>NC_052157.1:3548321-3874988 GCF_902713615.1 Scyliorhinus canicula
ACAGTAACAGAAATCTATACGTCAGTCAGTAAAGTGTAGAAAGGATACCTATACTCTCAAAAGGAAAATTATGGGTGTAAACTTCCATCTCATCGTACAGGTGCAGTTAATGCAACAAGGCTTCCACAATTGATATTTCTACTGGCTAGTTAAACAAATCTATTTCTGTTCAAAACCACTGATCTCATCAACAAAATGGATCAGTATGAATCAAGTGTAGAGATAGATCTAAAATCAATAACCCAGAATAGCCAAGGGATTCCAACATCTTTTGCTAGCAACTATCTCAAGTAGAGGGGCATCAATATTCTCCATCTCCCCGGGGAAGGGGACAAGCATGGATCTGTTTGTACTTCACATCTTTTAGTATGGTCCCGTTTCCGCAGTTCTCAAATCTCTTGGTTGAAAGATCCCTGCAAGTGGTTTAGTTATAATTTGGATCAGGGTGTTCTTTTTTGTTAGGAGTGCTGCATGCAAATAATGGGTACTTACTGAAACTGGGTGAGATAGATTATGCTGCTTCTCACCAGTCTGTATCCTCATCGTGAGATGTTTACTGCATTCCCAGCTTGCAACAAGCCCCTCGTTGCTTTATTTTCTTTGACGGTCCCAGTACTCGTTCATGATGGTTTTTGGCCTTCACCTGTGTTTCCTATGGTACAGCCACCCACACATTGTTGAAGCTTAGCCCCGCACTCCATATGAAATACTTAACGGTCCATTGTTGAAAGATAACTGTTCCGTACTGAAGATCTTTTTTGAAATTGTGAAAACCAACCTGAGAACTGGCAGGGATAAGAGATGTGCAGTACACTAAATCAGACAATCTTTCTTTAGACCAAATACAACCTGTGTAAGAAAATATTGTTGAACTGCTGGAAGTGTGTATAATGTGTAAGTGCGTAACTCCGAACCCCCTTCAGCCTGTGTTCCTGCTAAGGTTTTCACCATTTATCGGATGTTGCAATAAACGATCGTAATGTGATCTTAAACTGTTTGCCTCAGTATATCTGTATTTTTTGCATTTCAAATCAATTAGAGGAACGATTGTGAATTAAGACTTTGTGCCATCATTAGAAAACACAATTTTATAATAATCTTTTAGTGTCACAAGTAGGCTTACATTAACACTGCAATTAAGTTACTGTGAAACCCCATCCTATCCAAGTGTTTGGCGAGATGCCTTTTGAACGCCGTTAATGTATCTGCTTCCACAACCTCTCCTGGCAACGCGTTCCAGACCACCCTCGTAAAAAAAAAAAAAATCTACCTTGCACGAGTCCTCTAATCTTTGCCCCACGGACCTTAAACCTATGCCCCCTGGTGACTGACCCCTCCACCCTGGGAAAGAATGCCTGCCCATCCACGCCCCTCATAATCTTGTAGACCTCTATCAGGTCACCCCTCAACCTCTGTCGTTTTAATGAAAACAGTCTGAGTCTATTCAGCCTCCCCACATAGCTAACACCCTCCAGACCAGGCAACGTCCTGATAAACCTCCTCTGCACCCTCGCCAAAGCCTCCGCATCCTTTTGGTGGCTACCAGAATTGTGCGCAATATTCCAATTGCAGCCTGACCAAGGTTCTGCACAACTGTGGCAGATAAAGAAGTGGCATAACTTGCCAGTTCTTATACTGTTTGCCATTTCTCAGTCCACTTCCCCAGCTGATCAAAATCCTGCCGCAGTTTTTGATAACCTTCTTCACCGTCTACAATATTTTAGTGTCATCTGCAAACTTAGTACATTCTCATCCAAATTGTTGATATAAATAACAAAGAACAACGGACCCAACACTGACCTGAGCCTCTAGTCCGACAAGGATCCTTCCACCATTACCCTTTGCTTCTGACCACCAAGCCAATTGTATATCCAATTTGCCAGCTCTCCCTGGATTCCATGTGATCTAACCTTCCAGAGTAGCCTACCACGTGGAACTTTATCAGAGGCCTTACTGAAGACCATATAGACTACGCCTACCGCCCTGCCCTCATCAACCTTCCTGGTCACTTCAACAAAGAACTAAGAAATTTGTATGGCATGATCTCCCATGTACAAAGCCGTGCCGACTACTCCTAATCAAACCCTGGGCGGGATTCTCCATTTCCCGACGCCGATTTTGTAATCGGTGATCGGGTGGAGAATCTCTTATTACGATGAAATCCGGGGGGGGGGGGGGGGGGTGCTTGTTATTAGATGCTCTGTCCCTTCCAAAATGTCACCATCGAGGAGCGGACTGCACGCCATTGGGACGGTCTCAGGATGTTACCTGTAGGCCTTCCCCGTGGCACAGAGTTCCCGACCGTGCGGGGGACGTGTGCTCTGTAATCAGGAACCTTGCATGGCGCCTGCTGACTGTGTCCAGCTCCGCCAGCAGTCGGGCAGAAGCCTTGCTGCTGGCCGGGGGGGTGGGGTCCGTCGCCGAGGGCTGGTGGGGGTTGCCCAGGGGGACGCTATCTGGCGCATATTTCTATAATTCCCAGGTTTTTCTTTAGAACATAGAACATAGAACGATACAGCGCAGTACAGGCCCTTCGGCCCTCGATGTTGCACCGACATGGAAAAAATCTAAAGGCCATCTAACCTACACTATGCCCTTATCATCCATATGCTTATCCAATAAATTTTTAAATGCCCTCAATGTTGGCATGTTCACTACTGTTGCAGGTAGGGCATTCCACGGCCTCACCACTCTTTGCGTAAAAAACCCACCTCTGACCTCTGTCCTATATCTATTACCCCTCAATTTAAGGCTATGTCCCCTCGTGCTAGCCACCTCCATCCGCGGGAGAAGGCTCTCGCTGTCCACCCTATCTAACCCTCTGATCATTTTGTATGCCTCTATTAAGTCACCTCTTAACCTTCTTCTCTCTAACGAAAACAACCTCAAGTCCATCAGCCTTTCCTCATAAGATTTTCCCTCCATACCAGGCAACATCCTGGTAAATCTCCTCTGCACCCGTTCCAAAGCTTCCACGTCCTTCCTATAATGAGGCGACCAGAACTGTACGCAATACTCCAAATGCGGCCGTACTAGAGTTTTGTACAACTGCAACATGACCTCATGGCTCCGGAACTCAATCCCTCTACCAATAAAGGCCAACACACCATAGGCCTTCTTCACAACCCTATCAACCTGGGTGGCAACTTTCAGGGATCTATGTACATGGACACCGAGATCCCTCTGCTCATCCACACTACCAAGAATTTTACCATTAGCCAAATATTCCGCATTTCTGTTATTCTTTCCAAAGTGAATCACCTCACACTTCTCCACATTAAACTCCATTTGCCACCTCTCAGCCCAGCTCTGCAGCTTATCTATGTCCCTCTGTAACCTGCAACATCCTTCCGCACTGTCCACAACTCCACCGACTTTAGTGTCGTCTGCAAATTTACTCACCCATCCTTCTGCGCCCTCCTCTAGGTCATTTATAAAAATGACAAACAGCAACGGCCCCAGAACAGATCCTTGTGGTACGCCACTCGTAACTGAACTCCATTCTGAACATTTCCCATCAACTACCACTCTCTGTCTTCTTTCAACTAGCCAATTTCTTATCCACATCTCTAAATCACCCTCAATCCCCAGCCTCCGTATTTTCTGCAATAGACGACCGTGGGGAACCTTATCAAACGCTTTACTGAAATCCATATACACCACATCAACTGCTCTACCCTCGTCTACCTGTTCAGTCACCTTCTCAAAGAACTCGATAAGGTTTGTGAGGCATGACCTACCCTTCACAAAACCATGCTGACTGTCCCTAATCATATTATTCCTATCTAGATGATTATAAATCGTATCTTTTATAATCCTCTCCAAGACTTTACCCACCACAGACGTTAGGCTCACCGGCCTATAGTTACCGGGGTTCTCTCTACTCCCCTTCTTGAACAAAGGGACCACATTTGCTATCCTCCAGTCCTCTGGCACTATTCCTGTAGCCAATGATGACCTAAAAATCAAAGCCAAAGGCTCAGCAATCTCTTCCCTGGCTTCCCAGAGAATCCTAGGATAAATCCCATCCGGCCCCGGGGACTTATCTATTTTCACCTTGTCCAGAATTGCCAACACTTCTTCCCTACGCACCTCAATGCCATCTATTCTAATAGCCTGGGTCTCAGCATTCTCCTCCACAATATTATCTTTTTCTTGAGTGAATACTGACGAAAAGTATTCATTTAGTATCTCGCTTATCTCCTCAGCCTCCACACACAACTTCCCACCACTGTCCTTGACTGGCCCTACTCTTACCCTAGTCATTCTTTTATTCCTGACATACCTATAGAAAGCTTTTGGGTTTTCCTTGATCCTACCTGCCAAAGACTTCTCATGTCCCCTCCTTGCTCGTCTCAGCTCTCTCTTTAGATCCTTCCTCGCTTCCTTGTAAATATCAAGCGCCCCAACTGAAACTTCACGCCTCATCTTCACATAGGCCTCCTTCTTCCTCTTAACAAGAGATTCCACTTCTTTGGTAAACCACGGTTCCCTCGCTCGACCCCTTCCTCCCTGCCTGACTGGTACGTACTTATCAAGAACATGCAATAGCTGTTCCTTGAACAAGCTCCACATATCCAGTGTGCCCAACCCTTGCAGCCTACTTCTCCAACCAACACATCCTAAGTCATGTCTAATGGCATCATAATTGCCCTTCCCCCAGCTATAACTCTTGCCCTGCGGGGTATACTTATCCCTTTCCATCACTAACGTAAAGGTCACCGAATTGTGGTCACTGTTTCCAAAGTGCTCACCTACCTCCAGATCTAACACCTGGCCTGGTTCATTACCCAAAACCAAATCCAATGTGGCCTCGCCTCTTGTTGGCCTGTCAACATATTGTGTCAGGAAACCCTCCTGCACACATTGTACAAAGAATGACCCATCTAATGTACTCGAACTATATCTTTTCCAGTCAATATTTGGAAAGTTAAAGTCTCCCATAACAACTATCCTGTTACTTTCGCTCTTTTCCAGAATCATCTTCGCCATCCTTTCCTCTACATCCCTAGAACTATTAGGTGGCCTATAGAAAACTCCCAACAGGGTGACCTCTCCTTTCCTGTTTCTAACCTCAGCCCATACTACCTCAGAAGAAGAGTCCCCATCTAGCATCCTTTCCGCCACTGTAATACTGTCCTTGACTAGCAGCGCCACACCTCCCCCTCTTTTGCCCCCTTCTCTGAACTTACTAAAACACCTAAACCCCGGAACCTGCAACAACCATTCCTGTCCCTGCTCTATCCATGTCTCTGAAATGGCCACAACATCGAAGTCCCAGGTACCAACCCATGCTGCCAGTTCCCCTACCTTATTTCGTATACTCCTGGCATTGAAGTAGACACACTTCAAACCACCTACCTGAACACTGGCACCCTCCTGCGAAGTCAAATCTGTGCTCCTGACCTCTATACTCTCAATCTCCCGTACCCTAAAACTACAATCCAGGTTCCCATGCCCCTGCTGAATTAGTTTAAACCCCCCCAAAGAGCACTAACAAATCTCCCCCCCAGGATATTGGTGCCCCTCAGGTTCAGATGTAGACGCTCTTTTAAAAAAAAAAAGTACCCAATTCAGTTTTTCCAATTAAGGGGCAATGTAGTGAGGCCAATCCACCTACCCTGCACATCTTTGGGCTGTGGGGGCGAAACCCACGCAAACACGGTGAGAATATGCAAATTCCTCACAAAGTGACCCAGAATCGAACCTGGGACCTCAGCACCGTGAGGCTGCAGTGCTAACCAATGTGCAACCGTGCTGCCCTTAAGGGCACATTTGCTACCCGTCAGTCTTGTATCTCAGCCAGGGCTCCTGCAATTTCTTCTCCAGCCATACGGAGTGTTCTTGAATATACCTGGTCAGAGCCAGATTTACCTACCATCGTACATTTTTATACATCCATCACCTCCTCTACTGCAACATGAACTGTACGCAGTATATCACTAACCTTCCCTGGTTCCCAAGTCTTCATGACTTTCTCCACGGTATACACAGTAGAAATATTCATCAAGAACCTCATCTATCTCCTGCGGTTCCACGTGTCCACTTTGGTCCTTGAGGGGTACTATTCTCTCAAGTATATTAAAGGAAAAAGAATAACTGAAGAATCCCTTGGGCTCACCTTGATCTTCTCAGCCAAAGCTGCCTCATTGGCCATGATATATTTTCCTTTGAGTATACTCCTGTATCCCCTGTACAACTGCAGGGAATCCCTTGATTCCAGCTGCTTGTACCCGACTATGCCTCCTTTTCCTTGGCCAGAACCTCGGTTTTGTCATCCAGGATTCCCTACTCCTGCCATCCTAACAGGAACATATAGATCCTGAATTCTAGCTATTTCACTTTTAAAGGCCTCCCGCTTGCTGGAAGCACCTTTTCCCTCAAACAAGCTCCTCCAATCAACCCCTGGAAGCTCCTGTTTTAATTCCATCAAAATTCGCCATGCCCCAATTTAGAACTTGCACCCATGGACCAGTTTTGCCCCTTACCAAAACTATTTTAAAATTAATATAACTATGGTCACTGGTCCCCCACCATCACCTCAGTCACTTGCCCTGCCCATTTCTCAAGAGCAGGTCAGGTTTAGCTCTTTCCCCGAGTAGGACACTCCATACGCTGCCTGAGGAAACTTTCCTGAACACACTTAAATTCCACCCATAACAGTCCCAGCCTGTTAGGAAAATTAAAATACTTTTACTCCTGCAAGTCCCCCCCCAATCTCCCTGCATATTTATTCTTCTAATTCCAGTTGACCATTTGGGGGCCCATAGTACAACCCCAAGGTCACCATCCCTTTCTTAGTTCCACCCACATAGCCTCACTACATGAACCCATGACTATTTCATTTCCAACTACTGCTGCGATGCCCCCCCCCCCTAATCAAACATGCACCTGTACTAGAACATACAGCACAGGAGGCCATTCGGCCCATTGAGTCTGCACCAACCCACTTAAGCCCTCACTTCCATCCTATCCCTGAAACCCTATAACCCCTTCTAACCTTTTTTTGGTCATTCAGGGCAATTTATCATGGCCAACCCACCTAACCTGCACATCTTTGGACTGTGGGAGGAAACCCAGGCAGACATGGAGAAAGTGTAGACTCCGCAGTGACCCAGCAGGGAATCAAACCTTGGACCCTGGTGCTGTGAAGCCACAGTGCTATCCACTTATGCGACCGTGCTGCCCACAAAAATTCGAGCCAGTCAGGAGTCAAACCTAGAATCTTCTGATTCGTAGTCAGACGCATTATCCATTGCACCACTGGCCCCCAATGTACTCTGGAACATTAAGCTGCCAGTCCTGTTACTCCCGTAGCCATGTTTGTTATGGCTATTTCCCAGTTCCATGTCTATGCCCCGGGTACATCAGCCTCACCTGTCAGCCCTCTTGCATCGAAATAGATGCAATTTAATCCAACAGGTTTCCTAGCTCCCTGCCATGCTCTTGCCTATGTCTGTACTGCATCTCCTTTCAACCCCTCATTTGCTTCCCTGCTTGGAGGATCCCACTCCCCAGCCAATCTATTTTAAACTCTCCCTTGTGGCAAATCTGGCCCTATGATTCAGATGCAACCCGACCCTTTCATCTGCCACATTCTCCTGTTCTGAAGTAATCGAGGTTTTCACCCTTGATGTCCTGCTTAACATTTTCCCAGCTCTTCATAATCACCTCAGGACCTCATTTCTATTTCTATTTGTCATTTGTGCCAACATGCACAATGACTTCTGGCTCCCGCTCTCTCTCGAATGAGCAGTGATTCACCCAAGGAAGGAGCAGTGCTCCGAAAGCTAGTGTTTGAAACGAACCTGTTGGACTTTAACCTAGTATTGTAAGACTTCTTACTGTGCTCACCCCAGTATCTCCACATCTTGAGAATGTGAGTGGTTGGTTTAGCAGTGGGCTAAATAGCTAATGCAGAACAAGGCCAGCAACGTGGGTTCAATTCCTGTACCGGCCTCCCCGAACAGGCGCCGGAATGTGGCGACTAGGGGCCTTTCACAGTAACTTAATTGAAGCCCACTTGTGATGATAAACTATTATGTTCTGCAGCTGCTCAGAGATATCCTTGACCCTGGTGGCAACACAACATCCTGGACACTAGTTTGCAGCCACAGAATCTCCTGTCTGTCCCCCTTTTGAACAAATCTAAGAGCTGGTACAGGAATGAAGGGCCAAAATAGCTTCCTTCTGCTTGATGATTCTAGAGGTGGTATGATTACAGGGCTGGATTCTCCATTGTGCCGGCAGCACGCCCACAGCCAGGGATTTCCCGACGGAGTGGGGCTGCCCACAATGGGAAACCCCATTGGCCGGTTGGCAGAACGGATAATCCCGCTGCCGTCGGGATCTGGACAACAGAAAAAGATGCTCAAGTATATATTTTAAATAAGATTTTATTTAGATCAATTCCATATAGCAATGCAAAGAATCCATATGGCAGTTGAGCATACACCTTAAGTACAAGAGCTTCAGCTTTACACTGTTGCCGCTGCCGACACTGCTGCCGCTGCTGGCACTGCTGCCGCCTTTTGCCTCTTCTCAAGCTTGGCTTTGTACTGAAAGGGCAAAGAAAGAGTATCTCAGAAACCTGAAAAATTACACAATGATTGCATTTCCACACAAACATTAAAAAAAAAATGTTTTAAGCCAGTTTACTGCCAGAAGCAAACGATTCCTGAATTATTTGTCATTAGCCGTCGGTAGCAAACATTTAATTTGACCTTGAAGAACAATTGTCTGAAAAAGAGATTAACATCCAGTATTCAGACTCAACACGAGCAGGGAAAGCCCATTTGGACCAATTGTCACATTGGCCTCTGGATGACCCGATTTCAGAAAGAAACCAGTTTCTTGCCCATATTTTCGGCCAAGCATTTGTGAAGGATTGCACTTAATATTCAGGCTACAATCAGAATCCTGGAATCAAAAGTTGAATGAATCCCACCATTTTCAGTGAAATTAAAAATACCACTGGCTAACCTAGTTGGAGATTCAGCAGGGCGTTTAGGGATTCCTACAGTAGACTGAATAGGTGGGAACCCCCAACGGGGCCGGAGGGGATGAGGCACTTCTGGGGGGGGGGGGGGGGGGGGGGGGGGGGGGGGGGGGCTGAATTTCCCCAAAGGTGGGCAGGGAGCTGGGGGCCCCGATTGGGTTAGAAGAGATCAGAAGGTCTGAAGGCCCTGCAGGCGGGTAAAGCCCTGGGGCCGGACAGGTACCCAATGGAGTTTTATAAAAAGTTCTCTGGGATATTGGGGCCGGTGTTGATGAGGATGTTCAATGAGGCAAGGGAAAGAGGGGTGCTGCCCCCTACGATGTCACAGGCCACTATTTTGCTGATTCTGAAGCGGGACAAGAACCCAGAGCTGTGTGGGTTCGACAGGCCGATATTCCTGTTGAATGTGGACGCCAAGCTGCTGGCCAATTTTGTCCTCCAGAATTGAGGATTGTGTTCCGGACATTATTGGGGAGGACCAGACAGGGTTTGTTAAGGGTAGGCAGTTGGTAGCCAATGTAAGAAGGCTGTTAAATGTGATCATGATGCCCCCGGAAGTTAGGGAGATGGAGGTAGTGATCGCAATGGATGCAGAAAAGGCTTTTGATTGGGTAGAATGGGATTATATGTGGGAGGTAGTGGAATGGTTCGGATTTGGGCGGGGCTTTATTGACTGGGTCAGGTTGCTGTATCAGGCTCCTGTGGCAAGTGTATGCACGAATAGGACAACATTGGACTATTTTAGACTGCACCAGGGGGACGAGACAGGGATGTCCCCTTTCGCCACTGTTGTTCGCACCTCAAATTCAGGTATCTGAGGTGCGGGACTTCCTACCTAAACAGGTGTCAACCTTCCCGCTCCTACCGCTAAGGGGGATTTAGGACAGGGTAGTCCGCAACATGTGCCAGGCTCAGCCTGATGCAATTTAAGGTTATTCATCAGGCTCACATGACTGGCCCGGATGAGCAGATTCTTTGGGGCGGAAGACTAGTGTGCAAAATGTGCGGGAGGACCAGCAAACTATATCCACATGTTCTGGACATGTCTGAAGCTTAGGAGATTTTGGCAGGGTTTGCAGATGCCATGTCCATGGTGTTAAAAACAAGGGTGGCATTGAGTCCAGAGGTGGCGATTTTCAGGGTGTCAGAAGACCCAGGAATCCAGGAGGAGAAAGAGGCAGACGTTCTTGTCTTTGCTTTCCTGGTAGCCCGGAGACGGATATTATTAGCTTGGAGGGACTCACAGCCCCCGAAATCGGAGACCTGGCTATCGGACATGGCTAGCTTTCTGTTTAGAGAAACTCAAGTTCACCTTGAGAGGGTCACTGTTATGGTTCACCCGGAGGTGGCAACCATTCGTCGACTTTTTCGCAGAAAGTTAATAGTCAGCAGAAGGGGGGAGGTTAAGTTTAGCTTGGAGGTAGGAAGAGAATAAAGGTGGGACCTGGAACGGAGGGAGACGGCTTTTGCACTATGTCCATTGTTTATTGTGTTGTTATAATACCAAAAAATACCTCAATAAAATGTACAATACCACTAGCTCATTTACTACCCTCTACAGAATCCACAGGCCATCAACACTTAAACATGGCCAGATTTCTATCAGGCCTCCGCACAAAAGCAGGACCGATACGTAGCCACTTACATTCTTTTCCTGCAGGAGAATTGCACGGCGTCGTGCAGTCTTGGAATATGGATTCAGTTTGGTCATGATCCTCAAGTTCTTCAGTGGGTTCTTCTTGAGTACCTTGCGCTGAATCTTTTTGCTGTGGAAAATATGAACACATCAGGTTGCAATGCAGAAAGGTTCAGTAAAACAAAAGTCCTCTATTTATGTTGGTTTGGTCCAGGAATTAGTGTATTAGTGTGCCAGCACTTCAACAGCAAGTTTGTGATCTCAAGTAGTGCCCCGATGGAAAAGAAGCACAACCAAGGCATTCCAGTAACAGAGGTGGCAGTGACGCCTCGTGGTGCATGCCTGCCTACCTCCAGGTTGGGTAAGTGGATAATGCCAAGTTAGCTGAAGTTGCCATGAACATTACTTCCTCACCGTAACATGCTTCACATGTTTCCCACTCCCTGACAATTATCCCAACTTTAGCCCATTTTAGTTAAGACATCAGAACTTCCACTCATATCACAAGGTTTCAAAAACACGGACCATGAAGTGGAACATCATCACTGTCTAAAAACTACAATACGCAAGTTGTGTATCCATTTGCATTAATCCCATTAAACATGAAGAATTCAATCAAAATCTCAGGGCAATTAGGAGAAACATTCTAACTTACTTTGGTGGACGAAGAGCCTTCTGGATTTCCTGACTCTTCATGATGCGACTCAGATCTGTGTTTGTCATCTTGTGAATAGGAAGACTGGAGTATAAAAGTAGTTATAATAAAAAACAAAAGCAATAGATAGGGCACAAGCAACATTAAAACTAAAATCACTGGTGGAATTATTGCAGAGAATCAGAGGCCAGGAGCGTGGAACTCAGTCAAGTTTGTTGGGCAGCATGCTGACATTAAATAGAAAGGAACGGCAAACATACATATGGGTGTCTCTTTAGGTTTCTAGGTTGTACCGAATAGAATTCATATTTCAATCATTGGCCAAAGCAACATTGAACAAAACTTCTACACCCACTGTAATAAACAATTTGTGCTAATTTCAACGTGTTGCTTCTGTCAGACATCAGAACTTCCACTAATATCATGAGTTGTCAAAAACACGGACCGTGAAGTGGAATCTCATCATTGTCACAAGATTACAACGAGTCTTCAATTATTCTCAATGTGATAAAGTAAAATGCAACGAGCTCAGAGTAAAGAGCGCTGCTATTGGTCTCCATCCTCCTGGGTTGGAGGTAAAGGTCTATGAGGTGCAAATCAGACTCAACAGGTTCGATCATGTTATGATGCTCATACATTTTAACTGCCGTTTGGGAAGGAGACAGATGATGGTACGAAATTTAAAGAAGAAAGCACATAAAGATCAACTTATATGAAGTTTGACTGCTCCCACCTATCCTCATTTTAATATCACGGAGCCTTACTTGTATCCAATCTTCAATTTAGAAGGCTTGCGCCAAGTTCCATACAGGTCATCCAGCTTACGGAAGGCACTTTCTGTCCAGATGCAGAACCGCCCTACGTGGCCACCAGGTGCAAGTCTCAGGACATTTAATTTGTTGACATTGAGAAGAGTTATGCCTGCAGGTGACAATATAAAGCAGCATTAGATTCTCCACCAAGCACAGTACTACCTTTGGCTCAAATAACCTATTACATTACAATAACCATTGCAAAAAAAGCCCCAATTGCCACCAGCATGATAAAAACAAACTTGCCCAAGCCGAAAGGAGGGACTGTACACAGCCCAGTTGCCCTCCTCCCTCAAGGCAGAATGAACCGACCACATAAAAAATTCAATGGACTTTAGATTACAGAAATTTGTAAATGATCTTCATCTTAATATGCGTTACCCCACCTCTGCTACTCAAGTCAGAACTTCCACTAATATCACAAGTTTTCAAAAACACGGACCTTGAAGTGGAATCTCATCATTCTATGTAGCTCCGACCACACAATAGCTGCTGCTCTTGGTCTTTAACAGTATATTACCGATTGGTACTCTTTCTTTCTCCAAAACGGAATAACAAACTTAATAAATCAGTAATTTTCAATAAACTACAGTTGCCCCCAAAAAACTAATTTTATTAATGAAAAAAATCTTCATTCTACCCATTGAAACATCTTCCACTGCCAAACACCCCCTGCCTAAAATGAATTACCTGGGATATTCCTGAAAGCTCTTACAACACCATTGTCCTCGTTGTAGATCACACATGGGCCCTTCCGCCGGACACGGCGACGGTTCCTCATTTTACCTTTGCCTGCTCGCATACGCTGGGAAGCATAAACCTGCAGGGATAAAAATCAATCCCATTTTGGCCAATTCCAAATAATAATAATCAATTGTCTTTCTAAAAATTCACCCAAGATCAGATCTTCAAAATCATCAGTGTCATCAGAAACACGGACCAGAAGTGAAAACTCATCCTCTCCTTCACTGATTAAGGAAAATAGTTGCTTGCCTTTTTGATGTCATTCCAGGCTTTCAGTTTCTTTAGCATCAGAACAGCCTCCTTTGTCTTTTTATAGCTTTCAATCTTGTCTTCAACCACAAGTGGGAGCTCTGGGATTTCTTCAATGCGATGACCTGCAAATGGTTATAAAATTAGTTTCTGGAAAATTTGGAAATTCTAAAGTACAGACCAAATCCCTCTATTCAGCTCCAAAAGTAAATTAGAACGACCAAAATCAGAACTGGTCAAAGAAAAATGATTTGGGCAGCAATGTTAAGCACTGCTGCCTCACAGCGCCAGGGACCCAGGTTCAATTCCAGTCTTGGCTGACCATATGCGAACTTTCCACTTTCTCCCAGTGTCTGCGTGGGTTCCCTCCCACAGACCAAAGATGTGTATATTAGGTTGTTGGGATAGGGTGGGTTAGTGCTCTTTCTTCTGCACTGTAGGGATTCTATGATTTCCCACCTGTACATCAGTAGTGAAGATAATGTTTTCCTCTCCATTCACCTCTTCCTATTGCAATTAATGTGACTTATGGTTGCAGTAAAAATGCATACAGCAGGGCCTAAGGACACAGAATTTCTCACCAGAAATAAAACTAATTTTAACAAAGGGAAAAGGATTTTAGTTAGCTGAAAAGGAAAATTTCAGTGGGCAAAGTGAAAGCTAAGGCTAGCACAGTCACAATGGAGCAAATTGGCTGAATACTGCCTGTAAAATTCTATGATGCACAGTGGTACAATTATATGAAATTAAACAGTTGGTCTTGGTTGGCCTTGTTGAGAAAAGCTTAAATTCTCAAATCACTCAAATGTCTGAAAATCACCACTAATATGTTCAGGAGCTGCTCAGATCTAAATGGTCGTCATATGTCTGCACCAGTATAAAAACAGAAGGCAACTGTCACTGTGCACAGCATTGGACGCAAATTACACCATCATAGCAAGCCCTCATTCAAACAATAGCATTGAAGCATGCTTCAAACTACACCCGAAAGATGTGCCTGTAAAATCCACACGATTTAAGACACATAGTACATTCCCACTAGCAACATTTCAAAATCTCAGCACTTCAACCAACCCCATTAAACACTTTCTGCCTTCAATGCCACTTAAATGTGATGTGAAGATTAGAATAAATTTGAACA
Source organism: Scyliorhinus canicula (assembly GCF_902713615.1). Lineage (NCBI taxonomy): Eukaryota > Metazoa > Chordata > Chondrichthyes > Carcharhiniformes > Scyliorhinidae > Scyliorhinus > Scyliorhinus canicula. The sequence continues at coordinate 3,562,557 of NC_052157.1, forward strand.
AATAACCTGCTTGCACTCTTATTCCAGAATGTCCCATCTAGATGCAAACGAAGAAAGACTCGAGCAGCGATTCTTCTCAACAGATAATTTTCACTATGCTCATTGAAATTGCCATGGATACAAATCCACTGAACTGCTTTATAACACTGGCTCTAATAACCTGGAAAGCACCCATCTACTGTATTTATCATGTCAATGCACTCAATAGAAAACAATTTACTGTAGCGAAAAGTGAACCAGTGGCAAAAAATCTATCAATCGCACTGGTATCTTGGGCATGAAATACCAAAATTTTAACAGAGCACTAAGCTTTTATTTCAGTGTGACCTAAGCATTTTAACCTGCATATTCTTACCTTTTGACAGGACCAAAGCAGGGAGGGCAGATGCAGCCAGAGAAGAACAGATGGCATATCGCTTCTGAGTCACATTCACCCTGCGGTGCCAACGGCGCCAAGTCTTTGTGGGAGCAAACATGCGGCCACCACGACACATCTGTGATGCGGGTCAAGGTGCATCGCTTTTCCAAAATGAGCAACATTGGGCATACATTTTTGCTCAGATTTCAATGCTCGTCATTCCTCTGTGCCAGCTTAATGACAGTAGGCAACTGCCACTGCACACAGCGTAAGACGCAAATTACACCATCATAGCAATTTGGAAAATTAGGCCAACAGATTATGCAGTTCAAATTAGACAAATTGCTGTTTGTTAAAGGAGAGAATACAAAATTGTATTGTGGATGCAAGCCAGAATTTTCAATATTTAATTTTACACACTGAATAGGATACATTGCCAAAAGCACCCTGGCCAGAGCGATGGGTGCCACCACCCCGTACGCGGGGAATACGAGCCACAGCCCTGCCTGTACCCCACGATTCAGCACTGGTTTGGTGGCCTGAAAAATAAATGTTTGTTTCAATACAAATAATGGAGCAAAGCCATCGAGTAACCCACACCAGTTACAAGGGAATTTCAGATTGGTAACTTTCACCTCAGTAAGAAGCATAAAACCACATACATGGAACATACAGAATGGAAATAGGTCACTCACGCAACTAATCCATGCCCATGCTGATCCTCCACACATGCCTCCCTTCCACCCCATTTCACCTCATCCTGTCTACACATCCTATTATTTCTCCGTGTGTTTATCAAACTTCCTCATAAAATGCATCTATGGTATTCATATCAATTACTTTCCATGGTAGAGTTCCATATCAAACCACTCTCCAGCTGAAGAAGTTCCCCCCAAATCTGTTTTTGGGTTCATTAGTGACTAATATTTATAGCTCCTAGTTTCTGCATGACCCACCCTCTCCAACAAGAGGTTTTCAAGAGTACGTAGGAACAGCAATGCCATTTAGCCCCTGGAGCCTGCCCTACCATTCAACGTGATTATATGTAATCTATGGCGTACTCCATATATTCACCATGCCCCACATCCCTGAATAATTGTGGCTAATAGAAATCTATCAATCTCAGATTTATCATTGATCTAGCACCAACTGTCATTTGCAGCAGTAGTGCAGTGGATGTGGTCTACATGGATTTTAGTAAGACATTTGACATGGTTCAACATGATAGACTAGTTAGAAAAAGCTCATGGGAAACAGGAGTATGTGGCGGCTCAGTGACAGGAAAGAACCTAGATCTTTTAGTGAGTGGAAAGTGGTTTCAAGTGGCATTATACAGGGCCCAGTGTTGGATCCCCAGCTGTTTGCGGTATATATTATGGCTTAGATGTAAATGTGGGAGGCATTACTGGGGAAAGAAAAAACAGCCAATAGTCAAAAGGATAGCTTTGGACTCCAAAATGTCAGTGGCTCTTTGAATGGACAGGCAATTGGCATTCAATCTGGAAAAGTGTAAAATAATGCATTTTGGGAGGGCCAACAAAGCAAGGGAATGCTCAATGAGCAGCAGGATATTGAGAGGGGTTGAGGAAGGGAGTGCATGTTCACATGTCCTTGAAGTTGGCAGGATAGGTAGATAAGTGGTAAAGAAGGCATATGGAATAGTTTCTTTTACTGCAGGAGTACCACAGAATACAAAAGCAGGAATGTAATGCTAGAACTGTATAAAATGCCGTTTTCAATACAGTTTTGGTCACAATTATTCTGGAGTATAGAAGAGATTTACAAGAACATGGCCAGAGCTGGAAAATTGCAGGATAGATAGGCTGGGGTAGTTTTTCATAGATCAAAGGAGGGGTGACTGGATTGGAATGTACAAAATTATGAGGGGCTGAGACAGTGAACAGAAGATTTATTTCTCCTAGTGGAAAGGCCAGTTACCATATTGAACACCTGAACTTTGTAACCTGCAAGGTTACGGACCAAATATTGGAAGGTGGGATCAGAGTGGGTGGCTGGTCACATTTTCATAACTAACATTTCAAACACAATTTTACTTCTTTCAACTTAAATCTAGATTAATGCAATGGAAACATTTCTGCACAAAACGCCTTAAAAGGGAGCTGCTACTCAGCTATTAACAATAGCTAAACGGATTCCAAATTCAACTTGCTGGACACAGAAATGATGGGTTTACTTTTGTATTTCAGAATTCCAGCACCCACTGTAGCTTGCTTTCATATTAGCTTAACATACTTCCAAGTAACCGTTAGTCCAAAACATTAAGATTTGTCCTATACAAAAGTACTGGTTAATACAGACAGGCTTAGGGATTGAAAGGCCTACTCCTGTTACCCCTCCAATGTAGCAATGTCCAATTGGGGCAGTAACTTTTTACACGCAGATTGCTTTGTCTAAATCTGTGACTATAAATATTCTTACCTAAATTCATCTAGAAAACTTTACCTGCATCTGCACTCACAGCATATGGCTGTCTGTTGTTTTTGCGTAGATTTGTGTGTACAAAGTTCACGATATCTGGCCGGATAGGAGCCTTGAAAACAGCAGGCATAACAACATTTTTGCCTGATATTTCACCCTTGTCGCTGTACACGGTTATCAATGGTCGAGCACACGCCTGAAAGATAATGCAAAAAGGTGGTCATTAAGACACAAATCTCGTCGAAGTAGCCATAATCTCATTAGCAAAACCTACTGCCTGGATTTCTTGCCACTTGTGATGATATGAAAATCGCTAGTCACAAATAGGCTTCAAATGAAGTTACTGTGAAAAGCCCCTAGTCGCCACATTCCAGCGCCTGTTCGGGAGGCTGGTACTGGAATTAAACCGTGCTGCTGGCCTGCTCTTTAGCCCCATGCTAAACCAGACCCTAACATGGAGACCCATTCTCTGGTCCTGGGTGCTATCTATAATGGTACAAGCGTCTTACGCAAGTGGCTACTCAGTAAGGGGCACCTAATAAACTATGCATATTCTGCCGATATTCAGCATCACATTTAATTTTTCTGTCTTTGAAATTTAGAGTACCCAATTAATTTTTCCAATTAAGGGGCAATTTAGAGTGGCCACCAACCCTGCTCAACGTTGGGTTGCGAGGACGAAACCCACACAAACACAGGGAGAATGTGCAAACTTCATACAGTGAATCAGAGGCAGGATGGAACCTCGGCAGCATGAAGCTACAGTGCTACCCACTGCACCACCATGCTGCCCAGCATCACATTTAAACATCAGCCAGATCAATTAAGACCATAAGATGCAGGAGCACAATGAAGCCACTCGGCACTTCATTGTGTCTGCTCCACCATTCAATCATGGCTGATATTTTTCTCATCCCCATTCTAGAATCATAGAATTTACAGTGCAGAAGGAGGCCATTTGATCAATTGAGCCTGCACCGGCCCTTACAAAGAGCACCCTACTGAAGCCCACGTATCTACCCTATCCCTGTACTTGCTCCACAGACAGTAACCCAGCCTTGAATCAAACCTGGGACCCTGGAGCTGTGAAGTAACAGTGCTAACCACTTTGCTGTCTTGCCTTCTCCCAGTCACCCCTTATTTAATCAAGTCCAGGGGCTGGTTTAGCTCACTGAGCTAAATCGCTGGCTTTTAAAGCAGACCAGCAGCACGGTTCGACCAGCCTCCCTGGACAGGCACCGGAATGTGGCGACTAGGGGCTTTTCACAGTAACTTCATTGAAGCCTACTCGTGACAATAAGCGATTTTCATTTCATTTTCAAGTCGAATTAATTAAGATCTTGTTGTCACACGAAGCTAGGGTACCATTTTCCAGAGATCAGTTTAAGGGCCTCCAACCGAAGCAATAAGTAAATTTCTCTTGTTATGATTTGGAACGAAAACACGAAGGAGCAAGAGTGCTTCAGGGGGTTGCGAGGCTGCAAGCAGCTATCTCTCCAGGAGGTTTTGGCACAAACCCAGTCACATGGAGCAGCTCCGGGCAGCATGTGGCACAACCCTGGCTCCGAAACCCAAATGAACAGAACTGACGATGGAGCAGGGATAGGATAGCAGCAGGGTTTCTCAGAGGGAGCCTTCTCCCGCCGCCCTGAGACCAGCTTCCAGGAGACAACGTGTCCTCCCCTCCCCCACACGGCTCTAAAATGGCGGCCGGGGCTCCCACCCAAACGCCACACCATCGTTTTTGTGATTTAACGTTTGGGGAGCCGCGGGGCCGGGCCTGGCGGCGGGCCGGGGTGTACCCCCCAGACCCGGGGTTCCGCTGTCGGAAGGCGGCCGCTTTCTCGCCCTCTTCCCCCCATCTCCCTCTCACCATCTCCCCCCGCGCCCTCTCCGGGATGGCGGCGGCCGGAAAAGGAAGAACCTCTCACCGCCGCGCCCTTAAATAGCGGCCGCCGCCAACCTCCCGCCGCCGAACCCGACGCCCGCAGCCCGGCCGCGGCGGCGGAGACTACCCCCGCCCGGCTCCCCTAACCGGCCGCACCTTTAAAACCACCGCCGCGGCCCGTTCCCCCTGACAAAAACAGGGAAAGAGCGCCGCACTACTTTCTCTTCAGGCCGGCACTATGTTCCTGCGCGGTGAGGCGGCGCGGCCCATGAGGTTTAAAAAAAATAATTTTTAAATTAGAAAATACACATTTGGGAGGCGAGTTATCGCCCCGGTAACTTGCGAACCGGAGAGTGTTCGTTAAAATAACGAAGCGCAAATATTGGCGCCGCCGGCCGGCGGAAGTGACGTTGAGGCGCGCGGGCGGTTTGCAGTTTGAAAGTTGTTGTCGGTGAAACTCCGGCGCCCCCACCTCCCCAACCCGGCCCTGTGTGTGAGATGGACTCCCTCCTCCGGCACACCCGGGCCTTTCATGCCTTCCTGCTCCGGTAAGTGTCCGGTTGAGTTGTTGAGGGAACCCAGAGTCCCGGGAGTGAGATGTGAATGAAGTTCAGCTGCTGTCTCCTTTGCTTCTCCTGTGCGCTGAGGGGGGATGGCCATTGGGACTCTTGTTCCACCTTCTTCTAGTAAGAGTCCATTCTCTGGTTGATTGCAGGTGTTGAAAACACAACATAGCAGCAGAATTAGGCCACTCGGCCCATCGAGTCTGCTCGGCCATTCAATCCTGGCTGATATTTTTCTCATCCCCATGCTCCTGCCTCCTCCCCGTAACCCAAGGTCCCCTTATTGATCGGGCAGCATAGTAGATAACACTTGCTTGACAGGGTCCCCGGTTCACAGGGCAATTTATTAAATAATCTTTAGTCGCAAGTAGGCTTACATTAACACGGCAATTAAATTACTGTGAAAATCGTCATAATCCGGCACCTGTTCGGGTACACAAAGAGAATTCAGAATGACCAATCCACCTAACAAGCACATCTTTGGACTGTGGGAGGAAACCCACGCAAACATGGGGAGAACATGCAGACTCTGCACAGTGAACTAAGCTGGGAATCAAACCTGGGACCCTGGTGCTTTGAAGCAACAGCGCTAACCATTGTGATACCGCACCTCCTGTGGATGATGGGAACTGAGGGGTATGGGGGCTGAGGGGTATAGGAGGCGGGAGTTGAGGTATAGAGGCAATGGGGCAGAAGGGTATAGGACACGATGGGGGTAGAGAGGCGATGGTGGTCGTGGTGGTGTTGGGAGTAGAGGGCTGATGGGGACGGATGGGTAATGATCATTGGGTTGAAGTACATGGTGGGTATTTATCTATTTGTCATTGGGTTTTTTAAAATTACTTTTTCTGAGTTACAAAGCCATGGCTCAAGAGTGTGGACATAGTGAACCCCTAATCCAGCTCCTTGCCTGCTCCAAAAACCAATTCAAATTCAAATTGAATCCAATTCATGGTCCCCACAAGACAGACATACCAGATCTGAGCCAAAAGACAGAGCAGATACTACACTTGATCTGAGCCAAAAGGCCGAGAAGCAATGTCTGTCATTGTTAATGATGGTGCTTTGGATTGGATTGGATTGGATTTGTTTATTGTCATGTGTCCCGAGGTACAGTGAAAAGTATTTTTCTGCAAGCAGCTCAACAGATCATTCAGTACATGGAAGAAAAGGGAATTAAACAAAATTCAAGAAAATACATGAGAATACATAATAGGGCAACACAAGATATACAATGTAACTACATAAGCATTGGCATCGGTTGAAGCATACAGGGTGTAGTGTTAATGAGGTCAGTCAATAAGAGGGTCATTTAGGAGTCTGGTGACAGTGGGGAAGAAGCTGTTTTTGAGTCTGTTCGTGCGTGTTCTCAGACTTCTGAATATCCTGCCCGATGGAAGAAGTTGGAAGTAATTTGAAGTGATGGATGAAGAACATTACTGAAACAGCATCACACTATCCTAATTTTCGCTTTTGTTTCTCCCCATTCTAATTGCTTATAGAATCACTACAATGCAGAAGGAGACCATTCACCCATTGAGTCTGCACCAACCCTTCGAAAGATCACCCACCTCTCCCCACTCCCCTGCCCTATTCCTGAACGCCACCTTAAGAGGGAATTTAGCACTAGCGATCCACCTAACCTGCACATCTTTGGGCATCTTTATGTCATGTTTCTCTTTACAAATGCTGATGGACTTCCAGTTTAGATTTCCAGTTTAGTTTTATTTACAAATGTTAACTAAATCTTATTGCTTTTAAAATGCAAGCTGTTTTATTTTATTTGTATCTAACTTCATTTGAAGTTCTATCCTAGTGTTTAGAGATGCTTGACTCCATGTTGAGTTTCCTCTTGTTCTGTATTCTTGAATTACATATCTAAGATCTCCATTCTAGAACAGAGAAAACTTGTTGAGGCATTTAAAGAAAGAATCATCTGTCTGTATAAACACTGAAATACATAATGAGATTATGCCAATACGTTTATTCTCCTTCTAGGCTCTATGACCAAGAAAACAAAGGGATGTTAAAGGAACCCACCCTGTATGAGGTAATCCACTCGAGAGTATTTGATTTTCCCCTGTGACATTTTTCCATTATCCAGCCCCATAGTATTGTGTTTGCTTGGTTCAACTCTCGCTCTTCATCCACAACCAGAACATCTCCGGTACTGGCTTCAGTTCCCATCCCTGCTCTGTCACCTTAAGGATCCATTTCGAGCCTCTTCCATTCCTCATCTAGATGCTGCCCTTTGGCGATATCATCTGTAGACATGGGGGGTGATCAGCTTCAACAATGCTGATGACACACTACTCTCTCAACCCCTCTGAGCTGTTAGATTGCTTGTCCAACATGCTGCTTTGGATAAGCCTATTGATGTACTTAAGCGTGATGGACTCTGAAAATTATTTTGTTTAATAATCTCAGCAATTTTGTAGCCCTGACAATGTTTCCAGTTAAAATGTGTTTGTCTGTAATTCCTGAAGGGGATGGGAGAAGCTTTATGTTCTTGAATTTGATCAATACACTTCAGTAGTGGATCAGTACAATGGACCTACTGGAGAGATTGATGCAGCCCAGTAGCGGCACATGCTCATTGTACAGTGCTTCTATACAATTGAAACTTCTTTAATTTGTTGAATCTGAAGAAATAAATAGTTTTATAAATAAAAGTTTCCTTCTCTTGGATGTCTCTTCATACTATTCCCCTTAGTTACCAGTGAGTTTTACTACAATTCACAAGTTCATACACGTTAACTCTGCTGTGACCACTCACTCCTTTTTTTTTTCCCTCTTTCTCCACCCCATGATCATAGAATCCCTACAATGCAGAAGGAGGCAATTTGGCCCATCGAGTCTGGAGGGAAGGATGGAAGGAGCCCATCCATGGTGTCCCAACCTCCTGTCCCACCATTCTCCTCCTCCCGCTGTGTCCCTTGCTCTCCGTGGTCTGTCTCGTCTCAGATCTGGGGGATGTCAGGCCCCGAAGCTTCTACATCAACCGTGGGCCTCTTCAGGACGTTCTGGGACATCCTGGGGAACGACTACATGGGGGGCCTGGGAGAAAGTATCGCGGCGGGGAAGGTGCCTCCCTCGTGGTGCAGGGCCACCATTACCCTGCTGCCAGGGGGGGTTGGGGGGGGGGGGGGGGGGGGGGGATCTGCGACCGGTCTCCCCCCTCAGCACGGATTACAAGATCTTCGACAAGGCGATGTGTTTGCGCCTTGGCACCGTGGACCACATGATCCACCTTGAACAATCCATCACGGTCCCGGGCAGGACAATCTACGACAACATCCAACTGGATCGGGACCTGGTCCATCATTCCCAGAGGGCTGGCCTGTTGGGTGCCTTCCTGCCCCTTGATCCAGAGAAGGCTTGCAACAGGGTGGATCATGAATATTTAGTTGGGACTCAGCAAGCATTCTGGTGCAGGATACATTTCGTCACCTGGATCTGACTTCTGCTGCAGAGTGTCTCGTTAAGGCCAACGGGTCCCTGACAGCGTCCCTTCGCTTTGGGAGAGGAATGCGTCAGGGCTGCCACTTGTCTGGCTTGGAACCTTTCCTGTGCCTCCTGCAGAGCAGGTTGTCGGGACTAGTTCTGCGCGGGCCGGGCTTTGGGGTGGTCCTCTCTGCTTACGCCGATGATGTGCTAATGATATTCACGGACCTGCTGACCTGAGGAGATTGCGAGAGTGCCAGGCTGTGTACTCTGCTGCATCCTCTGCAGGAGCAACTGAGCCAAGTGATCCGGACTCCTGGTCGGTCCGTGATAGATGGACCCCCTCTCCCGGAGGAGCTCAGGCCTTTCACCTGGAGTATTACCAGTATCCTCTGCTTGGGAGTCAATCGTTGCCCGGCTGAGGAATCCTAGCAGGCTAATGGAGGCCAAGATCACCACTCGCTTGAAATACTGGACAGGACTGCTCTTGAGTGCTGTCTTACAGGGGTCACGTTCTCGACATAAACCAGCTGATAGCCTCCATGCTTTGATACCAGCTGATCCCTCCTTTGTCACAGAGTTCCAGAGAATGCTTGTAGAGTTCTTCTGGGACAAGAGACTGCACTGGGATGCTGCTGAGGTTCTGAGTCTCCTGCTTATGGAGGGTGGTCAGGCGCTGGTGTGCCTTTGCACCCAGGTGGCGACCTTCCACTTTCAGATTCTGCAGCGATAACTTGAGCCCCTCCACAATGGTCAGCCCTGGCGTTGCATTTCGTCTGCCAGATGCACGGCCTGAATTATGATATGCAGCTCCTATTCATAGATCTGCAGGGTCTTCGTTACCCCCTGCAGGCGCTGCCCATCTTTTACCAGGGCTTGCACAAAGTCTGTAGCATGGTCGCCTCGCACTGCAGCTCTCCCCCATCAGGAGTGGTGGCTATCATCGGGGAGCCACTACTCAGGAATCCACATCTCCGCCAATACCATTTCAAGTGGCTGCGGAAAGGGCTGTGGCTGCCGGGGTAGCCAGGATCGTGGATCTGCTAGTTGGCGGAGGAGGGGGCTGGATGACACACCCACGGGTTAGCGCAACGGCGGTGGATGTCCGGCTTGCAACCGATGCCATCTAACACCTCAAAACGGTCGTGCTCGGACCTGATGGCACTTGTGGTCAAGAGGATGCGCAGGTGGGGGCAGCACGGTGGCACAGTGGTTAGCATTGCTGCCTACGGCGTTGAGGACCTGGGTTCGAATCCCGGCCCTGGGTCACTGTCCGTGTGGAGTTTGCACATTCTCCCCGTGTCTGCGTGGGTTTCACCCCCACAGCCCAAAGATGTGCAAGGTTGGTGGATTGGCCACACTAATTTGCCCCTAAATTGCAAAAAAAAAAAAATTGGGTACTCTAAATTTATTTAAAAAAAAAAAAAAGAGGATGCGCAGGTGTGCAGTGGCTTCCCGTCTGAGCAAACCCCTGCTCGGATGGAATTTCACTTTGGGCCCAGGCCTTGAAGCCTCCCTCGGGGGCTCGTGCCCACGATCCTAGCTGCCTGACGGAAATGTCCTCCGTGCCTTTTTGCACTGCTTGGAGGGGTTTCCCGTATGGGCTGCTGCTGCACACCCTTCACCTCCTTATCCTCATCTGTCACCAGGACTCGCCATGGCGTGCCTTGTTGCCGTCCGGTGGTGGATGTCCCTGTTGGAGGAGTCCTCCCCCTCAATCTTGCGGACCTGGGGTGGAGGGTCTTGAATGCAGCAGTGCCGTACAACCACTGATTGATTGCACTGGTTCATGGACTCCCAAGAAGCCTGCCGTTTTTGCGACCTTGTTGGTTCCATGGACCAGTGTTGCCCTTGGTGTTGGGTGGGGTTACTGGGTTATTGGGATAGGGTGGAGGTGTTGAACTTGGGTAGGGTGCTCTTTCCAAGAGCCGGTGCAGACTCGATGGGCCGAATGGCCTCCTTCTGCACTGTAAATTCTATGATCTATGACCACATCTATGTTGCGTGTTATAGGCTGCACTCCCTTTTTAGTTTTCAGCCAAATCTTTTGTTGACGTTTTGTTTGCACTCCGCCCTAAGCTCCTGATCTACGGGCACCTGGTGCAGGGAAGGTCGAGGGCCTCCTTGCAAACCTGCTCTTGGGCCTGGCAAAGCTTGCCCTTTTATAGGCCTAGGCAGCGGGCGACCGAGAGGGGACTTCCAACCAGACTGTCTGCCCCTCTTTTGTGGCTATATTCACGTCCTGGTGTCCCTAGAGAGGGAGCATGTGGTGTCCACAGGCACCATCGAGGCCTTCTGTGCCCGGTGGGCACCGCAGGGGTTGGGAGTGCTTTATTGACCCCTTTATTAGATGTTTTTAAGTTTCCGTTGATCTTTGTTATGTTCGGGCAGCAGTCCTTTTTTTGCTTTATCCCTAAATTGTTTCCTTTCTTATATTTGGTTGACCTCAAAAAAGAGTGGCCAATTCACCTAACCTGCATGATGTGCCTCATATAACGTGATTGAAATTTAGATTTCTTTGTAGAAGGAATTAGCTATACCCTTTTGTTTTGCTGCTCTCGCACATCAAAGTAGAGCATCAATAAGCTATGCTATCATACTATCCCCCTGCTAGTGCTGTGCTTTTAATTATTTGTAGGTTGGTTAGACTGGATTTAGTTTTTGAGGTTTTTACTTTTGTCTGGGTTATTTTTTAGGATGATGTCCAAGTGCGTATCGTAAATGAAGTGAAGAGAAGTCCCTTGCAAGCTTTCTGGAAGGAGAATATGCCCATCTTTATAGCAGAGAGAGCAGTAAGTATGTAAAGTTAAATAAACAGTAATTCCATAATTTGTAAGCAGCACAGTGGCGCAATGGTTAGCATTGCTGCCTCATGCACCGAGGATTCGGGTTCAATCCCAGCCTCTGGTCACTGTCCATGTGGAGTTTGCACATTTTCCATGTGTCTGCATAGGTCTCACCCCCACAACCCAAGGGGCTGGTTTAGCTCACTGGGCTAAATCGCTGGCTTTTAAAGCAGGTCAGCAGCACGGTTCCATTCCCGTACCAGCCTCCCCGGACAGGCGCTAGAATGTGGCGACTAGTGGCTTTTCACAGTAACTTCATTGAAGCCTACTCGTGACAATAAGCGATTTTTCATTTTCATTCAAAGATGTTCAAGGTAGGTCGATCGGCCACGCTAAATTACCCCTTAATTGGAAAAAAAAGAATTGGGTGCTTTAAATTTAAACAAAAAACAAACAGGATTGGTCTTATGAGGAAAGGTTGAGGGAGCTAGGGCTTTCCTCTTTGGAGCGGAGGAGGATGAGATGCGACTTAATAGAGGTTTATAAGGTGATGAAAGGGATAGATAGAGTGGACGTTCAGAGACTATTTCCTCGGGTGGATGTAGCTGTTACAAGGGGGTATAACTAAAAGATTTTGGGTGGGAGATATAGGAGGGATATCCAAGGTAGGTTCTTTACTCCGTGTCGGACACTTTAGGAACTTTCAAGCGGTTATTGGATAGCACACCAGAATGACGGGGAGTGGGATAGCTTGATCTTGGTTTCAGACAATGGGCCTGTTCTGTGCTGTACTGTTCGATGATCCAGATGGCAGCGAAATGTACATAGTCAGTTAAACAAAAACCTCTCTGTATAATAAAGGAAATTAGCGTGGGCAAGAAGAATGTGATGTATATGTACAACTATTTATAAATATGAGAAATGCCAATAAAAAGACTTAAAAGAAAAGGTTATGGGGAGAAAGCAGGGTTAGGCTATTGAGTTGGATGATCAGCCATGATCGTGATAAATGGCGGGGCAGACTCGAAGGGCCAAAAGGCCGCCTCCTGCTCCTATCTTCTTTGTATTTAGGTAACTAGCCTCAGTATCACCAGTTTAGAAAGGATGAAAATTGCCTGGGTTTCATGCTGCTAAATGCTGCCTCTTCCAGTTGCTAAATTGCTCATGTGAAAACATCTGGTGAGAAGAGGGCAAGTGTTAGCTTTGATGCCTCTACACCATTGAATAGCCCCCATTGATGATCATGGTTTAGGACCACATCTGAAAGAATTTGGGAATTGAGTCTTTGTGAGGCATGGCTTTAGACAGAAACACTCTTTTTGATGAGCTTTGCAGCCATGCTGCCATTGTATTATTTCCAATTGTTTGTCCTGACTGCAGTTGTCTCTACTTGCAGCCACTTAAAGTGGATGAGGACCACATGGAAGACTCCAGTAATAATGAAACCAGCAGTCTGTCATCTAGCAAGTTAGAAGAGAATATTGGGCCTCTCCCTCTATCTATCATGAAGGCAAGGTAATCAACAAAGTAATAACACAAACCATTAATCTATATACTGTATATATTTAGATTTGGAATAACTGGGCAGCACGGTAGCATTGTGGATAGCACAATCGCTTCACAGCTCCAGGGTCCCAGGTTCGATTCCGGCGTGGGTTTCCTCCGGGTGCTCCGGTTTCCTCCCACAGTCCAAAGATGTGCAAGTTAGGTGGATTGGACATGATAAATGGCCCGTAGTGTCCAAAATTGCCCTTAGTGTTGGGTGGTGTTACTGGGTTATGGGGATAGGGTGGAGGTGTTAACCTTGGGTAGGGTGCTCTTTCAAGGAGCCGGTACAGACTCGATGGGCCGAATGGTCTCCTTCTGCACTGTAAATTCTATGAACTGGATTCTTGTAAAGTAAAGTGGCCAACAGTTTTGCAAAAATTTTGTTTGTCTCTGATTTCCTACCCAAATAATGTGCACTTTGAGGTTTAAGAAAAACCAAAGTATGTTCCTTGAGAAGGCTTTCCGTGAGTTATATTAGAGTACTAACTGTTTGATCTCCCTGTTCCACCCCTTCCCAACACAGGTAAGTCAATCTGCAGTTTAATGTTAACCATTGTTTCACCTGTAAACTTTTAGTGTGATCAGGCATAATGTTGGAACAAAAAGTGGGGATCTTTACTCTGCACCTGACCTGGGAGGTCTCCAAACTCCTAACAGATACATAGATACATAAAACATACAGTGCAGAAGGAGGCCATTCGGCCCATCGAGTGCACCGACCCACTTAAGCCCTCACTTCCACCCTATCCCCATAACCCAATAACCCCCTCCTAACATTTTTGGACACTAAGGGCAATTTAGCATGGCCAATGCACCTAACCTGCACGTCTTTGGGCTGTGGGAGGAAACTGGAGCACTCGGAGGAAACCCACGCAGACACGGGGAGAACGTGCAGTCTCCGCACAGACAGTGACCCAGTGAGGAATCGAACCTGGGACCCTGGCGCTAGCCACGTGTGCCCACTGGATAGTGGCCAGAACTGGAAAAGCTTTTCATTACTGATAACAGTAGCCTTTTGTTTTGACACATCCCGACTCGAGGTTAGCTCCGTTCTCTCTCCACAGATGCTGTTGGACCTGCTGAGATTGTGCAGCATTTTCTGTTTTTGTTTCAGGTTTCTGCACCCGCTTAAGTCATGTAGTTAGTGTCAATCCTAATTATGTTGTGCTTTTTTTAAATCTCTAAAGCTTATCCACTTTTCTCCTATTTGCAGACAGTTAGTTTCCTGGTACACATTGGCCCATAATCCACATATGTCCCAGGTGGTCAACTGCAGTGTACCGACTGCCTTTCCTGTGCTGTGGGTGCGATGTGATGGTTCTGACCCTGAAGGCACTGTTTGGTTGGGAGCTGAACCCATGAAAACTGGGAAGGAGATTACATCAATCGTTTTCCATACGGTCACGTGCACTGGTAAGATGTCAAAATAGTACTTTTTAAAAGAGTAGTGTTAAACATGAGCTTGGTTATTAATACTGGGATGGTGTAATTGCAGCCTGATAAATTTACATTGACAGTTTCCGTTTTAAACATGAGTTATAGTGGCTGGTCCTGTAGATCCTGACATTCTAACAAAGTTCCAACTCAAGATCACATTTGATCTTGGCTCCCTATGTGAAATGCCACGAGTCATCAACCATGTTTTATATGTTGATTTCACTGAACTGTGGAAGAATAATTTCATGAACTATAGTGCCACACGTTAACTGTTGTAAAAAAAATCCTCCTGTGGTTGTTTATTTTCTTTCTTGTCAACAGTAGATAGGATCTGATGTGCAATAGCTTATAGGCCTGGTAACTTTCTAAGTTTTGAACATTAGGGTTTATGGATAGCTTTGTGTTTGAGCATTAATAAAGTGTTATTTCTCTTTATTTTAGGACCGATTGTCGACAGGAGCCCTTTCGCAAGCATAGAAATATTGAAAACTGCCCATAAGAATAGACATTCTTGTTCTGCTGTAAGTATTCCAATTTTCTTTCTCCCACCCAAATCTGAAAAATTCTAAAATACAACAAATTATATTTATATTGTTACTTTAACATAATATGTCTTACGGTATGACTTAAGAAATGTTATAAAGCAAAATTAGACATAAGACAATGATAGGGCTGATGGCCAGAAGCTTATTCAAAGAGAGAGGTTTTGAGGGACATCTTAAAGGGAGAGAGGTGGAGAGTTTTGGGGAGAGAATTTCAGGGCTTGGGCGGCTGAAGGCTAAACCATCAATAGTGGAGCGCTTAAAATCAAGGCCGTCCAAGAGGATTGAATTAGATGAACATAGATATCTCGGAGGGTTGTAAGGCTGGAGGAGGTTATAGAGTTAAGGAAGGGCCATGCTAGAGAGTATTTTGAAAACCAGGTGAGAATTTTAAAATCGAAGGATTGCTTACCTGGAGCAAGTGTTGGTCAGCCAGAATGGGTGATAGATGATTGAAACTTATGCATGTAAAGACCTGCAAAATAAAGCTTTGACTGCGTGTTTGTGGGGGGCAGCACGATGACAGTGGTTAGCACTGTGGCTTCACAGCGCCAGGGTCCCAGGTTCGATTCCCGGCTGGGTCACTGTATGTGTTCTCCCCGTGTCTGCATGGGCTTCCTCAGGGTGCTCTGGTTTCCTCCCACTAGTCCCGAAAGACGTGCTGTTAGGTAATTTGGACAATCTGAATTCTCCCTCTGCACCCAATCAGGTGCCGGAATGTGGCGACTAGTGGCTTTTCACAGTAACCTCATTGCAGTGTTAATGTAAGCCTACTTGTGACAATAAAGATTATTATTATTATGTTGGAATGTGGAAGGCCAACCAGGAGTCATTGGAATAGTCAAATGTAGAGGTAACAATGGCATGAATAAAATTTTCAACAGCAGGTACTCTGAAGTTGAGTAATATTACACATATGTAGATATCTGGTTGGAAGCGTCTTTCAAAAACAGAAAATGTTAGAGATTTGAGTAGTCTGCCACATCTGAAAAGAGATGGTTACGCCTATTGGTATAGCACCTCTTGTTGTTGCAAACTTCGGAATTCTTACCAAGGTTAGTTCTTACCCAGGTTAGTAAATGAAATGTTTACTTGGGTTTTCTGTTTCAGGTGCTGAGGTGTACCATTTGCTACTTTTCTTTTAAATTGCTTTCAGTTTTCTCTTCCTGGCTTTCTAATTCCTTGATGTCTTCAACCTTCCCTATCTCATCATCTTCTCAAGCTCCACAACCCTCAGGCATTTATACTCATCTAATTCTGGCCTCACAGCCGATCTTAAATTGCTCCATCTTTAGGGTAGAACATAAAACATACAGGGCAGAAGGAGGCCATTCGGCCCATCGAGTGCACCGGCCCAATTAAGCCCTCTCTTTCACCCTATCCCTGTAACCCAATAACCTCATCTAACCTTTTTGGTCACTAAGGGCAATCCACCTAACCTGCACATCTTTAGACTGTGGGAGGAAACGGGAGCTCCCGGAGGAAACCCACACAGACACTGGGAGACCGTGCAGATTCCGCACAAACAGTGACCCAGTGAGGAATTGAACCTGGGATCCTGGCGCTGTGAAGCCACAGTGCTATCCACTTGTGCTACCGTGCTGCCCAAATTTTACTGCTTCGCATTGGTGGGGGTGGGACAGTACAATGCAGTGAGTCGTTTTTTAGGTCCATTGACTTTGGCAGGACCAGAAAGTCCTGCTGGTGGGAGGAGCTGTAAAATTCACCCACGGTGTTTGTTTCTTCAGCTGCCTGGGCTCTCGAATTCCCTTCTTAAACCTCTCATTTTGATATACTTCTTTAAACCTACTTCTTTGACCAAGGTTCTGGCCATTCGTCCTAATGTCACCGTAAGTGGCTTGGGCATTTTGTTAGGTTAAAGATACTCCTCCTAAGTTATTGTCAGTAACCACTATTGAATTTTTCTGAAGTAAGATTTTGGATTGTAGGATTGTGAGCATCTCGTCCTCTGTTTTGAAGCAACAAATTAATTCTGAGGTTCTAAAAGTAATTTGTGGCTTCCGTATGATTTGAAATAGCTGTTTGTCTGTGTGCCTACAATTTCAAACACTGATGGTGTCTGATCACAGATGTAGGTCAAAGGGGGAAGAGAACAAATTGATAGAAATAGGCCGTGGGCCATTCTGGGTCAAATGTGTAATTCATTGTGGTTGACAAGAATCAATAGTGGAGGCCTCCCTGCTCTCTTGGCAAAAGTATAATATATGATATGGAAAGTCTTAAAAGAAAGTTCAGGGAAATATATTTAATTTGGGCAGAAAAGCATTTGTATACAACCATACTGATTTCTAAAATGTAATGGCTTGTTGCCTTGATTCAGGTAATGACCAAGGGCTATGCACAGTATGATCTGTTTGGTTCCACTGTGTTAGAGAATACAATTATGAAGTCGCAGAGTAACATTATGGTGGATTTCACTTGGAACAATGTGGAGAAAATCTTAGAAATTCCACCACTTACATCCATTGCTACGTTGGTAAGGAAAACAAACTTTTGATACTGGCATATTTTACTGTACAAATTATACAAACTAGGGCAGGTGTCTCACACAGTGATAACACAAGAACACATTCTCTTTGTTTTTTTGGGGAGGCAGTTTTGTCTGCTTTTTTGTTTTAAAGTCTTTGGACCAATCCAAGGTGTCAGCCAATGTAGCTGCAAATTCTGTTCTGCCAGTGGGAGATTGCTGTCCATGGTGATGACCTCCAATTTTTCTCTGCCTACATCTACAGAGCAGTGGCTTAGTAGTCTAGTAGGGGAGGTCTGTACTGTGTTCCTAAATTGGATACAAAGGTTTTTAAAAAATTTGTTAATGAGACGTGGGAATCGCTGGCTAAGCCACCATTTGCTGCCCGTCCCTAATTATGTTGGAGAAGGTGGTGGGAAGCCACCATCTCAAACCGCTGCTATCCATGTGGTATAGGTATACCCATTGTGCTGAGTTCTAGGCTGTTGGGTAAAGGAACGTGTTCCTGTTCTGGGAGAGAGGGGGATTCACTCCTGGCCTTGCCTTGAATCCTTAGAGAATCAGCTGCATAGTAGCGTTGCAAATATTTGGAAACTAGCTTCCTGCTTGATATTTTTTTTAAATCGATGTTTTTATAAAGGAGTCTTCATAGGACGCTTTTTTTTCCCAGTTTACCAAATCTCCGTTTAGTTTAGGTGTTGGGTTGTTGTGATTCCTATTTAGTGATTCCTATTTGGAGATTGTATGTTCAACTTTGGCATTTTGTTCTCTGTGCCCTGTAAATCCTATAAATTAAATACGGCACACAAGTATTGCACAAATGAAATGAAAGCTGATTTACATGTCTGTATAACAGACATGACCTATGCATGGATTTCTGATATGAGTATTCATACAAGCTTCCCTTAGTTTGACCAGGTTTGGGGTTTAGGCCCCAAAAGAACTCCAGGAGAGTTTGGCCTTTTGTCTCCGAATCTTATCCAACTGATTTCTGAAGAACCCTGATATTTTTGCTTCTATGAGTACCTTCTGGAAGGTTCTTCTAAATGTCTGTACTTGGCTTCCCAGCTAGTATTTGGTTTTTTGATGTAATTTTAATATTCAACACGTGAATGAGAACTTTTGAAATAACGAATCAGTGATTTAACTTCAGTAATTTGTTTTGAGCAATCAGGTGCCAGCCTGAGCTGTATTTTGCAGCCCAGAAATAGGATTAAGTATCTTTGTGCACAGGATTAGACTTGGCCTCTGAACTCATTGTGGTCAATTGGATTCAATTGGCTTATTTTGCATTGTGCTTCTGATACAGTTTTGTCCTGCTTGTTTTTGTGGTTGTTTAGAATATTAAAGTGGAACCTGGAGACACGAGAAGTCCTGTTATTCAAATATATAAGGAGCTAGAATTTCTCCTTGTAAGTATTTACTTGAGTAAATATTGCATTGATAATGTTCTTTCACGAGTTGATTTTTAAATTCATAATTGTTTTTATTTAAATAAATTTAGAGTATCCAATTTTTTTTTTCCAATTAAGGGGCAATTTAGCGTGGCCAATCCACCTAACCTGCACATCTTTGGTTTGTGGGGTGAAACCCACGCAGACACAGGGAGAATGACGATTCATTCATTCATTCGTGTTCAATTGCATGCCCTTGACGAAACCCGTCTGGTCCTCCTCGATCACTCCGGGGATGCAGTCCTCTATTCTGGTAGCCAAAATTTTTGCCAGCAGTTTTGCATCCACATTCAGGAGCGACATCGGCCTGTAGGACCCACATTGAAGCGGATCCTTCTCCCTCTTCAAAATGAGCGAGATCAATGTCTGCGACATTGTCGGGGGGGAGGGTTCCTCTCTCCTTTGCCTCGTTAAAGGTTCTCAGCAGGATTGGGCTCAGTGTCTCCGAGAACTTCTTATAAAATTCTACAGGGAAGCAGTCCAGACAAGGGGCCTTGCCTGACTACATACTTGCTGGTCCCTTAACTATCTCCTCCAACTCAATCGGGGGCCCCAGTCCCTCACGCGGTCCGCTTCCACCCTTGAGAACCTCAATCGATCCATAAATTGCTTCATTCCTTCCCCTCACCTCGGGGGTTCTGACTCGTACAGCTTCCCATAAAATTCCTTGAAGACTTAATTGATCCTCTCTGGGCTCAACACCGTATTACCCTCCTTATCCCTCATTCCCCCGATCTCGCTGGCCGCCTCTCTCCTGCAAAGTTGGTGCGCTAGCATCCAACTTGCTTTCTCCCCATACTCGTAGACTGCCCCTTTCACTTTCCTCAACTGTGCCTCCGTCTTCACTGTGGTCAGTAGACCGGGCTCTGCCTGTAATCTCCGGCGCTCCTTTAGCAGCCAGCCAGTGGATCTCTATCCAGTGACTTCTGTGGAAAAGTCTATTCATGTTAGGTACTGGTTATACCCTTTCACCTCCTCGCCCTCACACGCCCAACTCCAAACTGATTGATTGGCCCCCTCTCACTAGGTGCTCACAGAGAATGGTGCTTGATCAATGCAGATATAGCCCAGTAAGAATACACCATTGAGGATGACTGGGATTTTCCTGCCCCACCATGTCTGGACCCACCACGAGGGATGTGACTTTGCAGTCAGAAGTCCATTGATATTTGATGGTACTGGAAGATCCCTGTGGCGGGTGGGCCAGAAAGTCCCAGCTGATATGGGGGGAATGAGAACAAAAGACTTGCAATTATATAGTACCTTTTGATAACCACCAACCATCTCAGAGAACTTTACAGCCAATTGAGCACTTCTGAAGCCAATTGAGTATTTTGAAGTGTAGTCACTACTGTAATGTGGCACATCAAGCTCCCATAAATCAGGTTATGATAATTATCAGATAATCTGCTTTTGATTGCTGTTGCTTGGTAGTTACTCCTGCCAGGAGAACTGCTGTCAGGATATGTCATGTTCGTCTATCTTGTGCCATCCTCAAAAATCCACCACTTGCAATTGCTAACATTGATTGAGGGATAGGTATTTCCCAGGACATGAAGGATAATCTCCCTGCTCCTCTTCAGAAGAGTACTATGGGATCTTCTCTGCTCACCTTAGAGGGCTGACGGGGCCTCGATTTAATGTCTCCTCTGAAAGACAGTACTTTCGACAGTGCAGCAGTCTCTCAGTGCTTCCCTGAGTCTGAGCCTAGTTCTGTGCCCAGGTCCTGGAGTGGACTTGAACCCTGAAACTCAAAAGCTGAGAGTGCTGCCAAGTTTTTTTTTAAGCTAGTCTTTATTGTTGCTGGCCAGGTCAATGCCCATTGCCCATCTTTTAATTGCCCATGAATTGAGCGCTTTGCTGGGCCACTTCAGAGGGCATTTAAGACTCAATCACATTGCTATGCGTCTGGAGTCACAAGTAGGCCAGACCAGGCAAGGATGGATGATTTCCTTCTCTAAAGGACAAAATGAACCAGATACTTTTTCCAACAATAGATGATAGTTTCATGGCACAATTACTGAGACCAGCCTTCTGTGAATTAAATTTAAATTCTGGCAGGCACCATGCTGGAATGTGAACACATGTCCTAAGGACATTAGCCTCCTCCTCGCTGGCTTTGAAAGCAGACCAAGAAGGCCAGCAGCACGGTTCGATTCCCGTAACAGCCTCCCCGAACAGGCGCCAGAATGTGGCGACTAGAGGCTTTTCACAGTAACTTCATTTGAAGCCTACTTGTGACAATAAGTGATTATCATTATCATATTCCCTGACTGACCACAGCTGACACAAAAGGGTGAAACTTTAGGGATAAAGGGGTGGGAAGAGATTTAAAAAAAAATAATTTAAAACTTTTGAATGTTCTTAAAGGTGTTAAGCACATGTTGTGGTTTGAATAAATGACCTAGTTTCTGCTATGTTGTGTGACAGGTTTTAGCTCGAGGTTTGAAAACTGGTGAAATAGAATGGCCAGAAGTGTTAGAAGAAAAATCTGCAATTATTGTTGTACAGGAGTTAATTGAAGGTATGCACTTTTAACATTTGAATAACATCAGCTTTAAAATTTAGACTATTTTGGGCAGGATACTCAATAGTCAATAGTGTGACTGCCAAGTTATCTGTGTGCTCAATTTACTCCACTAGATAGTAACCATGTCCACAATGTATACTGCTGGCAAGGTTGTTTTTCACAAAGTATAGTGCCTCAAGTGGCATGATAAAACCTTTCAAATATTTTCAATCTAATCAGAGCTAAAGCTTTCTTTTTTCCAGTGCTCATCATTGGAGTTTGGAGATGGGATGGGATGGAAAATCCCACACATTCGTTTATCTTAGAAATTGCCTCCTGCACAGTGCACAGTAGTTGGCACCGTGCCAAGGTCCCAGATTCGATTCCAGCTCTGGGTCACTGTCCGTGTAGAGTGTGCACATTCTCCCTGTGTTTGCGTGGGTTTCGCCCCCACAACCCAGAGATGTGCAGGAGAGATGGATCGGCCACACTAAATTGCCCCTTAATTGGAAAAAATGAATTGGGTACTCTAAATTTTTTTAAAAAATAAATTGCCTCCTGTTTTCATTTGATTCGCACCTTGTGTAATATGTCAATAAGATTGGAGTAAAATAATTGTCAAAATTGTACTGAAAGTTGTGAGAATGTACATGCAGTATAATATCAGGATACATTTTGGCTTCTACTATGAATAAAGTTTTACATTGAACTATTCGTCCTAACACAGAATTGTTTGCGTTTTCATATCTGATACAGACCTGAAGGACCAACTCAATGCCTATCAACAACAACCGAAGAGCAAGGAGACTGAGGTAAGATGTGATAAATTGAAACATGTTGGTGGGAAAAGATGTGGAAAATGTAACTTTGCCTTTATTCTGTTTAAGGGTGGGTTCTCTATAGGTAAGCATTTGAATGTGTAACATCTTGTTAAAGTTGGATTCCGTGAAAATCACTGTGAACCCTGTCAGCTCTGCTTTTGTTCCAGTCACACTATAGCAGTGCTGGGAGTATAAGAGAGCGAGAGTAGAGCCAGGGGGATAAAGGAGTGCGAGACTGGGAGCGGAGCTCGGAGAATAAAGGAGAGAAAGAAAGAGCGAGACTGGGAGTGGAGCCGGGAGGATAAAGGTCCAAGAGAAAGAGCAAGACTGTGAGTGGAGCTCGGAGAATAAAGAGCGAGAGAAAGAGTGAGACTGGGAGTGGAGCCCAGAGGATAAAGGAGCAAGAGAAAGAGCGAGATTGGGAGTGGAGCTCGGAGGGTAAAGGAGCGAGACTGGGAGTGGAGCTCGGAGGATAAAGGAGCGAGAGAAAGAGCGAGACTGGGAGTGGAGCTCGGAGGATAAAGGAGCGAGACTGGGAGTGGAGCTCGGAGGATAAAGGAGCGAGAGAAAGAGCGAGACTGGGAGTGGAGCCCGGAGGGTAAAGGAGCGAGACTGAGAGTGGAGCCCGGAGGATAAAGGAGCGAGACTGGGAATGGAGCCGGGAGGATAAAGGAGCGAGAGAAAGAGCGAGACTGGGAATGGAGCCGGGAGGATAAAGGAGCGAGAGAAAGAGCGAGACTGGGAGTGGAGCTCGGAGGATAAAGGAGCGAGACTGGGAGTGGAGCCCGAAGGATAAAGGAGCGAGACTGGGAATGGATGGAGCTGGGAGGATAAAGGAGCAAGAGAAAGAGCGAGACTGGGAGTGGAGCCGGAAGGATAAAGGAGCGAGAGAAAGAGCGAGTCTAGGAGTGGAGCCTGGAGGGTAAAGGAGCGAGATGGGACCGGAGCCCGGAGGGTAAAGGAGCGAGAGAAAGAGCGAGACTGGGAGTGGAGGCCGGTGGGTAAAGAAGAGCAAGAAAAAGCGAGACTGGGAGTGGAGCTCGGAGGATAAAGGAGCGAGACTGGGAATGGAGCCCGGAGGGTAAAGGAGCAAGAGAAACGGCGAGACTGGGAGTGGAGCCGGGAGGATAAGGAGCGGTAGAAAGAGTGAGACTGGGAGCGGAGCCCGGAGGGTAAAGGAGCGATAGAAAGAGCGAGACTGGGAGTGGAACCCGGAGGGTAAAGGAGCGAGACTGGGAATGGAGCCCGGAGGGTAAAGGAGCAAGAGAAACAGCGAGACTGGGAGTGGAGCCGGGAGGATAAAGGAGCGGTAGAAAGAGTGAGACTGGGAGCGGAGCCCGGAGGGTAAAGGAGTGAGAGAAAGAGCGAGACTGGGAGTGGAACCCAGAGGATAGAGGAGAGCAAGAAAGAGCGAGACTGGGCCCAGAACCGGGAGGATAAAGGTGCAAGAGAAAGAGCGAGACTGGGAGTGGAGCCAGGAGGATAAAGGTGCAAGAGAAAGGGAGTGGAGTTGGGAGGATAAAGGAGCGAGAGAAAGGGCGAGACTGGGAGTAGAGCCCGGAAGGTAAAGGAACGAGAGGAACGGCGAGACTGGGAGTGGAGCCGGGAGGATAATGGAGCGAGAGAACATAGAACATTACAGTGCAGTACAGGCCCTTCGGCCCTCGATGTTGCGCCGCCCTGTGAAACCCCTCTAAAGTCCCTCTACACTATTCCCTTATCGTCCATATGCCTATCCAATGATCATTTGAATGCGTTTAGTGTTGGCGAGTCCACTACTGTTGCAGGCAGGGCATTCCACGCCCTTACTACTCTGTGAGTAAAGAATCTACCTCTGACATCTGTCCTATATCTATCTCCCCTCAATTTAAAGCTATGTCCCCTCGTGCTGGACGTCACCATCCGAGGAAAAAGGCTCTCACTGCCCACCCTATCTAATCCTCTGATCATCTTGTATGCCTCAATTAAGTCACCTCTTAACCTTCTTCTCTCTAACGAAAACAGCCTCAAGTCCTTCGGCCTTTCCTCATAAGATCTTCCCTCCATACCAGGCAACATCCTTGTAAATCTCCTCTGCACCCTTTCCAATGCTTCCACATCCTTCCTATAATGCGGCGACCAGAACTGCACGCAATACTCCAAATGCAGCCGCACCAGAGTTTTGTACAACTGCAACATGACCCCATGGCTCCGAAACTCAATTCCTCTACTAATAAAAGCTAACACACCATACACCTTCTTAACAACCCTCTCAACCTGGGTGGCAACTTTCAGGGATCTATGGACATGGACACCAAAATCTCTCTGCTCGTCCACACTACCAAGAATCTTACCATTAGCCCAGTACTCTGTCTTCTTGTTATTCCTTCCAAAATGAATCACCTCACACTTTTCTGCATTAAACTCCAGTTGCCACCTCTCAGCCCAGCTCTGCAGCTTATCTATGTCCCTCTGTAACTTGTAACATCCTTCTGCACTGTCCACAACTCCACCGACTTTAGTGTCATCTGCAAATTTACTCACCCATCCTTCTACGCCCTCCTCCAGGTCATTTATAAAAATGACAAACAGCAGCGGCCCCAAAACAGATCCTTGTGGTACACCACTAGTAACTGGACACCAGTCAGAACATTTCCCATCAACCACCACCCTTTGTCTTCTATCATCTAGCCAATTTCTGATCCAAACTGCAAAATCAC
Source organism: Scyliorhinus canicula (assembly GCF_902713615.1). Taxonomy (NCBI): domain Eukaryota; kingdom Metazoa; phylum Chordata; class Chondrichthyes; order Carcharhiniformes; family Scyliorhinidae; genus Scyliorhinus; species Scyliorhinus canicula. The sequence continues at coordinate 3,587,533 of NC_052157.1, forward strand.
CCTGAATCCCATGCCTCTGTATTTTCTGCAATAGCCTACCGTGGGGAACCTTATCAAACGCTTTACTGAAATCCATATACACCACATCAACTGCTTTACCCTCATCCACCTGTTTGGTCACCTTCTCGCAGAAGTCAATGAGGTTTGTGAGGCACGACCTACCCTTCACAAAACCATGTTGACTATCTCTAGTCAAATTATTCCTTTCCAGATGATTATACATCCTATCTCTTATAAACCTTTCCAAGACTTTTCCCACAACAGAAGTACGGCTCACTGGTCTATAGTTACCGGGGTTATCTCTACTCCCCTTCTTGAACAAGGGGACAACATTTGCTATCTTCCAGTCTTCTGGCACTATTCCTGTAGACAAAGATGACTTAAAGATCAAAGCCAAAGGCTCAGCAATCTCCTCCCTAGCTTCCCAGAGAATCCTAGGATAAATCCCATCCGGCCCAGGGGACATATCTATTTTCACACTTTCCAGAATCGCTAACACCTCCTCCTTATGAACCTCAAGCCCTTATAGTCTAGTCGCCTGTATCTCAGTATTCTCCTCGACAACTTTGTCTTTTTCCTGTGTGAATACTCATTTAGCACCTCTCCTATCTCCTCGGACTCCACGCACTCCTTCCTACTACTGTCCTTGACTGGCTCTACTCTTACCTTAGTCATTCTTTGATTCCTGACATATCTATAGAAAGCTTTAGGGTTCTCCTTGATCCTACCTGCCAAAGACTTCTCATGTCCTCGCCTGGCTCTTCTTAGCTCTCTCTTTAGAGCCTTCCTAGCTAACTTGTAATTCTCAAGCGCCCTAACGGAACCATCACGTCTCATCTTTACATAAGCCTTCTTCTTCCTCTTGACAAGTGTTTCAACTGCTTTAGTAACCCATGGTTCCCTCGCATGACCACTTCCTCCCTGCCTAACGGGTACATACTTATCAAGGACACGCAGTAGCTGTTCCTTGAACATGCTCCACATTTCTATTGTGCCCATCCCCTGCAGTTTTCCTCTCCAGCCGATGCATCCTAAGTCTTACCTCATCGCATCATAATTGCCTTTCCCCCAGCTATAACTCTTGCAGCTGCGGTTTATACCTATCCCTTTCCATCGCTAAAGTAAACGTAATCGAATTGTGGTCACTATCACCAAAGTGCTCACCTACGTCCAAATCTAACACCTGTCCTGGTTCAGTACCCAGTACCAAATCCAATACGGCCTCGCTTCTCATGGCCTATCTACATACTGCATCAGGAAACCCTCCTGCACACATTGGACAAAAATGGTCCCATCTAAAGTACTTGAACTATAGTGTTTCCAGTCAATATTTGGAAAGTTAAAGTCCCCCATAACAACTACCCTGTTACTTTCGCTCCTATCCAGAATCATCTTTGCAATCCTTTCCTCTACATCTCTGGAACTTTTCGGAGGCCTATACAAAAGCCCTAACAGGGTGACCTCCTTTCCTGTTTCTTAACTCAGCCCATACTACCTCAGTATTCGAGTCCTCATCAAAATCCCTCTCAGCCACCGTAATACTTTCCTTGACTAATGCCACCCCTCCCCCTCTCTTACCACCTTCCCTGAGCTAACTGAAATATCTAAATCTGGCACCTGCAACAACCATTCCACGCTCTGCTCTATCCATGTCTCCGAAATGGCCACAACATCCAAGTCCCAGGTACTAACCCATGCCCATAAAACCCATAAAAGAGCGAGACTGGGAGTGGAGACGGGAGGATAAAGGAGCGAGAGAAAGGGTGAGACTGGGAGTGGAGCCCGGTGGGTAAAGAAGAGCAAGAAAAAGCGAGACTGGGAGTGAAGCCCGGAGGGTAAAGGAGCGAGAGAAAGGGTGAGACTGGGAGTGGAGCCGAGAGGATAAAGGAAAGCGAGAATGAGCTGAGTGCTAGATTGGGATTTGGAACTCCTGAGGCGATGTACGGATTCAATAGTGACGTTGGATAGTGGAAGTAGTGCATTGGGTGAGAACGGTCAGCTGAGGTTACTACTTTTATCGCTTATAGTTCGTAAGTCTATATTTTGTAGTAACAAGGACCGGGGAGAAGGGCCCTAGAGTAATAATATTTGATTTTAAGTATCTTCCAAATTTTAGGTTTTAAAAAAAATATTTAAGTAGGGTATTTGCAAGTTTTTGTAATAATAACAATAACAGCGACATAAACGTGGTACAATAAACATTTCCACCCCCATCACGATCTTCACACACCCCAACCATAAAACACCAACCCCCCCCACCCGGCCGCCCGCCCGGGCTACCAGGGAGGCAAAGATCTGGACGTCGGCCTCTTTCGCCCCCTGAACACCCGACTCATCCGACACTCCAAAGATCGCCACCTCTGGACTCGGCACCACCCGTGTTTTCAGTACCGTCAACATTGCCTTGGCGAAACCCTGCCAAAACCCTCTCCGCTTCGGGCATGCCCAAAACCTGTGGACATGATTTGTTGGGCTTCCCGCGCACACCTGTCCTTTACCCACATAAACTTGCTAATCTGGGCCACCGTCATATGTGCCCGCTGGACTACCTTGAACATGATGAGGATGTACCTGCTTAGGACATCCGCCCACAGACCCGCCTCTATCTCTCCTCCTAGCTCATCTTCCCACTTACCCTTAAGCTCCTCCACCGGAGGATTCCAAAAGTTCCTGGTAAATATCTGATACCTTCCCCACTCCCACCCATATACTGGAGACCACTCTATCCTGTGTCCCCAGTGGCGGCAGCAGCTCATTTATTGATCAAGGCTTTGAGTCCAGCCCTGAGTGGAATACTTGGCCAACCCACCCCTTTCTCAATCTAGTCTGGTCTATAGCCTTTATGTGTGTCTCTTGTAACATTGCCACGTCCGTCTTTAGCCCCCTCAAAAGCGCAAACACGCGAGCCCTCTTGACTGGCCCATTCAACCCTCTAACATTCCATGTAATCAGCCTAGTCGCACCCCAACCCCCCATATCAAGCTCAAGCTGACTTGAAAGCTCCCACCCATGGCACCAAACCATCGTTTTCCCCATTGTTCTCCCCCCCCAACTTGGACAAACATATTCAAAGCATCACATTCCCCAGTAAACAAACATCTGAAAAAACAGTGGAAAAACAACCACAGAAGCCACCCCCCTCCAACCAGTCCCCAGTAAGACAAAGTTAACTTTAGCCATCGAAACAGCCCCTTATTGCACATAACACTCCTTATTTCAAACCAGTGCAAAAGTGATTGCCAACAAATCGCCACTACAATACTCTTCAAGGACAAAATGTTTAGTTTAAAGGGGATAGTGATGACAGGAGAGCTCCTCCTTCTTGGAAGCTGGGAACATTTTCTGTACCTGGGGCCAGCATGTGTGTAGAAAGTGTCTCCAGCCGCAGCTCTTGGAAGCCCAGGTTTCAGAGCTGGTGTGGTGGCTGTGGAGCATCTGTGAGGCAGAGAGTATTGTTGATATCACGTATGGAGAGATGATCACACTGCAGGCTAAGACTCCACAGACAGGAAGGTAATAGGTGGCCACCAGGCCCACCAAGAGAACTTAAGGGCAGTGCAGGAATCTGCTGTGGCCATTCCCCTGCAAAACAGATATACCGCTTCGGATACTGTTGAGGGGAATGGCCCCTCCAGGCACAGCAGCAACAGCCAAATTTGTTGCACGTGCTGGCTCTGCAGCACGGGAGGAGTAGAAATGTGGGAATGTAATAGTTATAGGGGATTCAATTGTATGAGGAACAGATAGGTGTTTCCGTGGCCGCAAATGAGTCTCCAGGATGGTATGTTGCCTCCCTGGTGCTAGGGTCAAGGCTGTCTCCAGAACACCTACAGGACATTCTGGTGGGTGGAGGGTGAATAGCCAGTGGTCATGGTACACATTGGTACAATAAAACCATCGATTTAAAAAAGGGATGAAGTCCTAAACGCAGAATATAGAGAATAAGTTGAAAAGTAGGACCTCGAAGGTAGTGATCTCCGGATTACGCCCAGTGCCACATGCTAGCCAGAGCAGAAGTAGCAGGATATATCAGATGACTGTGTTGCTGAAGAGATTGTGCAAAGGGGAGGGTTTCAGATTCCAAGGACATTGGGACTGGTTCTGGGGAGGTGGGACCAGCACAAACTGGACTGACTATAAAAGCTTCTATAGGCATGTGAAGAGAAAATGATTGGCCTGTACGGTCAGAAATAGGGGAATTTATAATGAAGAACAAAGAAATGGCTGATGACCTAAATACATATTTTGGTTCTGCCTTCACAAAGGAGGGTACAAATAACATACCAGAAATGTTGGTGAACATTTAGTGATAGGAAACAACTGGGGAAATCAGTATTAGAAGGAAAATGGTATTGGGTAAATTGGTGGGATTGAAGGCCAGTAAATCCCCAGAGCCTGATCATCGACATCCCAGAGTGCTTAAGGAAGTGGCCCTAGAAATGGTGGATGCTTTGGTGCTCATCTTTCAAGATTCTATAGACTTTGGAACAGTTCCTACAGATTGGGGAGTAGGATTGGGCAGAGTCGGCATGGATTTATCATGCGTGACAAATCTGCTGGAATTCTTCGAGGATGTAACTAGAAGAGTTGACGAGGGGGAGACTGGATGCTGTTTATTTGGACTTTCAGCAGGCGTTTGACAAGTCCCACATAACAGGTTGTCTAAAATTAAAGCGCATGGGATTGGGGGTAGTGTATTGAGATGGATAGAAAAGTGGTTGACAGACAGAAAAACAAAGTAGGAATAAATGGGTCTTTTCCCAAGTGGCAGGCAGTGATTAATGGGGTACTGCAGAGATCAGTGCTAGTACCCCAGCTATTCACAATACATTTGATGATTTAGATGAGGGAACTAAATGTTGTGTCTCCAAATCTGCAGGTGACACAAAGCTGGGTGTGAGGAGGATGCAGAGATGCTTCAGAGTGATTTGGAAAAGTTGAGTGAATGGGTAAATGCATGGCAGATGCAGTATAATGTAGCAAAAACGGGAAGACAGATTATTATCTGAATGGCTATAGATTGAGAGCAGGGAATGGGCAATGAGACCAGGGTGTCCTTTCACACCAGTCGCTGAAAGTGAGCATGCAGGTGCAGCAGGCGGTAAAGAAGGCAAATGGTGGGGCAGCATGGTGGTGCAGTGTGTAGAACTGCTGCCTCATGGCACTGAGGGCCCCAGGTTGATCCCGGTTCTGGGTCACATTCTCCCCGTGTTTGTGTAGGTTTCGCCCCACATTTGATTTGATTTGATTTATTATTGTCACATGCATTAGTATACAGTGAAAAGTGTTGTTTCTTGCATGCTATACAGACAACGCATACCATACATATGAAATGAAATGAAAATTGCTTATTGTTACAAGTAGGCTTCAAATGAAATTACTGTGAAAAGCCCCTAGTTGCCACATTCCGGCGCCTGTTCGGGGAGACTGTTACGGGAATTGAACCGTGCTGCTGGCCTGCCTGGGTCTGCTTTCAAAGCCAGCGATTTAGCCCTGTGTTAAACAACCAGGAAGGAGAGACTACTGTTATGGGCCAGGGTTTAGAGAACCCGAAAGTATCATGGAGTTCACCTGACCCACAACTTTTAATAGATTGTGGTATGGGGAGCACACGGCCCACTCTACAGATGTGATACAGCAGAAATGGAAAATTATTTTTTAAAGCAAATCAATGTTTATTCAATGAACTCAAGTTAACCTTTTTGAAACACACAGTGAACATCTTAGCAATCATTAATTGAAATACAACCCCCAAAGAATACAACACTAAGTGATCCTTAATAACTTCCCAAATAACATCCAGAAGACAAAAGAAACACCTTTTAACAGAAGCACATCAGGTTTACATTCACTACTGAAAACATTTATAATTCTGAATTCACCAAATGATCAAGAGATAGTCTTTTCATGACAGAGAACAGCAGTACACCTGGTTTGTCTGTCTTCAGCCCCAACACTGAAAATGAAACTAAAACACACCCTGTAGCAAACAGCCTAAAACGAAAGTAAAAAGCTGACAGACAGCTCAGCTCCACACACACTCTGACATTACTGATAAACATCCATTTCTTAAAGATACTCTCACATGACACTACAGAATGTAATGTTACAGTCATAACTGGGATATAGAGAAAAGATCAACTTAATGCGAAGTGGGTCCATTCAAAAGTCTGATGGCAGCAGGAAGAAGCTGTTCCTGAGTCGGTTGGTACGTGACCTCAAACTTTTATATCTTTTTCCTTACGGAAGAAGGTGGAAGAGAGTATGTCCAGGGTGCGTGGGGTCCTTAATTATGCTGGTTGCCTTTCTGAGGCAGCGGGAATTATAGATAGAGTCAATGGATGGGAGGCTGGTTTGTGTGATGGACTGGGCAACATTCATGACCTTTTGTAGGTTCCTGCGGTCTTGGGCAGAACAGGCTCCATACCAAGCTGTGATACAACCAGAAAGAATGCTTTCTATGGTGCATCTGTAGAAGTTGGTGAGGGTCGTAGCTGACATGCCAAATCTCCTTAGTCTTCCGAGAAAGTAGAGTCATTGGTGGGCTTTCTTAACTATAGTGTCGGCATGGGGGGACCAGGACAGGTTGTTGGTAATCTGGACACCTAATAACTTGAAGCTCTCGACCCTTTCTACTTTGTTCCCATTGATGTAGACAGGGGCATGTTCTCCTCTACGCTTTCTGAAGTCGATGATTATTGTCGTCGCACCAGTTCACCAAATTCACTATCTCATTCCTGTACTCTGTCTCGTCCATTATTTGAAATCCGACCCACTACGGTGGTGTCATCAGCAAATTTGAGAATCGAGTTGGAGGGAAATTTAGCCACACAGTCATAGGTGTATAAGGAGTATAGTAGGGGGCTACAACCCAAAGATGTGCAGGGTAGTTGGATTGGCCATGCTAAATTGCCCCTTAATTAGAAAAAAAATTAGGTACTCTAAATTTATATTTTTTTAAAAGAAGGCAAATGGTATGTTGGCCTTCACAGCGAGAGGATTCGAGTACAGGAGTTGGGACGTCTTGCTGTAATTTTACAGGACCTTTGTGAGACCTGGAATATTTTGTGCATTTTGGTCGTCTTATCTGAGGAAGGATTTTCTTGATCTAGAGTGAGTTCAGTGAAGGCTTACCAGACTGATTCCTGGGATGGCAGGATTTTTCATTTTTTATTCGCTCATGGGATGTGGGCATCGCTGGCTGGGTCAACATTTATTGCCCATCCCAGAGGGCATTTAAGGGTCAACTACATTGCTGTGGATCTGGAGTCACATGTAGGCCAGACCAGGTAAGGATAACCGATTTCCTTCCCTAAAGGACATTAGTGAACCAGAAGGGTTTTTACAGCAATTGACAGTGGTTTCATGGTCATCACTAGACTTTTAATTCCAGATTTTTGTTGAATTCCAATTCCACCATCTGCCCTGGCGCATTTCAAACCCAGGTCCCCAGGGCATTACTCTGGGTATCTGAATTACTAGTCTGTCAAAGTACCACTACACACTGCCTCCCCTAGGATTGACGTATAAATTGGGTAGGATTATATTTGCTGGAGTTTAGAAGAATATGGTGGGGATCTCATAGAAACATAAAGTTTTAACAGGACTAGACAGGATAGATGCATGTTAACACAATGGTTAGCACAGTTGCATCACAGCTCCAGGGTCCCAGGTTCGAATCCTGGCTTGGGTCACTGTCTGCGCGTTCTCCCCGTGTCTGCGTGGGTTTCCTGCGGGTGCTCCGGTTTCCTCCCACAGTCCAAAGTTGTGCAGGTTGGGTGAATTGGCCATGCTAAATTGCCCTTTGTGTCCAAAAGGTTAGGAGGGGTTACTGGGTTACGGGGATAGGATGGAGGTGTGGGCTTGGGTAGGGTGCTCTTTCCAAGGCCGGTGCAGACTCGATGGGCTGAAATGGCCTCCTTCTGCATTGTAAATTCTATGAAAGGTGCTCCCGGTGGTGGTGGTGGGGGGGGGGTTTCCAGAACTAGGGGTCACAGTCGAAAGATTATGGGGTAAACCATTTGGGGCTGAAATGAGGAGAAATGTCTTCACCCAGAGAATTATGAGTCTGTGGAACTCTCTACCACAGAAAGCAGTTGAGACCAAACTTTGTATGTTTTCCAGAAGAAGTTAGATATGATACTTGGGGTTAAAGGGATCAAAGTATATGGTGGGGAGGGGGGAAGCGAGGATAGGTTACTAGGTTGGATGATCAATGAATGGTGGAGCAGGCTTGAAGGGCCGATTAGCCTACTCTTGCTCCTATTCTCTATGTTTATGTGACACACATGGCCTCAATACGGTCAACTAAACCAGTTCTCTTGGGTTGTGCCTGCTATGGTTTATTGTGCCTGCTACGGTTTGTTTTCCCAAAGCAATTCCAACAAATTCTAGTCAGTGCTGGTCTACAGAGATATAGCTACATTATCGAGTGACGTTGTACTAAAATAGGCAATTGTGTTTAAAAGGAAAAATGAGAAGAAAAAGAATGTTTGAGTTCCTAGTAATCTAGATTCCGATGTGTTTTGCAGTTGTGATGAGAGAATGGTAAATCTATCTTGGGTTTTGTTTGTGGCATTCTTTTACAAGATAGTGAATGGTTCCCCCAGCTACGTGTTTCTCAGCACCGTGCCATCCGCTGGCAGTGGGATTCTCTATTCCTGTCGCTTGTCAATAGATTTCCCATTGAAGCCACCCAATAGTAGCACCTAAGATTTATCTCTGGTGGGCTAAGTGTCCTGTGAATTTTATTTAAGGATTTCTAAGAAGCTAGTCATGAATTTTGGACCAAGGCTTTGTTTTAATTTAATTTATTTGTTCTAATATTAGAAATTAAGAAGTGATGCAGCTGCTGTTGAATCAACCATTCATGCGTCGTTTGCTCCTGAACGTGGAGATCTGGATTTTGCAGAACAGCTTTGGACCAGAATGAGGAAAAGTATGTATGCCTGTGAGATTACCTATGTGCGAGGAAGCACAGATTTTGAGCATTTAAGTGATAGTGGGCCAAATGCAGATCCAGTCTCTTGTAGCGCTCTGAACAAGAACTATGAATTTAAATTAAGGCTATTATTGAAAAGTTTCTGACTGTGATGATGCTGTACAATCCCACACATGATGCCAGACAGACTACACAATTAATGAATAAAAACTGGATTTAAATCTTCAAAAAGAAATGGACGGATTCCTGATTCATTAGGAGCTCATGAAAAAGTTTTGAGATTATTAACATAGATTTAACTTGCAAATTAAATGGGCCGAATGTTGGAAGTACTCAGGAGGTCAAGTAGCAAGTAGATGATAGCTGCAGGACACCTGCAGAGTCCAGTGATTTACTAGGAAGAGCTGCAGTCATGGGACTGAATACTTCTTTCCTCGTTCTCTCAGTAGCCTGGAATTTATTTCCTTATGATTGACAAACACTTTTATTCTACTAAATTCTTTCTTTTTATTTTAGCTGTTTCTTCATATCAAGATGTGGTAGATTGCTTGGTACTAGTTATTCAGCATCTAAAATGCAAGGACATTCAACCATGGGTATGTGGCAAACTCACTATTTCGATGTTTAATTTAAAAACATTTTAAAAAATAAATTTAGAGTACCAAATTATTTTTTTCCAATTAAGGGGCAATTTAGCATGGCCAATCCACCTACCCTGCACATCTTTGGGTTGTGGGGGCGAAACCCACGCAAACACGGGGAGAATGTGCAAACCACACGAACAGTGACCCAGAGCCGGGATCGAACCTGGGACCTCGGACTCACGAATTCAATAATAACTCCCTTATTAGTAACTTTCCACTAATGTGTCCCATTAAGTTTGGATTGTTCTAGCTATTAACCCTTGCTTCACATTCTCACCGTGAGGCAGCAGGGCTAACCCATTTCGATGTTTAATTAAGTAGTGCGGTCTGCACGCTATCTATACAGATGGCACGTAGCATTAGGGCGATCGAGTTAGAGGCGTGTATGCTTTCATTGAGTGACATCCGGTGGCACCAATTGCATTCCATGTGGATGCTGATATCCTATTTAACCTTTTATGCCCCCTCTTGATTTCCTACTATTCAATTCTTCAACTGCCCTCTTGTACTAATCTTTGGATGAGTTGAATGTTCCTTCAGCTTATTGTTGGTAAAACATGCTTTTGCCCCGAACTCCACCACCCTCGGGCTAGGTTTGATGGTGTGGGGTCATGTTACAGTCCTGAGTGCAGTTCCTTTCCCCACATTAGTTCCAGCCCAAAAATTACACCGTTGCAATATCACCCACCTCAACCCCTTACTGACTATTGCTGAGACTCTAATCCACACCTTTTGACCGTCAATTTCTCTAATGTTCTCCTAGTTTGTCTTCCTGCTTCCATAAACTGCAAACATTGAGACTTACTTGTGGCAGGCAAGAAAGTGGAATCAAGATCAGTCACAATCTTATTGAATGGCGGAACAGGCTCGATGGGCCAAATGACCCACTCATGCCCTTATTTTGTATGATCTTTTTAAGTCTTATATTTCAATTCTTTCTGTTCTTTTTTTTGCGAGATTGTGGGCTTTGTGCATTTCTGATAGTTTTACTATTGAACAACCTCTGATCACTTTTTAGATCCACAGAGGAAGCAACAGTTCTCTCAGCAAGCTGATTCAGCAATCGTACCATGGCACTATGCCCACTGTCTCTGTTACTGGACTTACTGCTATCCGAATGTTATTGGAGATCGGACTGGATAAATTCCGGAGGGATTACATAAACTATTTTATAGGTAGATATTCTTTCTCTACATGTCTAATGTTTGGTGGGCTGTTAACTGATTTTAAAAATGCTTTATTTGTTGTAAAGGTTTGTGTATGCAATATTGCATAGAGTGTCAGAGTTTTTCCAGATTTTATCATGCTTCGGGAGAGAACTTGCAACACAAACTCTTGCAACTTGGGGAAAGGTCTGTGATAAGAATGGAGGACAGGGGAGATAAATTGACTAAAAGTTTCATGGTGCGAAGCTGGGTGGTGGTTATGGAGCAAGTAAAGAAACAGAAAATGTGTCTAGAGGAGGTGTGAGTGGCAGGGTTATGAATGGTTGCCTCCAAAAGTTTGTAAAACAGGGAAATAATAGAGAAGCTAGGAAAAGAAAATCAAAAAATCAAAGTAAAACCGACCAATATGGAGTAGAGGTTATGATTGAAAATTGTTGAGCTCCGTGTTGAGTTCAAGGGCACGATTCAGCAGACTTGAATGTGGCTGAGAAACACCACTATCCAACGGCACTTTGCCTTTCTTTTTTGCCTCAGGCCTTCTCGCTGCCGAGGCTACACTTAGGGAAGCTCACCAACAGGAAAGGCTCCTTGGCAGTGCCAACCTGAAACTTGGGCACCCTGGCAGTGCCTGGGAGCTAGCCTGCCCTGTCCCCGATTACCCGGGGGTCTCCAATGGCCTGAGAGGCTTCCCAAGATGCCGTTATGCCTTGTCCACGTTTGTGGGCACTGTAAGAAGTCTTAAACAGCAGGTTAAAGTCCAACAGATTTGTTTGGAATCACAAGCTTTCGGAGCGCAGCTCCTTCATCAGGTGAGTGCGAACTAGTACTAAATGGCGCCTTGGCGAGGTTGCCCAGGCCTGGCCAGTGAGTCTGGGCACTAGGTGAATCTCGTGTCCGGGTATTTAAGGCTTATTTAAATGAAAAAAATGAAATGAAAATCGCTTATTGTCACAAGTAGGAGGGCAGCACGGTGGCCTAGTGGTTAGCACAACCGCCTCACGGCGCTGAGGTCCCAGGTTCGATCCCGGCTCTGGGTCACTGTCCGTGTGGAGTTTGCACATTCTCCCTGTGTCTGCGTGGGTTTCGCCCCCACAACCCAAAAATGTGCAGAGTAGGTGGATTGGCCATGCTAAATTGCCCCTTAATTGGAAAAAATAATTGGGTAATCTAAATTTATAAAAAAAAAAAATTGTCACAAGTAGGCTTCAAATGAAGTTACTGTGAAAAGCCCCTAGTCGCCACATTCTGGTGCCTGTTCGGGGAGGCTGGTACAGGAATTGAACCTTGCTGCTGGCCTGCTTGGTCTGCTTTCAAAGCCAGCGATTTAGCCCTGTGCTAAACAGTCCCTAAATATTGAGATTGTGCCTGGCGAAGTGAGTCAAGTGATTCGCACCAGGTTCTGTGCCGGCACGGAGCACATTTTTGGGGCTTGCACGCGACTCATTTGTTGCTGGTCGGTGAATCGTATCTCGGAAGTCTGTAAATTACCCAGTGAAAGATGAGATGCTGTTTCTCCAGCTGGCATGGATCTTCACCAGAACACTGCAGTAGGCCAGAGACAGCAAGATCAGTGGCACAGAGATGAAGAATTGAAATGACAAGCGATGAGACGTTCAGGATCATACTTGCTGACTAAAGGGACGTGTTGTGCAAAGTCACCCAGTCTACATTTGATCTCTCTAACGTAGAGGAGACCACATTATGAACAGTGAATGCTGTATACTAAATTGAAAGAAGTACAAGTTTCACCCAAAGAGGTGTTTAGGATAGGTGCCATAGGAAGGTGTGTAAGCTACATGTCATGAGGCCTGTGCTGATAAAGAGGCCCCTGAATTCCACTTCCAGGCAAATGTAAATAAATTAGTTTTATTCTGTACAATAAAGTGAAAATTATTATTAAAAAATATTTTTTTTTCTAGGTCAAGAACTCACAACTTTGAATTATTTGGTAAGAGCATTAATGCATTTTACAAATTTACAAAAATACAGATTCAATTTCTATTTTGTTTAATAATTAGTTTTGAATTTCTTCTGCTTGTTCTGCAGGATTATTTTGTGAATTGCACTGTAAATCTAGAAGAGCAGATACTCCGTTTCCAAAAACTCCACCATATACTTGAGTTGGTGGTGAGTTGCAGTGCCTTCCTCAACTTGAGCCATGAAAAACTCTTCACGCTAACTCAGTGAGCACTTTACTTATTTCAGATATTCTGATACAAATTATAGTCTCGAGGGTGACAACACGTTTTTCTTGGCGTAGTGTTGCATTGTTCAACTGTGAGTTGTTTTGTAATTACCACTGTGTCCCTTAGTTGGTCCCTCTGCTGCGTTATCAGTGTGCTGAAACCAATATTCATACACAGTACAGTCCCCCTTGAATTTGTTCCTTCTCATAATCTCGGGACTATTCAGCTCCTTCATTTATTTATTTCAATTTGAAGGCTTTTAAAAGCAAAGCTTAATGTTATCTAATCACCACTTCATCCATCTCATTCTCCCTTCTTAGTGCTGTCCTGCAGTTATGGCCATCACTCGCCATTTCTTTTCTCCATTCCAATGAAAGAAACATCTGGACACAATATAATAAAAGCTAAATACTGTGGATGCTGGAATCTGAAATAAAAATAGAAAATTCTGGGGGTGGACTCAGCAGGTTTAAGAGCAATTGTGGAGAAAGGAACAGAGTTAATATTGGGTGGTTGAAAGCTTTTGCTTTTTGGCCTTTTTCATTCAGTTTTGGGGGGAAATTTTATATGAACGGGCTCCAGTAAAGTGATAATTAGAGGATGTCGAAAACCCAACAGAATATGCCACGTAAAGGAACGGGTGTTAGTCTGCCTGAGAGCTTGTGGACACGCTGGCCAGGTGATAGCGGTAAAGTTTCAGTGGCAGTTTGCTAAGCATTTTGAGTGGCATGGGAAGATGATGGGAACGCTCAGACAGTTGGTGGACGATATGTTGGCCCTGATAAAGGAGGCTCTTGGAATGACGTCAACAGCGGTGCAGGAGCATGGATAGGTGTTGGAGGTGGAGGAGGCATTGTCGCGGCATAGCGACCAGCTCACCTTGACAGGGCTAGTTTAGAAAGGTATGTGTGGTTGCTGGGTGTCTTGCATACCTTGTAATGAAATGTCTATATCCCGACATTTCAGTCTTTTAGGGGGAGGTATGTTGGGGCATTGTTGTAAAACCTCTTGTCTGTCCTGTGTTCCCTTTTTATCCCTGTCCTGCTGCCTGCTTGGATCTGGTTAGCTGCTACAACATTCCTGCGTCATTTGGGATTTTAAGCAGAGCTGGAACATTCCTGTCCTGATGGACCAGGTCAGGACATCCCCTTTAGGTTCTGTGGCAGACCTGTTCTGTCAATTTAATTGACTTGGCAAGCAGTCGAACAGTGAATGTAGATTTCTCAGCTTCTCATCCTTCTATTGCCTGTGATTGGTGGGATCAGTCAGAAAGGTCCAAGAAGAAAGCAGGTCTTCGGCAGAGTTCCATCTTTCGTTTCAGTTCTGTGAAGGAAGCTCAGCTAGCAGGGAGCTTGAAGACACTCCATCTCTTTGCCAGACGATTGTAAGAGACATTTTAGCTAAATCTGTGGACACCTTCTTGTTTAAAAGGCACAGAGAAAACAGACCTGCGTAAGATCGCTGGAATGAGAAAGAGCCAGCTCTTTTCCACAGGCCAGTAACATTCTAACACTGTGTTTCAGGGGGCTGGCGAAGAGCTCGAATCAAAGCGTAAACTGAGAATGTTCCTTAAAGTACGACCAGAGGTCCTGTGCTGAGTTCAGACAAAGGGAATAAAAACTGTGTATTCGGGAAGACAGCTGTTATTTCACAGGGAGACAAAAGCTCCACCTGTACACCGTGTGAACAGAGCCATCTGATGGCCGGCAGTGGGAATTGCACTGACTTGAACATCCTGGTACTGGCTGCATCCGGGTGGAAAGCCAGAACTGCTCCGACCAGAATTTGTTGAGCGCATTTACTCCCAGGGGCCGCAACCACAGCTGCAAAGACTCTCCTCAACTGTCTTTAATCTCCGTTTTTTTAATCCTCTTTGAGCTGGATTGGGCTCATCGGTTGCTCCGACCAAAGCCAACGGCCAATGATCCACCAAAAGCTGCGATAGTCTGTATTCACAACTACCAGGTGAAGGAGAAGGTCTTGAGATGGGCCAAGCAGAATCGGGAGGTGAGCAGGGAAGGTAGTGGCATTCGTATATATGAGGATGCCGCGGAGGAGCTGGCAAGACAGCGGGTGGCTTTTATGTACGGTTCGGGGTGGTCTATCCAGTGAAGTTTAGAGTTACACATAACTCCAAGGACTATTACTTTGAGAAGGACTATTTGAGATGGCAGAGGAGGCGAAGACATTCGTAAGGGCTGAAGGATTGGGACTGAAATGAGTTTGGACTGTTTCCCAATGTTGTGGTTTTGGGGGGTGGGGGTGTGCGGTGTGGTTTGGGGTTGTGGTTTTTTGGGGGGGGGCACCTTGCTCGCAAACTTGCATTTGCTGCTAGGGGTGGCGCAGTGGTTAGCACTGACAAGGTCACTGGTTTGATTTCACCCCCGGATGACTGTCCATGTGGAGTTTGCACATTCTCCCCGTTTTTGTATACGTCTCACACACACAACCCCAAAGATGTGTAGAGTAGGTGGCTTGGCCATGCTAAATTGCCTCTTAATTGGAAAAAATAATTGCGTACCCTAAATTTTTTTTTTTAAAGTTGGCAAGTGAACGGGACCAAGCTGGGGGAGGGGCAGAGGTTGGCCAAGCCTTTGTGGACAGGTTGCGGTTCTACATCCGGGGGGCAAAGCGTATTCCTTTTTTTTTTACGTCAATGCATAATGTATGCTCGAGCATTCACTTCTTCATTATAGGGACAGTAAGAGGCTTTGCAACACCAGGTTAAAGTCCAACAGGTTTGTTCTAAACCTTTTCGGAGCACAGCGCCTTCATCAGGTGAATGCGCTCCAAAAGTTAGGGATTTGAAACAAACCTGTTGGACTTTAACCTGGTGTTGTAAGACTTCTTACTGTGCTCACTCCAGTCCAACTCCACATCATTATTATAGGGAGGTCATTGTTGTCGGGGGTGAGGAAAGCTGAATACTTGGCGATTGTCATTTCGGATCATGTGCCGCACTTGGTGGATGTGGTCCTGGAGAGGAGGCCTCCCCAGAGGTTTGCATGGAGGTTGGATGTGGGGCTGCTTGTGGATCTGAATTTTTGTGTGTGGATAATTAAGTGGGGTTCAATAAGAATGGGGAGGTCTCGTCTGTAGTGGGAAGCTGAAGGCTGTGGTAAAGGGTGAGATAGGGAGGCAAGAGAGGAGCGACAGTGACTGGTAGATGATTCTTTGGGAGGTTGATGGGAAGTATGTATGTAGAAGAACTCAGTCCGGAGCTTTTGATAAGTAAAAAGGAACTGCAGACACAGTTTGACCATTTGTCTACAGGGAGAGCAGTACGCCTGTTGAGGTGGGCGAAGGGTGTGATGTACAAGTACGGGGGAGAAGGTCAGTAGCTTGCTGGCAGACAGCCTCGCGAGAGATTGTTCAGGTCTGGGATGGGGCGTTGGGGCTGGTGGTGGCGCAAGAGCAGGTCAACATGGCATTTGAGGAGTTTGAGAAGAGGGATAGTTCAGAGCCTCTGGGGGTGAGTCTGATATGAGGAAGTTCTTGGAGGGGCTGGAGTGTCCTAAAGTAGGAGAGGGCAGGGTTGGAGGAGCCAGTGGAGATTGAGGAGGTTCTGGCGGCGATGGGCAAGATGCAGACGAGTAGAGCACCGGGGCCGGATTGGTTCGGGACGGAATTCTATTAGACGTTTTTGGATAGGCTGGCGCCGCTGTTTGTGGAGATGGGTTTTTAAAAATAAATTTAGAGTACCCGATTAATTTTTTTTCCAATTGAGGGGCAAGTTAGTGTGGTCAATCCACCTATCCTGCACATCTTTGGGTTGTGGGGATGAAACCCACGCACCCCCCCTCCCCCCCTACGTGGCGATAGAACCCTCGATCATTGCGCTGAGGGGCTCGGATAAGTGGAGGGGAAAGTGAGGGTGGATGTGGAGAACGGGTGCTGGCTTGGGATTGCTGTTTCATGTGGCAACTACTCACTGCAGGTACCTGGGGGTGCAGGTGGCTCGGGACTGGCCCAGCTCCGTAAATTGAATTTTATGAGCCTGGTCATAAAAAGGGTCAAGGCAGATTTGGGCAGGTGGGACGGCCCCTCCCCTATCATTGGCAGGCCGGGGGCAGGCAAAATAATGAATATCTTGCCGTGGTTTTTTTTTTATTCTAGTGCTTACCGGTCTTTTTGCCAAAGGTGTTTTTTATGGGGTGGAATGGTTGATTTTGTTGTTTGTCTGGGCAGATACATTGGTGAGAATTCGGTGCTTCATGAGAGGGTGAGAGTCTGGGTTTTGGCTCTTCCAAATCTAATGTTTTACTCTTTGGCCCTGAATGTCAAGAAGGTGCAGGGCTGGGGTAGAGGCGAATGCCAAGGAGAGGCGGGGCTGGGGTAGGGAGCCAGAAGCGATGTCATTCAGGATGGAGGCAGGTCCTTATAGGGGGTTTAAGTTGTGGCAGTGGCAACAGCGTCACTCCCATTTTCCCCAGAGAAATACTTGGGTATTCCGGTGGTAGTAACCACACTGAAGATATGGAGGCAATTTCGGCAGCATTTTAAGTTACAGTCGAAACTGATGCAAGTTCAAGATAATCGTGTGTGAGCTGGGGAGACTGGATGCTAGGTTTCGGGGGTGGTGTGGTGGTGATTTAAATGAAGGACTTATTTTTGGAAGAATGGTTGGTGGAGTTGAGGGAGAAGTTTAGGATTCCGCGGGGGGTATATGCAGGTGTGGGACTTTGCGAGGAAGGTTCTCCCAACGTTTCTGGTGACACATCCCTTCTCATTGTTGAAGGGGGTGTTATCAATGATGCGGTTTGGGGGGAGTCAACTCCATGATTTATGGGAAGCGTTTGGAGGAGAATATGGCATCGCTGGAGTGGATTAAGACCAACTGGGAGGAGTAGCTGGGGGTGGCACTGGAGGAGGGGTTATGGTGTGAGATGTTGTGGAGGATGAATGCCTTAATCTCGAGGCTGGGCTTGATACAGTTAAAGATGGTGCACATGGCTCAGCTGACAATGTCGAGGATGAGCTGGTAGTTTGAGAGGATGGAGGACACTTGCGAGCAGTGTGGGTCCAGCCAATCATGTACATATGTTCTGGTCCTGCCCAAGCTGGTGAAATTTTGGGGGTCATTTTTCAGCACCATGTCGGTGAAGGGGCAGCACGGTAGCATGGTGGTTAGCATAAATGCTTCACAGCTCCAGGGTCCCAGGTTCGATTCCCGGCTGGGTCACTGTCTGTGTGGAGTCTGCACGTCCTCCCCTTGTGTGCGTGGGTTTCCTCCGGGTGCTTCGGTTTCCTCCCACAGTCCAAAGATGTGCGGGTTAGGTGGATTGGCCATGCTAAATTGCCCGTAGTGTCCTAATAAAAGTAAGGTTAAGGGGGGGGTTGTTGGGTTACGGGTATAGGGTGGATACGTGGGTTTGAGTAGGGTGATCATGGCTCGGCTCAACATTGAGGGCCGAAGGGCCTGTTCTGTGCTGTACTGTTCTATGCTCTATGTTCTATGATCTTGCACTTGGATTTGGAGCCCAGTCTCTGGTGGTCATAGTTGGGGTGTTGAACTTGCCGGAGCTGCAGACGGGAGTGGTGGAAGATGTTTTAGCCTTCGCCTTGCTGATTGCTCAGAGGCGAGTCCTGTTGAGATAGAGGTCAGCCCCTCCGTCCAGTGCCTCTGTATGGCCTGGGGACCTGATGGAGCTCCTGTGTTTGGAGAAGGTTCAGTTTACCTTGAGGGGGGAGCGATTAAGGTGTTCCACAAGAGGTAGGGTCTGTTTATTCTTCACTTTAAAGTTGCTTACTGTCAATTGCTTGGTTGGGGGGGGGGGGGGGGGGGTGCTGCTATTAGTGTTATCGGGGTGTTGATAAAGTGAGGGGTGAGGTTCTATTGATCTTGTTGTTTTGCATTGTTTTGTTTTATGTATAAAATATTAACAACCAAATAAAAAATATTTTAAAAAACCTTTGGAGTTCATATGACTCTTCAAAGTTGGACACAGCTATCCAGTTAATGCTTCAGTATCGTGGTTTCAGTGTATATAATTGAACTTTGTTATATCAATTCATAAAACCCAACTTTTTAATATTTGACTTCAAAAGAAACTGAATTCTGCATATGTTGGCAGTTTAATAGAAGACTGTACAAAATGAAAAATTAAACAAATGTTTCTAATAAATTATTCTCAACATATTTTAAACACAAGGTGGTGATGGAAGAACGTTACAATTATTTTGAGTTGGGAAGGAGCAGAATTTCAGATAATTTGTCTTGAAAATTAGTGGATCCATGCTGGATAACTGTGATGCAGTAATCATCATAAAACTATATTGCAGAACTGCAAGAGAAAGCTTTGAGTTAGTGGCTTACCTGTTTCTGAACTCCAATGATTAGATTATAATTTGAAGCCCCTTTAAAACAGATGACGGTAAAAGTCTATGAAGAGAGATTAATCAAGCTTTGAATTGCTGTAGCAAGGAGCTAACCAAGACCATTGGACATGGTGGCCTCCTTCCTTATTCCGTTTCTATGTGATAGCTTAGATTGTAGCAATGGATACGTCAACCCCCATTTTTGGAAGGACTTTTTGAAGCTTAAAAAGCTTGTATGTCACAATCTATAGTAAATATTTTCTTTCTTGACACACCAAGATTAATGAGGCTAACTTTGGTTGTGAGGATAGGAATTGACTGTACATTACATATTATACACATTGAGGGTTTAGTGCTGAAGTTATTGCAGGTTTCTCTTAATTTCATTGCTGTTTTATTGGTTGTTTAAAATTATCTCTCTTTTTGGTGACAGGTCATGTTCACGATACTACAAGGACAATCCACTGGATGAACGGCATGTTTTTCAGTTGCCAATCAGACCCATGACCATCAATGCTTTCTATGAAAAGTAAGAATCATGAAAAGTAAGAACCATAAAATGTTGTAAGTGTTTACACAGAAGCAGTTTTACAATATCTTTTTTTTTGGGGGGGGCGGTATTTGAAAAAGGGGGTTAATACATAGCACAAGTGGAAAGACATTTCCCTATAATGAGGGATAAAAGGCATTGAATGTTCAGTAAGCTGGGATAAAGGGGGAAAAAACCTTAGGTTAAAGGGGGCAAAGATACGGTTGAGGAGAAGGGTAATAACTTTCTTGAATGAAGGAAGGAAGGTGGCAAAGTGAAGGAGGCTGGACAGTAGTTTCCAAAGGACAAGAACATAAAGATGGAGGTGGCCAGATGTAGTGGCTGAAGACACTGGATAGTGATGGACCACACCTGTTAAAGCAGGCTGCTGGATGGTGATGTACAACAGTGAAACAGCAATTGTGGAAAAAATCATCGGCTGAACCTATGATTCAATTGTACATAGGAGTTAGCAAAAGTAGGCAATTCAGCTCTTCGAGCCTGCTCCGCCATTCAAACAGATCACGACTGATCTCTTATTCGTCTCAAATCCACCTCCCCACCTGTTCCCCATATCCCTCTTAAAAAAAAAATAAAAAAATTTAGAGTACCCAATCATTTTTTCCAATTCTGGGGCAATTTAGCATGGCTAATCCACCTACCCTGTACATATTTAGGTTGTGGGGGCGAAACCCACGCAAACACGGGGAGAATGTGCAAACTCCACAGAGACAGTGACCCAGAGTCGAACCTGGGACCGTGGCAACGTGAGGCAGCAGTGCTAACCCACTCTTCCACCAAACAGCCTTTTCCCATATTTCTTTAACCTGTTTTTAAATCAGAAATTTATCTATCTCCTTGAAACCATTTAATGATTCAGACTCCACCGCACTATTGGGCAGCGAGTTCCACAAATTCAGTTTCTACATTCATCCCTCATGTAACTTTGGGTTTCACTCATGTGGAAGTAGATTTTCCTCATCTCTGTTCTAATCTACCGCCTCTCAACCTATATTTGTGACCTCTCGTTCTAGATTGCCCTTTAAGGGGGTACATTTGGTCTATGTTTACTTTATCAAACCCTCTTAGTATTTTATATACCTCTATTAGATCCCCCCTCATTCTTCTAATTTCCAGCGAGTATAAACCAAACAGTTCAATCAGATCTGCATACCGACTTTCTGAGATTCATGAACAAAGATTTTGTTTTAAATAAATATTTTATTGAAGCATTTATATATTTACACAACAAATGTAATCAGAAAAACAAAGCAAGCCAACAGGGCTGCAAATAACAAACTCAACAAAATACCTTACACCCCACCATCCCACTCCCCAACTCCCGCCTCCCCATTTTAAACCCACAACTGGGTTTCGGGGGCCCCGAGTACCTCCATTCTAACAATATCCGTCTCCGGGCTACCAAGGAGACAAAGGCCAAAACATCGGCCCCTCTCGCCCCCTGGACTCCAGGGTCTTCTGAAACTCCGAAGTTGGGACCACCTTCACCTTCAGGACCTCCGACATAACATTGGCAAACCCCTGCCAGAATCCCCCAAGCTTCGGGCACGCCCAGAACATGTGGGCATGATTCGCGGGGCCCCCCGCACACCTCCCATACCTATCCTCCACTCCTTCAAAAAACCTGCTCATCCTGGCCACTGCCTTTTGTGCCCTGTGGACCATCTTAAACTAGATAAGGCCAGGCCTAGCACACAACGAGGATGCATTCACCCTCCTCAGAGCTTCCTCCCACAGCCCAGCCTCCAACTCCCTACCCAACACCTCCTCCCACTTGCGCTTCACTACCCTTATCGGGGTTCCCTCCCAATCCATAAGCTCCGTGTAAATTTCTGACACCTTGCCCTCCCCTACCTCTGTTCTTAACACCACCTTGTCCTGCAGCCCCTGGGGTCGCAGGTGAGGAAAGGGTAGTACCTGCTTCCGGACAAAGTCCCTCATCTGCAAATACCGGAAATCATTCCCGGCAGGCAACTCAAATTGCTCCTCCAACACGGAAAGCTGCCCTCAACGAATAGATCCCCAAACCGCTCAATCCCTGCCTGTGCCACCCCAAAACCCCCCATCCAGCCCCCCTGGAACAAACCACAGATCGGTGCCCAAACCGAGGTCCCCTCAAGCCTCAGGTGCTGCTACCACTGTCCCCACACCCTCAGAGCTGCCACCACCACCAGGTTTTTGGAGTACCTGGCCGGTGAGAACAGCAAAGGCCCTGTCAACAATGCCCCCAAACTCGAATCCTTGAAGAGGCTGCCTCCATCCACTCCCATTCCGACCCCTCCCCAGTACCCACTTCCTCACCATGGCTATATTCGCTGCTCGGTAAGAGTTCATGAAATTCGGGAGAGCTAATCAACCTCCCACTCAACCCCATTCCAGCAGCACCACCTTCACCCCCGGGGCTTTACCCGCCTAAATGGGTAATTCAGCAAATTCAGCCTCCTAAAGAAAGCTTTAGGAATAAAAATCAGGAGGTTCTGGAACACAAACAAGAACCTCTGGAGAACCGTCATCTTCACCGATTGTATCTGTCCCGACAGAGGGAGCACACTCCAACTCCCCCCTTCATCTGTTACACCAACCGAGCCAAATTCAACTTGTGCATCTACTCCCAGCCCTGCGCCACCTGAATACCCAGATATCAAATGTCCCGTTCTCTCTTCCCCCCCCCCCCCCCCCCCCCCCCCCCCCCTCACTCCCACTGCCGCCACCACCACTCTAAACAGCAACTCCCCCAGTCCCTCCTGTCCCCTCGCTTGAATCGTAAAAACCTTGCTCTTTCCCCCATATTCAATTTGTACCCTGGGAACCAGTTGAATTCCTCCAAAATACTCTTAATACCTTCTAACGGATTCAAAATATAAAGCAGCAAGTCATCCACATACAGCGAAACCCTATGCTCCACCCGCCCCATACCATCCTCTGCCATTCCCTTGATGCCCTCAACGCCATTGCCAATGGTTCTAAAGCCAAGGTAAAGAGCTATGGGGAGAATGGACAGCCCTGCCTCGTCCCCCGATGCAGCCTGAAATATTCCAATACCCGGTTCATCCGCACACTTGTTACCAGTGCCCGGTACAATAACTAGATCCAATCTACAAACCCCGGCCCAAACCCAAACCGCCCCAGCAGTTCCCACAAATAGTCCTACTCCACCTGGTCGAAGGCCTTCTCTGCATCCATGGCGACCACCACCTCCACACTTCGTCCCTCCGGGGGCATTATTATAACATTCAACAGCTTCCTGATGTTGGCCGACAGATGCCTCCCCTTCACAAATTATTTATTTATTTTTATTTTAAATTTAGAGTACCCAATTTATTTTTTCCAATTAAGGGGCAATTTAGCGGGGCCAATCCACCTAACCTGCACATCTTTGGGTTGTGGGGGCGAAACCCATGCAAACAAGGGGAGAATGTACAAATGCCACACGGATGCCGTGAGGCAGCAGTGTGCTACCGTGCTGCCCTCCCTTAAAAAATTGTTAAGCATTAAGATTGCAAACAGTCGAGGCCCGAGGATTGACCCCTGCAGCACCCCGCTAGATAGAACATAGAACGATACAGCGCAGTACAGGCCCTTCGGCCCACGATGTTGCACCGACATGGGAAGTCAAAAACTAAAGGCCATCTAACCTACACTATGCCATTATCATCCATATGCTTATCCAATAAACTTTTAAATGCCCTCAATGTTGGCGAGTTCACTACTGTTACAGGTAGGGCATTCCACGGCCTCACCACTCTTTGCGTAAAAAACCTACCTCTGACATCTGTCCTATATCTATTACCCCTCAATTTAAGGCTATGTCCCCTCGTGCTAGCCACCTCCATCCGCGGGAGAAGGCTCTCACTGTCCACCCTATCTAACCCTCTAATCATTTTGTATGCTTCTATTAAGTCACCTCTTAACCTTCTCTCTAACGAGAACAACCTCAAGTCCATCAGCCTTTCCTCATAAGATTTTCCCTCCATACCAGGCAACATCCTGGTAAATCTCCTCTGCACCCGTTCCAAAGCTTCCATGTCCTTCCTATAATGAGGCGACCAGAACTGTACGCAATACTCCAAATGCGGCCGTACCAGAGTTTTGTACAGCTGCAACATGACCTCATGGCTCCGGAACTCAATCCCTCTACCAATAAAGGCCAACACACCATAGGCCTTCTTCACAACCTTATCAACCTGGGTGGCAACTTTCAGGGATCTATGTACATGGACACCGAGATCCCTCTGCTCATCCACACTGCCAAGAATTTTACCATTAGTCAAATATTCCGCATTCATGTTTTTCTTTCCAAAGTGAATCACCTCACACTTCTCTACATTAAACTCCATTTGCCACCTCTCAGCCCAGCTCTGCAGCTTATCTATGTCCCTCTGTAACCTGCAACATCCTTCCACGCTGTCTACAACTCCACCGACTTTAGTGTCGTCTGCAAATTTACTCACCCAACCTTCTGTGCCCTCCTCTAGGTCATTTATAAAAATGACAAACAGCAACGGCCCCAGAACAGATCCTTGTGGTACGCCACTCGTAACTGAACTCCATTCTGAACATTTGCCATCAACCACCACCCTCTGTCTTCTTTCAACTAGCCAATTTCTGATCCACATCTCTAAATCACCGTCAATCCCCAGCCTCCGTATTTTCTGCAATAGCCGACCGTGGGGAACCTTATCAAACGCTTTACTGAAATCCATATACACCACATCAACCGCTCTACCCTCGTCTACCTGTTCAGTCACCTTCTCAAAGAACTCGATAAGGTTTGTGAGGCATGATCTACCCTTCACAAAACCATGCTGACTATCCCTAATCATATTATTCCTATCTAGATGATTATAAATCGTATCTCTTATAATCCTCTCCAAGACTTTACCCACAACAGACGTGAGGCTCACCGGCCTATAGTTACTGGGGTTATCTCTATTCCCGTTCTTGTACAAAGGGACCACATTTGCTACCCTCCAGTCCTCTGGCACTATTCCTGTAGCAAATGATGACATAAAAATCAAAGCCAAAGGCTCAGCAATCTCTTTCCTGGCTTCCCAGAGAATCCTAGGATAAATCCCATCAGGCCCCGGGGACTTATCTATTTTCACCTTGTCCAGAATTGCCAACACTTCTTCCCTACGCACCTCAATGCCATCTATTCTAATAGCCTGGGTCTCAGCATTCTCCTCCACAACATTATCTTTTTCCTGAGTGAATACTGACGAAAAAGTATTCATTTAGTATCTCGCTTATCTCCTCAGCCTCCACACACAACAAAGAGATAGACTTTGTCAGCCAGAGAAGGCTGTAGCAGTGTAGTGAGTATGAACCAGCTAACGAGGAAAGGGAAGGAGTAAGAAAGCCAATCAATTAGTGTATAGGAGCCTATATATTTGTAACACAGAACTGTGATTTATTTACAGCCCCTCTTGAATCTATGGTCTCCTGTGGATGTCTTGTGTCAGTGGACAACTGCACACACTGCTGCCAATACTGAGAGATTTGAATGCTTTAAAATTCCAGATACGATTCTGTCTGCCACAGTGTTCAAACCAAACGCAACTACTCTGTTGTTGTGGAATGTGATCTGACTTCTGGTCCAAAAGATTGGGCACCCCAGTGCAGCACGGTGGCGCAGTGGTTAGCACTGCTGCCTCGCGGCGCCAAGGACCTGGGTTCGGTCCAGACCCCGGGTCACTGTCTGTAGAGTTTACACATTCTCGAAAATCTCATCAGGTCTGGCAGCATTTGTAAGGAGAAAAAAGAGCTAGCATTTTGAGTCCAGATGACCCTTTATCAAAGATGTGCAGGGTGGGTAGATTGGCCACACTAAATTGCTCCTTAATTGGAAAAAAGGTTTTTAAAAAGATTGGGCACCACTGGATTATTAGCATATGGGATGTTGGAGTAATTAGAAATACTGGTGGCAGCTATTTAAATATATGGAATTGATTTCCTCATTACACTGGCTTCTTGCATTTCAGCGAGCACCCCTTCCTGTGGAGAATGGAGATTATCAGTTGCCACGGGCAGAGGGAATTGAAGACCATGTGGCAGCTCAACACTAAGCCACCAGTGGATCACGTGACATTTACCACCCCAGGTATTTTCTTTAATGAAGTCAAATTCCTGAGGAATACTCATCATTTCCTGGTGCTGCCATTGTCAACGGAATGAAGATGGAAAATCTTCTGAAATAAGCATTGTCTCACAGTAGACCCTTCAGCCCATTGTGGTATTCATTTGGATCTTAACTGATTTGTTTCCTACCTCCATTTAGCCCCCCTCACCCCCCGCTGCTACCTTGATTATGTAATCCTTAATACAATTATTTAACAAAAATCTATCAGTCCCTTTTTTATGTTGTAACAAGATGAACACAGCAGTGAATCTCCTGTAGCACAGTTAAGTGTGAGCAAATGTGGCCTTGATTTTTAACCACTTGAAAATGAATAGTTTTGAATCTCACCCATACAGCCTATAAAAGTCGCAAATTCAATTTATGGTTTCACTTTGTGTATTACAAATGTCTGGTACCTACAGGATTAATGTGGGACTCAATACAGTACCACCCACAGTGATGTAAGAAGGCGGATGACTCGGGTGTTTCATAGATAGAATTTACAGTGCAGAAGGAGGCCATTCAGCCCATCGAGTCTGCACCGGCTCTTGCAAAGAGCACCCTACCCAAGGACAACACCTCCACCCTATCCCCATAACCCAGTAACCCCACCCAACACTAAGGGCAATTTTGGACACTAAGGGAAATTTATCATGGCCAATCCACCTAACCTGCACATCTTTGTGACTGTGGGAGGAAACCGGAGCACCCGGAGGAAACCCACGCACACACGGGGAGGATGTGCAGACTCCGCACAGACAGTGACCCAAGCCAGAATCGAACCTGGGACCCTGGACATGTGAAGCGATTGTGCTATCCACAATGCTACTGTTGAGCAGAGAGAGGTTAAGATGAAGCATAGAGATAGCTCCTAGCCCGTACCGTTCACTGTACATGAGTAAATAGTTCTCGTGGTTAAAAGACTTGCAGTTAAATTAAGTCTTTGTAGTCTTCAGTAGGTTAAGAGACACCGCTCTGCAACTAATACCTTGCCAACATGGTGGCAATTGGGGAATCAAAAACCTTCAACCGCGCCAAAATGCTGAAACAAGCAGAGATGCTGGAAGTCTAAGAAGAAAATTCTTACCTGAGGGAAGCCCCAAGAAAAGCTGAAAACCCAGAAAATTTGCCAAAAAATGTTCTACAGTAATGGCCTGGAAGCTGAAGACTTTAGATTTCTTACTGCAGGAGATCATTGAATTTCTCTTGGAGCTCAAGCTTCAGGACACAACCCCCAGAGCATGCAGGGGCGAGCTAAGTCTTTTTTAAGTTCCAAGCTGCAGCTGTCCTGAGAACCCTTTCCCTAATTCAGTGTCCGAGGTGTCGTTGGACTAACCCAAGGTTCAGACCAGTCACTAAATTGGCGTCTTTGGACAAACAGATTTTAAGATACAGCATTGTTTCTGATTTAAATGTAACAATCAGAAGATGTGCGGGTGAACATGCTGCTTTATTCTTATCGGCCCAATTGTGGATTACATCATTTAAGGTTGGGTATTAATGAATCATCTGCCAAATTCGAGGAAGGTTTAAAATCTTTTGACATTTATTTAAACTTCTGAAGCAATCTGCTTCTGTATTGAACTAAATTTAATGAAGAGAGTCCAACTATTAGGGCAGCCCATTGAGTCCTTCATCAATGATCCCTACAGAATGGCAGTAGGATGTGAATATGGAGATTTAAAGCCTGAGCCTATCCGACCAAATAGTGTTGGGTGTAATAGATGATGCACACTCTGACCTCCTACAAGAGAAAGAAAATCTAACCCTCGACAAGGCAATCCAGGTAGTTGGGCTGTCTGAACTCTGAGTAGCACAGGACAATCTTGAGGGAAGAGAATAGACATGGGGGGATAAAATCACCCCTCAGTCCAGCTTATCAGGCCAAATAGGCACCAGGACCATCCAAGTCTGAGAAATCAGCCAGCAGAGTAACCTTGCGATTTTGACTTAGCTGCGGTGCGAAGCGCCCTCACAGAAGAAATGAAATGAAAAATGAAAATCGCTTATTGTCACGAGTAGGCTTCAAATGAAGTTACTGTGAAAAGCCCCTAGTCGCCACATTCTGGCGCCTGTTCGGGGAGGCTGTTACGGGAATCGAACCGTGCTGCTGGCTTGCCTTAGTCTGCTTTCAAAGCCAACAATTTAGCCCGGTGAGCTAAACAGCCCCTGAAGAGATCAGTATCCTGCAAGTACATCCCAATACTTCCATTGTAACCGGATCGGACACTATATGGCAAGCTGAAAGTCAAACTCGAAGGCCCAAAGATAATCCACAAAGTTGAAACCAAGACCCAGAGGTGACCATGATGGCTCCAGTAGGAGACATAATAGAGAGTGATCAATAGTCCAAGAACTCTCTACCTCCCAACTATGAGCAGACCAAGCAGGCCAGCAGCACGGTTCGATTCCCGTACCAGCCTCCCCGGACAGGCGCGAAATGTGGCGACTAGGGGCTTTTCACAGTAACTTCATTGAAGCCTATTCGTGACAATAAGCAATTTTTATTTCATTCATGATAATAGTACAGCTGGTCAACACATGACACAACCACAAGTAATGCTGGAACCTCATAGTGGTTTCCTACCATTGACAACAAAAAGGAAACCACTAAACCTTCTTCAGGCCTCAGGAGTGCTCTTTTCATAATAATAATCTTTATTGTCACAAGTAGGCTTACATCAACACTGCAATGAAGTTACTGTGAAAATCCCCCAGTTGCCACATTCCGGTGCCTGTTTGGGTACACTGGGGGAGAATTCAGAATATCCAATTCACCTAACAAACACGTCTTTCGGGACTTGTGGGCAATGAGATGGCTACCAGAAGAAAGATAAAGAAACGAGATGGAGGTGAGCATAGTAGCAAAAATGTAGCAGCAACCACTGATCAACGCAAGAGCTGAACCGACCAAGTGCAGTTCAGCATGAAGGAATGGAAGAAAAGGATGAAAATACACCCAGGTTAACAGCAAGAATCAGAACCAAAAGAGTCTATAACTCCTCCGACAGACAGCAAATGAGAGCTGGAAGGGTTATAAGGTCTCCAGACCACCTGAACCTAAGTTCAAGCACTTGAAGGAAGGAGAGTGGATAGTGCGAATGTTGTAATGAAGCTAATGCAGCAATATCAACACTGCAGTAATAACATTAATGTGGTAATAATGAAGCTAATGCAGCGATATCAACAGTGCAGTAATAATATTAATGTGGGGCAGCACGGTGGCACAGTGGTTAGCATTGCTGCCTACGGCGCTGAGGACCCGGGTTCGAATCCCGGCCCTGGGTCACTGTCCGTGAGGAGTTTGCACATTCTCCCCGTGTCTGCGTGGGTTTCAGCCCCACAACCCAAAGATGTGTAGGATAGGTGGATTGGCCACGCTAAATTGCCCCTTAATTGGAAAAAATAATTGGGTACTCTAAATTTAAAAAAAAATAACATTAATGTGGTAATAATGAAGCTAACGCAGCGATATCAACAGTGCAATAATAACATTAATGTGGTAATAATGTAGGACGTGTAGGAGTAAACTGGTGTAACTCCACATACATTGGATAAAGACTAGAGGGAGGGGTTGTAGTATAAGGATCTGGCACATACAGGGTTAATGTGAGACTGAGTGCAGTGCTGCCCACAGTGATGTAAAAAGGCACATGGCCCAGAGGTGGTGTGGTGTTGAGCAAAGACAAGTCAAGACCCAAGCATGGAGAAAGTTCCTAGCCTGTATTATTGTACATGTGTAAATAGTTCTACTTTTAATAAAGACTTAAAATTAATCTACTGTAACCAATGGCTGTTTAATTTCCCTGAATGTCCCAGGGATATCTAAATATAAGCTTTTATAATCTTTTCATGCATTTGAAATCATAGTATCCCTACAGTGCAGAAGGAGGCCATTCAGCCCATCGCACCACAGTACCCTACCTCGGCCTAAACCACACACTATCCCCATAACCCCACCTAGGGCCAATTTAGCATAGCCAATACACCTAATCTGCACATCTTTGGACTGTGAAAGGAAACACACACTGACACGGGGAGAACGTTCAGACTCCACACAGTCACCCAAAGTCTGAATCGAACCCGGGTCCCTGGCGCTGTGAGGCAGCAGTGCTAACCATTGTGCCATTACTTGTTACTTTAAAGAAATGTAGAAGTATACTATCTTTCTCTCTAATAATCTAGGACAGGACAGTTACTACTGTGTGTTTGTCACAATTTGGATAACCAACAATATTATTCCCCTTAAAATATAAATGGTGCTTGATATTCAGAATATATCACAGTACTTCCCAAACCAGTGCTGTTGTAGGGTTGAATTTGACAAAGTGCTTGTTTGGAAATGTGTGTGGTCATTTAATCCATGCAATCTATGGAAGCCTGACCAGTTGATGGAGTTATTCCCAAATCCAAGGTTTACTGCACTTTCAAGTGGAGTGCCAAGAAACTTGGCAAGAGAAATATCAGGATGGCAGCCGGTGACTAGTGGTGTACATCCGGGGTCTGTGCTGGAACCACAGCTTTTCACAATACGCATTAATGATCTAGAAGAAGGAACTGAAGTCACTGTTGCTAAATTTGCAGATGATACAAAGATCTGTAGCGGGGCAGGTAGTATTGAGGAAGCAAGGGGGCTGCAGAAGGATTTGGACAAGCTAGGCGAGTGGGTAATGAAGTGGCAAATGAAATACAATGTGGAAAAGTGTGAGGTTATGCACTTTGGAGGGAGGAATTTAAGCAGAGACTATTTTCTAAATGGGGAAATGCTTCGGACATCAGAAGCACAAAGGGACTTGGGAGTCCTTGTTCACGGTTCTCTTAAGGTTAACGTGCAGGTTCAGAAAGCAGTTAAGAAGGCAAATGCAATGTTCGCATTCATGTCAAGAGGGCTAGAATACAAGACCAGGGATGAACCTCTGAGGCTGTATAAGGCTCTGGTCAGACCCAATTTGGAGCATTGTGAGCGGTTTTGTTCTCCGTACCTAAGGAAGGATGTGCTGGACTTGGAACGGGTCCAAAGGAGGTTCGCAAGAATGATCCCTGGAATGAAGAACTTGTCGTATGAGGAACGGTTGAGGACTCTGGGTCTGTACTCGTTGGAGTTTAGAAGGATGAGGAGGGATCTTATTGAAACTTACAGGATACTGTGAGGCCTTGATAGAGTGGACGTGGCAAGGATGTTTCCACTTGTAGGAAAAATTGGAACCAGAGGGCACCATCTCAGACTAAAGGGACGATCCTTTGAAACAGAGATGAGGAGGAATTTCTTCAGCCAGAGGGTGGTGAATCTGTGGAACACATTGCTGCAGAAGGTTGCGAAGGCCAAATCACTGAGTGTCTTTAAGACAGAGATAGATAGGTTCTTGATTAATAAGGGGATCAGGGGTTATGGGGAGAAGGCAGGAGAATGGAGATGAGAAAATATCAGCCATGATTGATTGGCGGAGCAGACTCGATGGGCCGAGTGGCCTAATTCTGCTCCTATGTCTTATGGTCTTCTCTCACTATCACTAATACTACTTCCTCATTGTGTTTTTAAGGTCTGCCAGTTGATGATACAACTTTGTGTAGTGATTACGAGGAGGCATTTTATTACAACACAGTGGTCAGCTGCAGCCAGGCACGTTTTATATAAACCTTTGGGAGAAAAGGTAAATGCAACCATTGTGTAAATTGATCTTTTCCCTCTCACTCTTATTAAGCATAAATGCAATGGGACATCCCAACGTATTTGCATGCGGTAATTCAAACAGCTTATTGCAGTTACTCAACACAGGCCTGCTTTAGTTATAAAAACAGAACTCCAAAGAGCCATATTGGACTCGATGTTTTTTTAATATAAATTTAAGAGTACCCAATTCATTTTTTCCAATTAAGGGGCAATTTAGCATGGCCAATCCACCTACCCTGCACATCTTTGGGTTGTGGGGGCAAAACCCACGCAACACTGGGAGAATGTGCAAACTCCACACGGACAGTGACCCAGAGCCGGGATCGAACCTGGGACCTTGGCGCTGTGAGGCAGCAATGATAACCACTGTACCACCATGCTGCCCCTTGGAGTTGATGTTAACACTATTTCTCTCCACAGATGCTGCCAGGCCTGCTGAGAGTTTCCAGAATTATGATTTATTTCCGATCTCCAGCATCCGCAGTATTTTGCTGTTATACCTGATATTAGTTGCCCCATCTTCTCCTGTATCATCTAGTGAGCAGTAGCAGAGTTCTGAGCCAGTTAGTGTTGCTTTTTCACTCCACCCAACATATTTGTCTTGTCTGGCATTCTTCCTCAGTGAAAGTGAAATGAACTGGCATGATGCTGTTTCCTCCTGCCGCTCCACTTTCCTGTCGACTTAAAAGCCACATCAATCTGTCCCCGCACCCCCCAAAATAATGATCCTGTCAAATTCTATGCAACTTCAAACATTAACATTACTTGCATTAATTTCAGTCAGCAATCCAGTGTATGAATCAAATTAGTTGACACAATTCAGTAATTAATATTCTTAAATCAACTGCAAATTTATTCTGATTTTTAAAAATCTTATATTACTAAAATTAGGGTCTAAATTCCATCTCATAAAAATGGCACACCATGGGTTAAATTTCAATATATTTTGAATGGCATATACTTTGTTATGATCTTTTATTTCTATCTGGATTTGTTGTTTTGTGTAGTGTTGAGTAATTGGCATTGGACAAATTAAAACTGTTGGTCATTGTATGTGGCATTTATTTTACAAAGTTATATTCATGCCTAAAGATCCCCGTTTCACCGCCCATTGCATTTAAACCAGGCCAAACTAACTCTCCCTGAAATCCGACTCACAACTCTAATGCCTATCGGTAACAGCAACTGAATATAACAATAATATTTATACCTAATGAAGTGTGTGGTGTAAGTAATAAGAAAATATGTAATGGTTGAGAACTGCTCCAGTTTGACCTAAATGTTGGCCCAATAATTATATAGCTTCTACATTTTGTACCTGGACCAAGCTGTTGCAGATTTTAGACCAACACACTGATGGATTGCCTGATTTTCTTCAGTTCACGTCTTTCATTGTCTCTCAGGCTGAAAGTTTTACTCTTCCTCTTGGTCATTGAACCTTTTTATATTTGAAAGATATATTGTGTTTTTTAAATGAGGAAACAGCTCTTCTGCAAGAATCTGCTCTGTGTCAATAGGAGACACTATTACAAGCAAATATTTGTTATCTAAATCCACAGTGAAATCTTGATCATATATACCTGGATTGGGCACCACATCTTTTGGGGAAGGACAATATTGGAAGTGAAATGAATTGAGCATGTTGTGAACTCCTGTACCTTAACCGTAGAATTGAAATCTGGAATTTGGTTGAGTTTTTTGATAATGCCGTTTTACTATCGTGATGATGGGTCATCTCATTCATGGGTAATAAAGCCATCGGATCTTTGGTGGTGACAGTAGAGAAGTATCAACCGGTCGTTTGAAGATGGTAATAATATAATAAATTTGCTGAAGTAGCTAGTCATCTGTTTTGTTCTTGTACATCTACCATTGTCTTACACAACAACAATCTGGGATTTTCACTGCCTCCGAAGTAGGAACATCAGTAGTATAGCGCTGAGCAGTATACAAAGGGTGCACACAGTTGGGACAACTATCTCAGTAACCATCTCCATATGGTTGACAAGCGGATCTAAAAGTGAAGGGGAAAGAAAAAATATTACACTGCAAAAATTATATTCAGTTATTTCCGAGAAATGCCTCATTTTTGCACTAAACCAAATCAATAAGTATATTTAACATGTTATAAAATTCCTATTGTGTCCCTGGTTTAAATTTCTTTGAAACTGCATCTTTTGCTTACCATAATTTAGCCTGAGAATATTAGCAGCAGCAATGTTCCATTGTTCCTCTAATGTTAAAGGAAAACGCTTATTACCGAAGTATGAAATTCCTTCCAAAGCTCATAACTGATAGTAAAAAAGAGGGAGAGGCATTCCTGGAATGCAATTGTGGCATAATCTGATCCACGGTATTCAAATGATAGGGTAGTCATAATGTCATAATTATAGCTTTGAATCAGAGTACTGTATTTGAGTCTATTTTGTCATTTAACGCTTTCAAGGTTTGTGTACAATTTTTAGCTTGCTCCTTGAAGGTGTCCAAACACGAGCAAGTTACCTCTTCATCTCAAAGTCCTATTCTATTTCCCTCTGTCCTTGCTTGATAATCACTGCTACCTTTGTTGAAACATTTATCATCCACCAACAAATCTACCTTGTCCCCCTCCTGGCAATAATCTGAACATCTTGCTCCTTGGACCTGGTCCTCCACTTGCCTCCCCACCCATCTTGTTTCTCTCTGTCCCTCCACTATTCCATCAACAGATCATCAATTATTGCCTTGTGTTATCCTAGCATGTTACTTACTTTTTTTATATGTCTGGAAATAAATTTGGCTAATAGGGTAGCAGTTGCACGTCCTCAACAGAGCTTTCCTGTCTGGCTATACTCCACATTCTTCACCCATTTCACCTGTCCATTATTGCTGAAACCATTATTCATGTACCCAAGACCTTGATTTTTGCTCCAATTTCTTCTCTGTTGGTCTCCCATCTTCCTGCCTCCATAAACTCCAATGTTTAAAAGTGCAGGACTGCTATTCTTACTGATGCATTCTGGGCTCACACATACACCCCCAACTACAGATTAAACTCTTGTGTTCATCGTGAAATCCATCCAAAATCTCACCTTCCATTCCACCTTTTTGTAGTCTTCAACCATAAGCGTCCTTGCCCCTTCAGTTTTCTGACTCTAACCTTCCTCCCACACTAGTCCCAGTATTAGTGGTAAAACTTTAAGATGATTAGCCATATGGTCAGGAATTTCTGCCTTATACCCCTGCATCTCTCTACCTCTTTTTTTAAGCCTCTGGATATGTCTTTTCCGTTGAAGCCTTGTCGCCTCTCCCAACCATCCTACCATATCTTGGTTCTATAAGATGCCTAAGTGGCACATGTGCAAGTTTGTAGCTTGAGTGGTTGTGTGTACATGGGTCAAAGAGAGTGGTGAAAGCCAGTCGCTGTTTGATGAGTGCTGAAGGTCAGTGAAGTAGATGAGCCCATGCTGGTGGCATTCGTTCATAAGATATAGGAGCAGAAATAGGCCATTTGGCCCAACGAGGCTGCTCCACCATTCTATCATGCCTGATATGTTCTTCGTCTGTTACCT
This sequence comes from Scyliorhinus canicula, assembly GCF_902713615.1. NCBI lineage: Eukaryota > Metazoa > Chordata > Chondrichthyes > Carcharhiniformes > Scyliorhinidae > Scyliorhinus > Scyliorhinus canicula. The sequence goes on from NC_052157.1 coordinate 3,622,678, forward strand.
ACAATGCTACAGACCAAGAGCTGGATTGCAAAATCAGCCAGAACATCTCCCTAGAACACATGACCTAGGAGCGGGAGTTGACAATTTAGACTCCCGAGCCGAACACCCTCAATGTGATCATGGCTGATCCCATCATGGCCTCAACGCCACCGTCCTGCCCGTTCTTCATAACCCATTGCCAATTAAAAATCTGTCTAACTACTTAAATTTACTCACTGTCACAGCATCCCCCGCACTCTGGGGTACCGAATTCCACACATTCACAACTCTTTGGGAGAAGTAGTTTCTCCTCAAATCTGTTTTAAATTTGTTACCTCTTATTCTAAGAATATGGCCTCTCATTTTAGAATGCCCCACAAGAGGAAGCATCTGCTCCACGTCTACTTTATCCATACCTTTCAGCATCTTGTATACCTCAGTTAGATCTCCCCTCATTCTTCTAAACTCTAGAAAGTACAAGCCTAAACTGTTCAATCTCTCCTCATACGACAAACCCCTCATCTCTGGAACCAATATAGTGAACCTCTTCTGAACTGCCTCCAATGCCACTACATCTTTCCTTCTAAGGGGACCAAAACTGTGCACAATACCCCAGGTGTGGTCTGACCACTGCCTTGTGAAAATGAAAATCGCTTATTGTCACGAGTAGGCTTCAATGAAGATACTGTGAAAAGCCCCTAGTCGCCACATTCCAGCGCCTGTCCGGGGAGGCTGGTACGGGAATAGTTGCATAGGTGCAACAACAATTCCTTACCTTTATACTCAATTCCTTTTGCTATAAATGTTAACATTCCATTTGCTTTCCTTATCTGCTGCACCTGAATGCTCGTTTTCTGCGGCTCATGCACAAGGACACCCAGACCCCTCTCTCTCCATTTGGATAGAAGTTGCCTTTCCATATTTTTGACCAAAATGCATGATGTCGCACTTATCCACGTTAAACTCCATCTGCCACATTTTGGCCCACTCCTAACTTATCTATATCCATTTATACGGTTCTTATTTCCTCATTGCAACTTACTGTCCCACCTATTTTTCTGTCATGTGCAAATTTGGCACTAGAACCTTCTACCCTGTATCCGAGTCATTAATATAGATTGTAAATAGCTGGGGCCCAAGGACGAAACCCTGTGACACCCCAGTAGTCACATCTCGCCATCCAGAAAAATACCTATTTATCCCGGCTCGCTCTCCTGTCCGTCAGCCAATCTTCTATTCAAGCTAATAAATTGCCCCTAATCTCATTTTGTGAATTAACCTTCTGTGTGGTACCTTATCAACGCCTTCTGGAAGTCCAGATATACTACATCTACAGGATCCCCATTATCCACTTTGCTTGTTACATCTTCGAAGAATAATACAACCACTCATCTCCTTTCTCAGGGGCAAGTAACACCTCCAGATGAATTTAAACATTAAGTAATTTGCATTTCATTAAAAAAAATTTTTTTAAGAGTACCCAATTATTTTTTCCACTTAAGGGGCAATTTAGCACGGCCAATCCACTTCACCTGCATATTTTTGGGTTATGGGAGTGAAACCCACACAAACACGGGGAGAATGTGCAAACTCCGCACTGACAGTGACCCAGGGCCAGGATTCGAACCCGGGTCCTCAGCGCCGTAGTCCCAGTGCTAATCACTGTGCCACCGTGCTGCCCTCTGATTTGCATTTAATAATCCAAGGACTGTTCTTTTGAGAAGTGCAATGCTGTTATTTTGATTAGAAGCTATTGCAAACAGTAAAGTCTTGAAATCACTACTTTTGTTTTGAGGATTGCTCCGAATGAGCCATTCTAGAGGTGTTGAGAGATTTTGGCTACCAGCGGGCAAAGTATCACAAGTTAATTAATTACCAATAACCAGGAAAGCTAATGTTAAACAGACAATTTGGATGCTGCTTTCAAGGCTTGAACTCAGCGCTGAGGTGACACAAAACCCCTAATACCTAAACTTCATCGTGCACTGGCCAAACCGTTGGCATGTTTGCCTGCTTCTCAATTGTTCGGTCTGTTCTTCTAGCTGAAAAGGGCAAACAAAGAAGAACCCATTAGCCTATTATTGCTCCTCCTTCTGCCCCTCTACTATACTGTAAGTGCAATGGTGTTGGTGAATTTTCAAAGAACTCTAATGAGAAAGATATTTTAAAACTGGTTACTGTCTTAACATGTAAACAAAACTTACAACAAAATGGGATTATATGTATGCTAGAGAAAGATGTGGTATTGCTGCATATTGATTTCTTTCTATCTATTCAACAGCGCTATTTCATCACTTTGCTTTTTGGAATTTGGACAGTAAAGAAACAATCTCTCACCCCTGCCCTGACTTTGCAGTACCAGCAGTCTTAAATTGAGAATATGGGACAGACTAAATTTCTCCTGGCATGCTGAATAGAACAACTGCATTTTCCTATCTTAACCACTCCCAGAAAGGAACAGGCTATATACAGCAGCACTTTCCTCACTCGCTATTTAACTTCAGCCTTTTACATGAAATATGAACTTTAAAAACTGCAGTCTGGCACATTATCCAAGAAAAGGGGCTGGAATCTTAATCAGAATGGCAGAAATGTCAAGATTATCTACTTAATTTAATATTGGTCAAATCTGACATCACATATACAAGTGGCAAACATCTCCATGCTGTGCTAATTACCATCTGAACGCCTTTATTTGCCCTTTTTAAGTGAGAACAGAAACAGACGATATGTCAAACGGGGAACATATTTCTTCTCTCGATAATGTGGCCAAATATATTCTTATTCAGCAATAGTATCCAAAGAAAGCCCATTTATTCTGTTTCACTGGTCTGAGATGCTGGCTGCTCTTTTCTGCGACTACAACCTAATGCCTGTTATAAATGCCATGAATTTTGCACAGGTCAGCATGAATGTGTGGGGCCATCCATATTTATTTTTATGCTGGCTGCTGCTTATTGAATCCGGTACACTACTTGTTTTAGAAGAGGCTTGAAGCAGGACTTCAATCTACTTTTCATTTATCCCCCCAACCACCACCACCACCATGAAGCACAAGATTTCCAGCAATGTTATTTAAATTGCTCAGTTCAAATTATTGGACAGTTTGAATTTATTTTGTCTTCAAACAAATATAGTTTTGAATTAACTGGAATATCTTTACGAAAAATATACTACTGGGAATTGCTCTTTGTGAGATGCCTGCTCAGTTACGTAACTGGAAAAAAAAAATGTTGCTTTACCTTCTTAACGCTTGCTCTAGCTCTGTAGGTAACAGCACCTCAGACACAAATCTGGTGTTCTTGTTTAATAAGGGGATCAGCGGTTATGGGGAGAAGGCAGGAGAATGGAGATGCGGAACATATCAGCCATGATTGAATGGCAGAACAGACTCGATGGGCCGAGTGGCCTAATTCTGCTCCTATGTCTTATGGTATGTTCTAATGACAATTTCTCCATTTTGTTTAAGAACAGTTTTGACCTCTTTGCACCCTTGCCTGGACTGAAGGGATTGAGTCATGTTGGGAGTATAGCTCCAGCGACTAGAGCTAACCCAGCTAAGTGGAGACAAATTGAACAAGCATGAGAGAAGAAAATTTTATACCATTTGAGGGTGTTAACCGGATTTCCCTGTAACGTGTCTGCACACAATCCAGAACACTAGCTAGAAGAACCTGAAAGTAAACTTGTAATGGTCTTATTTTTATTAGGCTATTGTTTCCCTTGTTACCTTGTGGAACTAAGTTTCAAGTGTTTCCCATTGTACTTCTAAATAGAATTCCTACAGTGCAGAAGCAGGCCATTCAGCTAATCGAGTCTGCACCAACCCCCTGAAGAGCACCCTACCTAGCCCCCCCCCCCCCCCCCCCCCCCCCCAAGAAACCCTGTAACCCCTTCAAACTTTGGACCCTATGGGGCAATTTGGCGTGGACAATCCACCTAAACCTGCACACCTTTTGGACTGTGGGAGAAAACTGGAGCACCCAGAGGAAACCCACGCAGACACGGGGAGAACGTGCAGGCTCCGCACAGAGAGTGACCCAGGGCTGGAATTGAACCTGGGTCCTTGGCGCTGTGAGACAGCAGTGCTAACCACTGTGCCACATGCATTCATTCTCTGTTGAGTGGGGATTGTGACTGACTTATAGAAATGACAAAGGCACTGTTTGATTTTGTTTTCTCTCTGAAGGTTGAAGAAGGAACCTTTGACCCTTACTTTATGGGATACAGAAGCTAGTGGTGGCAAATGAAGAGCTGTGGTGAATTACCATATGTTGGCTCTGACCATAGTGGGACTGATGGGCTGAAATGCCTTTTCTTAGTCTGGACCCTCTGTTCTACAGGAACTGAGTGACTGCATTCACATACCTGCAGACAGCAATGTGTTGGTGGTGGAACATGCCTCTGCAGCCTTGCGTTTCCAACTCTCAATCTAGCAGAATAGGAAAATGGAAAGATTGTTTATACATTTGTGTGTAAGGGTAAAAATGCTGTGGTTATGGGATAGTCTAGTTAAATATTACACTAGAGGCTAACTGGTTAATGTGATGTGTAATGTTAAACAATATTGTGTCTTGTGCAATGTTAGTGTATTCTTCAGTTTTTTGTCCGCTCTTTATTCTATAGCAGAAACTAGGACACAGCAGCCATAAAACAGCAATTATTTAATAATTCTGTAGGATTCTTTGAAGTAAAATGCAGAGTGTTCTAGATTGACAGCTGCCTTTTATTCAAAATATTCACTTATCTTTCCCACTTTTGTTCAAAATGAAATACCGTAGCAAAGGAAATGCAGAATCCATTGGTTTTCATATTAATCCCAGTATCATTATTGAACAAAGCTGGGCCAGTTTATGAAAAATGGACATTACATCACCTGGTTCATGACCCACTGTCTTAAACTCTCCCTTCAGTTTTCCACATGATTTACTTCCACTGCCTCCCTGGGAAATCTCTTTCCTCTATTCACTAGCTTCTCCGTAAAACATTTTATATCCAAGCTTCCTTCTAAGTTTGTTCCTGTGTTTGTGGTTTGGGGCTTAATTGGGGGGAGCTAACACCAACCAGGGTTGCCAAAAATTGTTGCTCTTTTTTATATAATTGTTGCTCTTTAATAAAAAATCAACGGTACTCACTTCTCTCTGGTTGGGAAATCCATTTGAGCTTATCATCTTCCTGTAGTATTGAACCGAGGCTTTGGGATACCTCCTCTTATCTTTGCTTCCAAAATCGATATAGTAAAGTCCAAATCTTTCTGAATAGCCTTCATCCCATTCGAACTTATCCAGCAGTGACCAGGACGTGTATCCCTTGACTTTAACACCATCTTTAACAGCTGCAATAAGTTTGAAAATCATAATAGTTTTTTAAAAACTGCCAAACTGAAATGACAGAATGCTGGAAATTCACAGCAGTTACATGAATGCTTGTGAAAGGAAAAGGTTGATTCATGTGCTGTCTGCTGCAGAACCTCTTGTCAGAACAAAGGTCTGCTCAATGTTAACCTGGTTCCTGTTTTTATTTCAGAATTGTCCTGCCATAACTCCTGCCCGGTTGCTCACTGCAGATTCTATTTCAACTGAATGAGAAATAAAACATCCTAATAAATCAACAGCTGTTGCTTTATGAAAAGATAAAGATTGCACTCTTTCCCCTCCCTCTCTCTTTCTCTTCTCTCTTTCCCCCCCCCCCCCCCCCCCCCCCTCGAGTGGCCCTCCCTTTCTCGCACACTTTTTTTTCTCTCTCTCTTCCCCATTCCACTCAAACAAAGCTAATGGTGCACTGACGCCATGCTAACTCCTCTTGTGGAAGGGTTGAGTATTGCTCAATTAGTCAATAATATAGAGAACCAGTTTGTTACCACCTCCTTGGTAGGCAGTGATTTGTGGCTAAAGAATTACCCTCACCCCACCACATGGTATGATTATTGATTTGGTAACTGCTTCTTTACTATTTGTGTATTGTCTACGTAATTTTCTGTGACAAAACCTTCTTGCAACAACCAAAATCACAAAACGAGAGAGGTATAATATCTAAATACCAGTTTTTCTCTGCAATTAACCTAATGAGATTGCAAGATTGCCTGATTTCTGAGGACAGCTTGTTGGGGTGAGAGCTGGGTGGTGGGAGGCTTTTTCTTCTTCATTAATCGGAATTTCCCTTTCATTCTTTCTTCAGTAGTCTCTCATTCATACAGGGGCTGGTTTAGCTCACTCAGCTAAATCGCTGGCTTTTAAAGCAGACCAAGCAGGCCAGCAGCACGGTTCGATTCCCGTACCAGCCTCCCCGGACAGGCGCCGGAATGTGGTGACTAGGGGCTTTTCACAGTAACTTCATTGAAGCCTACTCGTGACAATAAGCGATTTTCATTTCATTCAAATTACAGGACACTGGAATCAGAATATTTTTCTGCCTTATTGCTGTTATCTCTTCCCATGTAGGAGATAAGAAACTACTATTCTCTTCAAATTATATGTTGCCCTTACTGAGGAATATGTCATATTTTGATATAAAGTGAGCCACCTTTAAGAATCTCGTTAACGTAGTTATTCATGTACTGCATTCGCCACTTGTCACAGAGCTCGGTACACTGCTGTTTTTCAGATACTCCATTTTCTGTCACATAGATCCTCGGGTTTCCATAGCGACTCTGAAACAAAACAATAAGAAGAGCATTGCAACTGATCAAATTTCAGCCTCACACATGCTGAAATATTAATATAGTGTTGTATGGAGTGAGTTGCAATGGCAGAAAGAACAACTATAGTGAGACAGGACTGTCTGTAATCTCATTACAAGACTCACATGACAGGATTGGCTAATTACAATCTGCTCTTAGAAATAATTTGTATTATAATTAGTATTAGGATAATTACACAGTGAAAAACATTAAAACACAATTGAGACAGGTGAGCTAGCAATAAGTAATAGTCCTCAAACTTTTTGACTGTTGTAACAAAGGATATGAATAAACAAAATTCTTCTGACATTTTGTTGCTGTATGGTCATCATGCAGACTGACGGCCAGGCAGCACCGTGGTGCAGTGGTTAGCACTGTTGCCTCAGCGCCGAGGACCCATGTTCGATCCCAGTTCTGGGTCACTGTCCGTGTGGAGTTTGCACATTCTCCCTGTGTTTGTGGGTTTCGCCCCCCACAACCCAAAGATGTGCAGAGTAGGTGGATTGGTCACACTTAATTGCCCCTTAATTGGAAAAAAGTGATAGGGTAATCTAAATTTTTTTTTAAAATGCAGACTGAAGGCCTTATCAACTCTACCGGTCTTGGTTCTTTATTTTCCAGGATGCCATAATAGCCTCAATTTGCTCAACTATCCCCTTATTTGCATCTTTGACTGTGGGCTCAAGCCAAATCTTCCTAATATAGGCATGCCGTTCCTTAAGGGGCACAACCTTGAATGTATCTGTCGCACAACATCTTCAACCAATCTTTGATACGATCTGACAGGACCATTACATTCTCATTCTTCTCTAACAAAACTACCTATTACTCCAGGACCATCCCACTTCCTCCCTTCAGTACAGACTTTTTCCTATCCCCTGTCCCCTCCATTCTCACTTCTAACAAATCCAAGGTCTTGAGGACCTTCTGTTGCTTTTCCTTTCCCTTACTCCTGCTCATCATCCAAACCTCTCGCTCTACCTCAAACCAGAACTGTCCCTAGTTTTTCTCCCATTTATCCTTGCGCTGTTTCTGAGTAATGATTCCCCTGACTATTCCCACTATGCAAATTTGCTCATGCAAATGCCCATTTTTGTCTGCTTATGCTTCTTCTGAAGGATGCCAAGATTCCCCGCCCCATGTGTAAAAGGTGCCATGGTCCTGTGTTCATAATTTCACCCCGAAGATTTGTAGATTTTACAGAATCTCGTACAAGACCATACGAGTGTTTATGCCATTTGTACTGTTTACACTCTAGTTTATGGTTATACTCAACCATTGAAAACTTTTCTCTTCAAATTATTAGAATTGTGTTTCAAAGAACAAGGGCCTGTACTGTTCTATGTTCTATAACCTGTTCTTTTTCCCTGACATATTAGCTACACATAATATATACATCACTGTTACTTAATTTGATATTGCACGCATGGTGTACAACGGAACACACCAGGGGTTGGGGATTTGTGAAAAATAAACCATTTGCAGGAGTTGATCTATCGGACAATGCTTAATAATCAATGATAGTCGGTGATTTACCTTTTTGGAGCAAGCGACTGAGAAATAATAATCTTCCTGTGTACAAATTGGCTGCTGCATTTGCACCATCAATCATGACTGCAAAGTAATTCATTGTGTGCTGAGCACTCTGAGATGTTAAGAGGTTAAGAAGTCACTGTACAAATGCAAGAATTTCCACATTTATAAAGCAATTTGTGATGAGGACCTTTCTGATTCTTTTCCAGGTTCATCTGCAGCCAGACTAGATGCCTGTGCACTTCAGCACCTTGTATCCAAGACATTAAAGCTGGGATTTTCCGACCCTGTCATGGCAGGACCTGCCACAGGTGATTTGGTGGTCCAGCCGAAAGTCCACTGACCATCAGTGGGATGGACGATCCCAGCAGCTGGCAGGGCTGGAAGATCCCACCATAGGTCATAATCTTCCTCCTAGATCTTTCTACTCCTTCCTGTCATCTTGATGTTTCAGCTATAGTTTAAAAAATTGTTGTCTATTGTATTTTTTTTATTAATAAAATATATTTTGTGATCGGAGTGTGATGGGATTTGTTGTATCCAACACTCAAAACGACAGCTGTATCACTTCTGACCTTCTCCAGTGACCTCCAGTTTATGGACCATTAAAAGAAAATCCACTGACTACTCTACTGTGTACTTATTTCAGAATGCACTAAATAAAGCAAGTTACCAAGTCTCCTCAGCAGCACCTCTCAATCCCATGAACTCCACCACTTAGAAGAACATGGCCTCCAAGTCAAACATCATCCTGACATGGACATATTTTGCTATTCATCATTGCTAGATCAAAATCCTGAAACTCCCTACCTTCATCTCAAAGATTAGTGAAGAAAGCAGCTGACCACCACCTTCTCAAGGGCAACTTGGGATTGGCATTGTTAGCTGTGCCAGTGATGTGTCCTCGGAAGGTGTTTGCACCTACAGTTCCTTCATGTGGAGATCTTGGTTTACTGAGATGAGAAAATAAAATACCTAAGCTGCTGTATTGTGTCTCCTTTTGCAAATCATTGCACAGCACATGTGGCTTGGCCAAGATTTGGAAGAGATTATAAATGGAATTGTAGGATAATCCTGTCATTTAACTCGCCAGCCCTCAATGTGCCACTCCTCAGGTATTTATTGATTGTCATTCCAAACTTAACTTGGATAGTTGATGAACTGATTAATTACTAAGATGTTGATATTTTCAAACAATAACTTGTTTATTATGTACAACTGAACTAGATTCAGCCACTCATGACTAGATGGACTTGGGAGTCCTTGTTCATGATTCTCTTGAGGTTAACATGCAGGTTCTGTTGGCAGTTAGCAAGGCGAATGTAATGTTAGCATTCATGTCAAGAGGGCTAAAATACAAGAGCAGGGATGTACTTTTGACTGTATAAGGCTCTGGTCAGACCCATTTGGAGTATTGTGAGCAGTTTTGTGCCACATATCTAAGGAAGAATGTGCTGGCCTTGGAAAGGGTCCAGAGGAGGTTCACAAGCATGAACACTGGAATGAAGAGCTTGCTGTGTGAGGAATGGTTGAGGACCCTGGGTCTGCACTCGTTGGGAGTTTAGAAGGATGAGGGGGGGGTATTGAAACTTACAGAATACTGCGAGGCCTGGATTGAGCGGACGTGGAGAGGATGTTTCCACTAGTAGGAAAAACTAGAACCAGAGGGCACAATCTCAGACTAAAGGGGCGACCCTTTAAAACGATGAGGAGCAGTTTCTTTAGCCAGAGTATCTGTGGATCTCTTTGCCACAGCAGGCTGTGGAGGCCAAATCACTGAGTGTCTTTAAGACAGGTAGATAGGTAGATAGGGGATGAGAAAAATATCAGATGAGAAAAATATCAGCCATGATTGAATGGCGGAGCAGGCTTGATGGGCCGAGTGGCCTAATTCTACTCCTATGTCTTATGGTCTTGTTACATTGCTGAAACTATCCATGAACATTCTCCCTTGTGACTCCTCGTCATGTGTTCTCTTACATCTTCATTATGGGAGGTGTTATTCCTATAGTCGCACACATAAACCCTTACAAATCCTAATACTGCAGTTTTCAAAGGGGAATTGGATAAGCACCTGAAGAGAAAACACCTTCAGGATCACACCGAAAGAGTGCAGAGCAGTTTAAGGTGCTCTTGCAGACAGCTTTAGGGTAGTGTGAGGTTGTGAAGGGCACTAAAACAATATTGAACGATATCTCTTATTTGCAGTAAATACCTTGATATAATTCAGAATCCTCCTGAAACCCCAGGGAACAGAGTACAGCCACTCAGAACCTGGGTCTGGCCACCCTGGGTCAACGAGTTCTGCCAAGTCGCGATCTGTGTAATAACTTGGCCCCTTGCTGTAATGGTAGTTCCTGTGAGTGATGTAGCGGGTTGTGAAGTGACCCAGTCCAAAGAAGTCTGCTGTGCCTTTGATGAAGTGTTTCTCCTGTGGAGTAAAGGCAGGCAATCTGGAGACACTCAGGCCTTCCTGTGAGCTCTTTCTCCCTATTAATACAACAAATAGCAACGTAGATCAAATTCAGCTACGAATAAAGAAGACAAATGCTCATATGAAAAGCAGAGATCTTGTTCTGGATTGCCTCTGGTTGTAATATAAAATTCATTGTGCCCTCACAAACATACAGCCTTACCTGCCTCAGATTCAATTAAGATCCATGCCTGCACTAACACAATTTAAATGTACATGTACAGTTTAGATAGAAACTGCAGGAAGCAATCTGGCATTAAATTGGAAGTTTGAATATTTGTACAAGATTCATTGTACACTGACTTGCTAAAAAATCATAAAAACTATAAGCATGGAAAGTAAATAAACAGAAGGCCTTCCTATTTGTATGGAATCCTATACTATGCTAGGACCCGATTATAAAATACTTTGGGGGTGGTGCAGGGGTTAGCGCTGCTGCCTCACGGCGCCGAGGACGCGGGTTCAATCCCAGCCCCAGGTCATTGTCTGTGTGGAGTTTGCACATGCTCCCCGTGTCTGTGAGGGTCTCACCCCCACGATCTAAAGATGTGCTGGGGAGGTGGTCTGGCCATGCTAAATTGTCCCTTTATTGGGAAAAATAAATAAAACACTTTTTACTTGGCGGGATTCTTCGTTTGAAAGTGCTGATGACGGGACTGAGTCAACACTGCCCCTGGCAACAGCCCGTCCCACACCCTTACCCCACACCTCTCGACCTCTTCCCCCACCCGAGGGCAACCACACCTCACCCACCGGCAGGCCCCTCGCACCCCACCCTGCACCACATGCCAACACCCGAACAGCCTGCCGTGGCCGGGTGCCCCGCACATACAGGCCAGCAGCTGTGGACCCCTGCGGCGCCCGCGTCTGAGTGTCTCACACTGCATTATCTGTCCCACCAGGAGAAGGCGGCACACAACTGAGAAAAGATCCCGCCGGATCTGTGGCCTGTCACTGTCGCTGAGCAGAGGGCATTGGACCTGGTCGGCGAGTTGGGAGAGCGGGCAGTCGCCAAGGCGGAGTCGGCATAGGACAGCCAAGTGTGCCCGCAAAACATTGCGACATCCCTATGGTTAATGAGTAACCCCATCTCTTTCCCCCATGCCACTCCTACCCACAATTTCACCATGCATCTTGAATGTCTTGCAGGGTCACCTCCAGGCGATGCGAAACCAACCCCCAGCCGCAACCATGCGACGCACCAGGCGATGAAGCGGGACCATCCGGGCTCCCATGCCCCCAGCCGCAACCCTGCAACATCGGGGCTGGTTTAGCACAGTGCTAAATCGCTGGCTTTTAAAGCAGACCAAGGCAGGCCAGTAGCACGGGTTCAATTTCCGTACCAGCCTCCCCGAACAGGCGCCAGAATGTGGCGACTAGGGGCTTTGCACAGTAACTTAATTGAAGCCTACTTGTGACAATAAGCGATTATCACTTTTCAATACCCTGAAGCACATGTGCAGAGACGATACCAACTTCTCCTCACTGCTGTAATCGCATTCTCCACCATCCCAGAGACACTCACCTCTGTTGAGCACTTCAGTGAAGAGGCTCCTGGGGCACTATCTGATGTGCACCACACACATGCTGCGGTGCATCAGGTGGAGGTAGGAACCCCCTTCTGGAAAGGGCGGTCCCATCGATGCTCCAGATGTAGTTACAGAACCAGGGACTACAGCACGGTAGCATAGTGGTTAGCACAGTTGATTCACAGCTCCAGGGTCCCAGGTTCGATTCCTGGCTTGGATCATTGCCTGTGTGGAGTCTGCACGTTCTCCCCGTGTCTGTGTGGGTTTCCTCCGGGCGCTTCAGTTTCCTCCCACTGTCCAAAGATGTGCAGGTTAGGTGGATTGGCCATGCTAAATTGACCTTAGTGTCCAAAAACGTTAGGTTGAGTTACGGGGATAAAGGGGATGGGGTGGAGGCATGCGGCTTAAGCAGGGTGCTCTTTCCAAGGGTCGGTGCAGACTCGATGGGTTGAATGGCCTCCTTCTGCCCTGTAAATTCTATGATTCTAGGAGGGGCTGTCAGCAACCATCCAGAGCCTGCAGGTGCAGTTGGAGGCGTCCAACCACTGGAGGAGCAAGAGGCAGTGCTGACCACGTGAACCACCCACGGCAACACCGAGCAAGTGGCGCACACGTGCGGCCTCCTGTGCCTGCCCGGGCCCTATGTCCTGCCCATCCTCCTCATCAAACGAGGCATGTCATTCCTCCACCTCCAGCATGCCGCTCCTCTGCTGCATGGTGCAATGGAGGATGGAGGAGGCCAGCACGATGCAGGAAACCCTCCCAGGGCTGTACTGGAGGGCCCCTCTAGAGCGGTCCAGTCACCTGTGATGGTGCCACTTGTGGGGTATCCACCCTGGGGAGGCACAGTGTGCCAGGGTGTGTGGCCATGGTGCATACGTCCACTCTGCGGTCTGCGCTCCGAGGGTGCCAACACTTGGTGGACCATTGGCTGCGCTGGGTCACGTGCGTTCCGTTGATGGGTTGGCTCAGGTCTGAGGGTTCCTGGGGGGAGGGGGGGTGGCCTAAGGGGGTGTGGGTTGACCTGGGGGCGGACACCCATATGGATGGTGGCACTCCGGACATTTATGGGCCCGGAGGGCAATCAGTGAGTGTGCAGCCAGAAACCGCCTTGGAGGCCATGGCAAAGGTACTCCGTTCCTGGACACCCCGGGTCTGGGGAGATACGCCGGGCCCACGGGTCACTTCCAGGTGCTCCTGTAGCCATCTAAGATGGCCACCTGCAAAGGACCATGGGAATTATGGCCAACCCAGGACACAGACAGATACACAGCCTATGTGTATCTGAAACACAGGTAACCAGACCTGATCGAAACCCCCGCTCGTTTGCATTTTAATGGCCCATTTTCCCAGGACAATAGAACTCCAATCAAGCAACCGGTACAGCCACAGACTGATCGGCGCCACTCCCCTTACTCAGAATGCCCAACTGCCAAGGTCTATGATCGCTAAGGACCCGCCCAGCCACCAAGGCACCCGCCCCTTTATTGGCCAAAATCGAAGACAGTGATCAGAGCCCTGTCGAACGATTGGGTCCAAGGTTAAGGACTGCCCCAGAGTGCAAAATCCCAGAGAGATAAAAGAGAGCACAGCCATGTGTTTTGTCGCTTTTGGATCCGGCCTGTGCCAAACCAATTGCAGCAGGAACAGCAGCAAAGTTCAAGACCAACGATCGCTACCTGACGGATGAGAAAGAGAAAGAACCACAAGTACAAGTCCCATATCGACCAAATAACCAAATTTCGGAAGTGTGTACTAACCCGCATGCGTACCTAACAGGAAGAGTAAGGTAAACTCGTTAGAATTGTATACCACTATCGAGGGATTGTGAGCCGGAAAATAGGTTAACCCGCTGTTCAAATCGCCGCCTTATTCCCCTGTCCCAAATTAAAGGTAGAGAAAGAGATAAGAGAAGTAATGGCCACTAAAGCAATGGAAAGATTGATGAATCCACAGGAACCCGAGGCTGCAGCGACAAACAGAGCAGAGCAATGCCCCATATGGGAGGAAGAATTAAGGAAATACCTAAAGGGGAAAGGATGGCCACTTTGGTCGAATTTTTGCGCTAATGATGAGTCAGGTCCAGGAAAGATAGGACAAACTTGGTGGGGGGAACCTAAGCGAGGTTCACAAGAAAAACGTAGGAAAAACGTAGGGAAAGTTAGAAAGCTGATGGCAATAGTGTCCTGTTTGGCACAATTGCGAGGCACAGCGGAGGTCGTGAAGATGATCCGTAGGCAGTTAATTGAGAAGGAAGAAAACAAGGAGGGAAACAGTAACGAAAGCAAGAAGATAATTGAGCAACTCCAGGAACAGTTAGCAGCTAAGGACGAGGAATTGGCCGATGTAAAACGCGCACATCAATCTTGTCTAGTTCACCTTAGTAGCTTCCAGACCCAGTATGATAAAGCCGACCAAGATACACAGCACGCAGTCCTGGTAAGAGAGGAAACAGAACAGGTCGCCCACCTAACTAGCAAATGCGCAGATTTAAAAGCAGCTTTGAGAGCGCTCCACAGCTCCATTAAGGAACAGAGGCAGAGTACCATTGACCATGCTAAATGCCGACAGAAGATAGAAAAGTTACAGTCGCTACTCTCAGTACAGAATGGCTTCAGGTACACTTTTGGGCAGGATTTAGATGAGGAAGATGCTCCCGATTGGCAAGAGTTAAACTAAAGCGCCCAAAAATATGTAGAGGACACGGGAAGTCAAAATCAAACCCCCCACATCCCAGTAAGAAATGCACCAGCCGCACCAGCCGCACCAGCAGGCCCAGCTGCACAGGTCACACCAACCCCAGCGAGTAGTGAAACTGCCCCGGCACCCATAAATCCGGTCACTACAGAAAGTACGATTCCCCGCTGGGTCACTGTCTGTGCGGAGTCTGCACGTTCTCCCCGTGTCTGCGTGGGTTTCTTCCGGGTGCTCCGATTTCCTCCCACAGTCCAAAGACGGGGGCAGCAGGGTAGCATGGTGGTTAGCATAAATGCTTCACAGCTCCAGGGTCCCAGGTTCGATTCCCGGCTGGGTCACTGTCTGTGTGGAGTCTGCACGTCCTCCCCCTGTGTGCGTGGGTTTCCTCTGGGTGCTCCGGTTTCCTCCCACAGTCCAAAGATGTGCGGGTTAGGTGGATTGGCCATGCTAAATTGCCCATAGTGTCCTAATAAAAGTAAGGTTAAGGGGGGGGGAGGGTTGTTGGGTTACGGGTATAGAGTGGATACGTGGGTTTGAGTAGGGTGATCATGGCTCGGCACAACATTGAGGGCCGAAGGGCCTGTTCTGTGCTGTACTGTTCTATGTTCTATGTGCAGGTTAGGTGGATTGGCCACGATAAATTGCCCCTTTGTGTCCAAAAAAGGTGAGGAGGGGTTATTGGGTTATGGGGATAGGGTGGAAGTGAGGGCTTAAGTGGGTCGGTGCAGACTCGATGGGCCGAATGGCCTCCTTCTGCACTGTATGTTCTATGTTCTTAAAGGAGGATAGGGAATGCCTTAGGTCCCGCGATTACCTACGCCACCCTGCTCACAGTAACCCAGTTAAGGGACGCGTATAATGAAATCAGCACATTTGAGCCCACTGGGGACCTGCATTGCTTCTTTGAAGAGGTTCGCCAACAGAAAATTATGTATGGCTCAGATGAAAGGGAAGAGGTTAAATTAATAGTGATGAGCCTTAGCCCATCCGTACGATCAGCTCTACCTGGGCCCCAAAATGTAGGCGGGGGACCCTAAACAAAATGAAGGAGGCCATACTAGCCGCTATTATGTACAATAAAGGGGATCCTGCGGAGGGCTTGAACAAATGTAGAGAGAGGAAAGGGGAACATCCGACTGCCTTTCCGGTCCCCTCTGGATACATTTTAAGGCAGAATTTGGGGATTTAAACCGCGCTAACCTAGATGCCGAAGACACTACCAAATGGACCCGCACTTCAGTCTCCCTCGTCACAGAAGCAGGTAAAAAGGCTTGCGTAAACTTCGATCCCACAGAACAGGCACACAATGAGACGTACTGAGACGTTTATCTAAAGCATGGGAACAATCACAACAGGAACAGATACAACAGAATGGCCAGGAAGCCACCATGCATCCAGTGAGGACTAGCCAGGGACCCGCATGGATAAACGAGGGTAGAGGAGAAGTCCAATAGGGAACCATACCCAAGGGAGCAATACACCAGCGAGCCTGCCCCACCTTGCCTGCCCCGGGGGTCATGTTACAACTGTGGGCCGTCAGGACACTTTGCCCGAGATTGCAGGAGACCCCCACCGCCAGCTAGACTACCCCCCAGATATGAAAGAGAACACCACCCACAGCAACTACAAGGTCCCAGCTGCCCCATGCAAACTGTGAGCGCTTACCCGCCACTTCTCATGGCAGGGACACCTCCGCAATGCCACTTCATTTTTGTTTCTGTCCTCCTTCCTCTCTTCTTCGGTCACACTATACCGACTCCATAAGCTAGTTACACCCCAGGCCAAACGTGATTGCGGCTAACAAATAAATAAAAGTGGCCGCCCTGAAATTCGGCTGGTTGAGATAAGCCTCAACCACCACTGGTTGCAAGTCAAGAAAAGACTGGTCGAAGAAATTGTCCGCCCACTCCCTGCATCAACCACAAGCTGCGAGAGTCTCTGTACTTTAAAAATTTGCATTTCTTGTCTGTAATTGAAAATATGGAAAGATGTGTCATTTGAAACATGTAAGTCTGGCAATACCTGATCTAAGAAACATGAGACAATGTAGGGAAAAATCCCATGAAGGGATAACAGCAGCTGCAGGAGAGGGCTGTGAAATGCAGATAACCTTGGTCAAGCAGGCTTAGCAAACAAAACAAGCAGGTCTTTCAAGTCACAATCGAGTGAATTTTAGTATACAGCTAAAAGCAATGTTTCGCACCTCCTTTTGAAGTTAGGTAAGCAGGTGGAAAAGAATGGATAAGGTTTTCAGCTGAATTAGGTGACAAATGTTTAAATGTGAGCAAGTCTTTTAACTCACCACAAATTGAATTTTTAGTATAAAGCTAATAGCAATATTTCACACCTTCACTGAAGTTAAGTAAGCAGCTGGAAAAGAATGGATGAGGTTTTCAGTTGAATTAGGTGACAAATGTTTAGAGGCGAAATTCTGCTGACACCAGGTGAATATGGGAAGCTGGAGACAACGTGTCTACGAGAACACAAATTAGACCCAAATCAAAGTCAAAATTATGAGCTGGGGACACAATTTGATAATAATAACACTATAGAAATGACAGGAATCAAAAGTAACACCCCTTTGAAATCAAAGCATTTTTGAACATCGCAAAGGATACAATGTAATCAGAGATCTAGGAGATGAGGTCATGTTCAAAATGAATACTTAGCCGTGTTAGAAAAAATTAGTTTAAAGGTACCTTTTACAATTCAAGTGAAATAAAAGTTACTTTACAATAAAGTCATAAAAACGTAATAACTGTTAGAAAGATATATAAACCCTGAGAAAGGGGCAGAGAAGGAACAAGAGAAGCAAACAGAGCCAGCTCTCACAGCTCAGTCATGGGAAAAGGACAGAGCAAAGCAGCTGAGCTAAAACAGCTAATACATCTGAGAAAGACCAAAAGTTAAAGAAGAGAGATTGTCAAGGTGGACCTGAAGGTCTCTTCAACCAACCAGGAGAATCCAGAAGCAAGATCTTTTTACTTTTCTGTAAAGACAGTGATTGCATCTTTTAAAAGAAAAAATATACAGTAATAATAAAAGAACTTAAAAGTTTTAACCTGAAACAGTGGTTATTACAAAGCCTACTTTACTTACTTAGCAATGCAGGACCGAGGACATCGATGCTACTAAGTGGTATGTAGGTAAAATTCTTCTGTGAAGGTATGGGTTATACCGGGGGAATAACTTGAAAACATAGTTTGACCTGAATAGCACCCACCGAAGCCTGCATCGGAGTCAGGGAGTGAGAATCCCTGTTCACCATTTAGAATGATGGCCCTTTTTGGTATAGAGGGAATTCTAAGAATAGTGGTGAGTTTTAAACTTCATGTCTCTCCAAAATGCTATGTCGAAAAAATGATGAGGGAGTCACACATGGTGACAATCATAACGGGCAATTGGAGTAAGGAGAGAAAGACTAATAAAACGAGATATTAACCTAAGATAATAACAGATACTATGCCTGCACCCCCAGGATTACCCGGAAAATAGAAAACACAGGATGAAGCGAGGACTGCTGACATGCGTTTGGATCATCGCTGGACTTTTGCAACTGCGCGCGCAATGGACTGTGTTAACAACCATTACACCAGCCCCGAACACTACCACACAACAGGCTGCCACCAGCTCGGACACTACACCACACATAAAGACAGACATCGAAACCCCCACCTGGTGCGAAAACATTGCCAAATGGAACCCCTTTTCATACATAGTCGAGGCCCTTCTAGTAATTGCAGTAATCTGCAGTGTCATTCAAACACTCCGACTCCTGCAGAAGGCAGCAGAGCGTCGACGCTGATTGGCTGCTGCGGGAAGTGATTTGCCTCAGGTGCAGCCACTGCGACTAGAAGGAGCTCTCAGTGAGGATAGACTGCGGGGACAAGTTGAGGCAAGAATCCTGCAGAGGGCGGCAGAGCGGCGATGCTGATTGGCTGCTGCGGGGAGTGATTTGCCTCAGGTGCAGTCACTGCGACTAGAAGGATCTCAGTGAGGATAGACTGCGGGGACAAGTTGAAGCTGCTGTTGGGGAGTGTGAAAATCAGGTAAGCTTTGTTTTTTTTCTCTAATTGTCAAATGGATCAATGGAAGGGATGGCAGAGAGGGCAGTGCAATGTTCCTCCTACAGGATGTTCGAGGTGAGGGACACCATCAGTGGCCCAGCTGAGTTCACCTGCGGAAAGTGCACCCACCTCCAGCTCCTCAAAGATCCTGATAGGGAACTGGAGCTGGAGCTGGATGAACTGAGAATCATTCGGGAGGCAGAGTCGGTTATAGATAGAAGCTACAGGGATGTAGTTACTCCTAAGAATGAAGGTAGCTGGGTGATGTTTAAAAGGAGGTGGAAGAAGCAGTCAGTGCAGGGATCCCCTGCGGTTGTTCCATCAATAACAGGTATACCGTTTTGGATACTGTTGGGGTGGGGGGGGGACCAACCAGAGGTAAGCCAGGGTGACCAGGTCTCTGACACTGAGTCTGTCTCTGTGGCTCAGAAGGGAAGGGGGGAGAGCAGGAGAGCATTAGTTATTGGAGACTCTATAGTTAGAGGTGCAGATAGGCGGTTCTGTGGCAACAATAGAGGCTCACGGTTCATGTGTTGCCTCCTGGGTGCCAAGGTCCGTGACGTCTCTGATCGTGTTTTCAGGATCCTTAAGGGGGAAGGGGAGCAGCCACAAGTCGTGGTACACATCGGTAGCAACGACATCGGTAGGAAAAGGGACAGGAATGTAAAACAGGAATTCAGGGAGCTAGGGTGGAAGGTGAGAGCCAAGACAGACTGTGTTGTCATCTCTGGTTTGCTGCCAGTGCCATGTGCTAGCGAGGTGAGGAACAGGGAGAGAGTGCAGTTTAACACGTGGCTACAGGGATGGTGTAGGAGGGAGGGTTTCAGTCACTTGGATAATTGGAGAACATACTGGGGAAGGTGGGACCTGTACAAACAGGACGGGTTACACCTGAACCAGAGGGGCACCAATATCCTGGGAGGGAAATTTGCTACAGCTCTTCGAGGGGGCGGGGGGCAGGATTAAACTAATTTGGCAGGACGATGGGAAACTGATTTGTAGTCCAGGAGATAGCTTTGCTGGAGTTCACGAAGTTGAGGGTAGTGCAGTTCTGAGGAAGGTACCAAGGTCACAAGGCAGGCATGAAGGTGGTATGAAGTGTGTCGACTTCAATGCGAGGAGCATCAGGAATACAATTGGTGAGCTTAAAGCATGGATTGGTACCTGGGACTACGATGTTGTGGCCAATACGGAGACGTGGATAGAACAGGGGCAGGAATGGTTGTTGGAAGTTCTGTGGTTGAGATGTTTCAGTGAGATTAGGGAAGGTGATAAAAGAGGTGGAGGAGCAGCATTGTTAATCAAAGATAGTATAATGGCTGCAGAAAGGCAGTTTGAGGAGGATCTGGCTACCGAGGTAGTGTGGGCTGAAGTTAGAAATAGGGGGCGGGATTCTCCCCTACCCTGCGGGGATCGGAGAATTTCGCCCATGAAAGGAGCAGTCACTTTGTTAGGAGTTTTCTATAGGCCCCCAAACAGTAACAGAGATGTGGAGGAAAAGATTGCAATGCAGATTTTGGATCGGTGCTGTAGTCACAGGGTAGTTGTCATGGGTGACTTTAACTTTCCAAATATTGATTGGAACCACTATAATTCAAATAGTTTGGATGGGGCTGTTTTTATTCAGTGTGTGCAGGAGGGTTTCCTCACACAATATGTGGATAGACCAACAAGAGGCGGGGCCACATTGGATTTGGTACTGGG
Organism: Scyliorhinus canicula; assembly: GCF_902713615.1. Classification (NCBI taxonomy): domain Eukaryota; kingdom Metazoa; phylum Chordata; class Chondrichthyes; order Carcharhiniformes; family Scyliorhinidae; genus Scyliorhinus; species Scyliorhinus canicula. Next base: position 3,643,339 of record NC_052157.1, read on the forward strand.
TAATGAACCGGGCCAAGTGTTAGATTTGGTTGTGGGAGAGCACTTTGGAGATAGTGACCACAATTTAGTGACTTTCACTATAGCAATGGAGAGGGATAGGAACATACGGCAGGGCAAGGTTTATAACTGGGGGAAGGGGAATTACAATGCGATTAGGCAAGAATTGGGGAGCATAAGATGGAATCAGGAACTGTCTGGGTTAGGCACAATTGAGATGTGGAGCTTGTTCAAGGAGCAGATACTGAATGTCCTTGATATGTATGTCTCTGTCAGGCAGGGAGGAAATGGTCGAGTGAGGGAACCATGGTTTACAAAAGAGGTTGAATGTCTTGTCAAGAGGAAAAAGGAAGCGTATGTAAGGATGAGAAAACAAGGTTCAGTTAGGGCACTTGAGGGATGCAAAATAGCTAGAAAGGAGCTCAATAAAGGGCTTAACATAGAACATAGAACAGTACAGCACAGAACAGGCCCTTCGGCCCTCGATGTTGTGCCGAGCATTGTCCGAAACCAAGATCAAGCTATCCCACTGGTGTGCTCCATGTGCCTATCCAATAACCGCTTGAAAGTTCCTAAAGTGTCCGCTCCACTATCACAGCAGGCAGTCCATTCCACACCCTAACTACTGTCTGAGTAAAGAACCTACCTCGGACATCCCTCCTATATCTCCCACCCTGAACCTTATAGTTATGCCCCCTTGTAACAGCTACATCCACCCGAGGAAATAGTCTCTGAACATCCACTCTATCTACCCCCAGGCAGCATCCTGGTAGATCTCCTTTGCACCCTTTCCAATGCTTCCACATCCTTCCTATAATGAGGTGACCAGAACTGCACACAATACTCCAAATGTGGTCTCACCAGGGTCATGTATAGTTGCAGCATAACCCCGCGGCTCTTAAACTCAAGCCCCCTGTTAATAAACGCTAACACACTATAGGCCTTCTTCACGGCTCTATCCACTTGAGTGGCAACCTTCAGAGATCTGTGGACATGAACCCCAAGATCTCTCTGTTCCTCCACATTCCTCAGAACCCTGCCGTTGACCCTGTAATCCGCATTCACATTTTTTTCTACCAAAATTAATCACCTCGCATTTATCAGGGTTAAACTCCATCTGCCATTTTTCGGCCCAGCTCTGCATCCTATCAATGTCTCTTTGCAGCCTACATCAGCCCTCCACATCATCCACTACTCCACCAAAGGGACAACATTCGCCTCTCTCCAGTCTTCTGGCACTATTCCTGAAGACAGTGAGGACATGAAGATCAAAGCCAAAGGCTCTGCAATCTGATCCCTCGCCTCCCAAAGAATCCTAGGATATATCCCATCTGGCCCAGGGGACTTTTCTATCCTCAGGTTTTTCAAAATTGCTAATACATCCTTCCTCAGAACATCTACCTCCTCCAGCCTATCCTCCTGTATCACAATCACATCCTCAAAAACATGGCCCCTCTCCTTTGTGAACACTGAAGAAAAGTATTCATTCAACGCCGCTCCTATTTCTTCTGACTCCATGCACAAGTTCCCACTACTGCCCTTGACTGGCCCTAACCTCATCCTGGTCATTCTTTTATTTCTCACATAGGAATAAAAAGCCTTGGGGTTTTCATTGATCTGACCTGCCAAGGACTTCTCATGCCCCCTCCTAGCTCCCCTAAACCCTTTTTTTTAGCTCATTCCTTGCTACCTTTTAACCTCAAGCGACCCAACTGAACCTTGTTTTCTCATCCTTACATACGCTTCCTTTTTCCTCTTGACAAGACATTCAACCTCTTTTGTGAACCTCACACAGCCATTTCCTCCCTGTCTGACAGGGACATACCTATCAAGGACACGCAGTATGTGTTCCTTGAACAAGCTTCGGAGAGCTAGGAGGGGGCATGAGAAGTCCTTGGCGGGTAGGATCAAGGAAAACCCCAAGGCTTTTATACTTATGTGACGAATAAAAGAATGACCAAGGTGAAGGTAGGGCCGGTCAAGGACAGTAGTGGGAACGTGTACATGGAGTCTGAAGATATAGGGGAGGCCCTAAATGAATACTTTACTTCAGTGTTCACAAAGGAGAGGGGCCATGTTGTTGAGGAGGATAGTGCGATACAGGCTGGTAGGTTGGAGGAGGTAGATATATGGAAGGAAGATGTGTTAGAAATTTTGAGAAGCCTGAGGATAGATAAGTCCCCTGGGCCTGATGGGATATATCCTAGGATTCTTTGAGAGGCGAGGGATGAGATTGCAGAACCTTTGGCTTTGATCTTTATGTCCTCACTGTCTACAGGAATAGTGCCAGGAGACTGGAGCGAGGTGAATGTTGTCCCCTTGTTCAAGAAAGGGAATAGGTATAACCCTGGGAATTATAGGCCGGTTAGTCTCACTTCGGTCATCGGTAAATTATTGGAAAGGGTCCTGAGGGATAGGATTTATGATCATTTGGAAAGATACAGCTTAATCCGGGATAGTCAGCACGGATTTATGAGGGGTAAGTCTTGCCTCACAAGTTTGATTGTATTCTTTGAGGAGGTAACTCAGTACATAGATAAAGGTAGAGCAGGGGCTGGTTTAGCACAGAGCTAAAGAGCTGGCTTTTAAAGGAGACCAAGGCAGGCCAGCAGCACGGTTCAATTCCCGTACCAGCCTCCCCGAACAGGCGCCGGAATGTGGTGACTAGGAGCTTTTCACAGTAACTTCATTTGAAGCTTACTTGTGACAATAAGCGATTTTCATTAGAGCAGTTGATATCATATACATGGATTTTAGTAAAGCGTTTGATAAGGTGCCCCATGATCAGCTCATGCAGAAAGTAAGGAGGCATGGCACAGAGGGAAATTTGGCCGATTGGATCAGTAACTGGCTGATGGTAGATGGTAAATTTTCACCCTGGAGCCCAGTCACCAGCGGTGTACCATAGGGATCAGTGCTGGGTCCTCTGCTATTTGTGATTTTTATCAATGACTTAGATGATGGAGTTGAGGGTTGGGTTAGTAAATTTTCTGATGACACCAAGATTAGTGGAGTAGTGGATAATGTGGAGGGCTGTTGTAGGCTGCAAAGAGACATTGATAGGATGCAGAGCTGGGCTGAAAAGTGGCAGATGGAGTTTAACTCTGATAAGCGTGAGGTGATTCATTTTGGTCGGACAAATTTGAATGCGGATTACAGGGTTAACGGCAGGGTTCTGAAGAATGTGGAGGAGCAGAGAGATCTCGGAGTTCATGTCCATAGATCTCTGAAAATTGCCACCCAAGGGGATAGAGCTGTGAAGAAAGCCTATAGTGTGTTAGCATTTATTAACAGGGAGATTGAGTTTAAGAGCCGTGAGGTTATGCTGCAACTGTACAAGACCTTGGTTAGACCACATTTGGAGTATTGTGTGCAGTTCTGGTCACCTCATTATAGGAAGGATGTGGAAGCATTGGAAAGGGTGCAAAGGAGAGTTACCAGGATGCTGCCTGGTTTGGTGGGTGGGTTGAGTGAGCTAGGGCTTTTCTCATTGGAGTGAAGGAGGATGAGAGATGACTTAATTGAGGTGTATAATCATAGATCACAGAATTTACAGTGCAGAAGGAGGCCATTCGGCCCATCGAGTCTGCACCGGCTCTTGGAAAGAGCACCCTACCCAAGGTCTCCACCCTATCCCATAACCCAGTAACCCCACCCAACACTAAGGGCAATTTTGGACACTAACGGCAATTTATCTGCACATCTTTGGACTGTGGGAGGAAACCGGAGCACCCAGAGGAAACCCACGCACACATGGGGAGAACGTGCAGACTCCGCGCAGACAGTGACCCAAGCCGGGAGTCGAACCTGGGACCCTGGAGCTGTGAAGCAATTGCGTTATCTATGTATTCCAAAAGTGACTTGATTAGCTTGTCTGGAAACTAATTTAGCCAGGATTCCATTGCCCAAACGATTAGTCCAAATGTACTTTACACTCCCCGGAAGTCAGCTTTTGACATGACCGATGGACAATAAATGGGTTCCACTCCAATGAATTGAATGTGAAACATAAAGTCATGCAAGTTGGGGTTAGCTATCTTGGGCTGTGAGTTCAAATCACTTTAGGGTCTGTGCTTTCAAAAAGTCTTGTTTTTAAAGGTTCAATTCAGATTCCCAGCCGTGGATTAAAATTATTATTTGGCACAAAGCACATCTTGATGACAGGGGAAATAGAGTTAACGTTTCTGAGAACTAGTTTTGAGGAAGGTTCATCGACCTGAAACGTTAACTCTCTTTCTGTCTCCATAAATGCTGCATGAGATTCCAGCATTTTATAATAATAATAATCTTTATAATAATCTTCATTGTCACAAGTAGGCTTACATTAACACTACAATGAAGTTACTGTGACAAGCCCCAAGTCGCCACATCCCAGCGCCTGTTCGGGTACACAGAGGGAGAATTCAGAATGTCCAAATTATCTAACAGCTCGTCTTTCGGGACTTGTGGGAGGAAACCGGAGCACCCGGAGGAAACCCATGCAGACACGGGGAGAACGTGCAGACTCCGCACCGACAGTGACCCAAGCCGGGAATCGAACCCGGAACCCTGGCGCTGTGAAGCCATAGTGCTAACCACTGTGCTACTGTTTTTACATTAAATTTCCGGCATTTGAGATATTTTGCATTTGTAATAGATCCCAGCATCTGTTTAATTTGTGCTTTTGGGTCTCATTATCCCAGGTTATTTTGTTATGTTGTGGATGTGTAGAATTTACACTTACCAATGCAATCTTTCATAACTTGAGGGTAGTCCCCACTGAAAATAGGGTTGGCAAACCAGCCTAGATAAAACTGGATGTATCGCTCCGCAGCCTCGATATCCTTTTGGCTTGTAATGTCGACTGGCTCTCCCCATTCACTTGTGATAGAGATTCCCACCAATCCTTTCATTAAAAGAATATTTAACAAGTTATTAACCACACAAATGATATCTCACTGAGAATATGCATGAAATGAAATGAAATGAAAATGAAAATCGCTTATTGTCACGAGTAGGCTTCAATCAAGTTACTGTGAAAAGCCCCTAGTCGCCACATTCCGGCGCCTGTCTGGGGAGGCTGGTTTAGCAAAATGGGCTAAACAGCTGGCTTGTAATGCAGAACAAGGCCAGCAGCGCGGGTTCAATTCCCGTACCAGCCTCTCCGAAGACGCGCCAGAATGTGGCAACTAGGGGATTTTCACAGTAACTTCATTGAAGCCTACTTGTGACAATAAACGATTATTATTATTATTATTATGTGTGACTGATACATCTCTGCAAAGCAGCACAAAACTTCACAGGAGGAGGCTATTTGGCCCCTCATACTGGCTCTTTGCAAGAGTTTTCCAATTAGTCCCAGTCCCCTTCGCCTTGCATGTTACCTTTTCAAGTATTAATACAATTCCCTTTTAAAAGTTACGATTGAATGTGCCGTCTAGCTTTAACTTGCTGCTTAACACTATTCTCAAATTCCTTCCTTTTGCCAAATTGCCTTAAATCGCTGTTGTCTACTTACTGACCCGTTTACCAACAGAAGCAGCTCCTTCCTATTTAATCTATCTAAATCCTGCACAATTCTGAACACCACTTGTAAAACTCTCCTTAACCTTCTTTGCTCCAGGAAGAACAACCTCAATTTCTACTGTTGCTCCACGGGGCTGAAGTCCCTCACCTGATCTAAGTGAAATAAGACAGGTTGGGGCTGAATGGCCATCATAGATACATCCAATCCATAATGTTATACTTGTACAGCACGCAATATATTCATTTAAAAAAAAATAAATGTAGAATACCCAATTCTTTTTTCCCAATTATGGGGCAATTTAGCGTGGCCAATTTACCTACCCTGCACATCTTTGGGTTGTGGGGGTGAAACCCACGCAGACATGGCGAGAATGTGCAAACTCCACACAAACAGTGACCCGGGGCCAGGATCGACCCCGGGTCCTCAGCACCATGAGGTAGCAGCGCTAACCACTGTGTCACTGTGCCGCCCCATATTAATTTATATTTATACACAACCCACCTTTACCTGTTGATGCGCAATCAATGAACACAGAAACGAAGGAGTAGTCCGAATCGAAGGCTTTAATCTACAAGAAGTGTGCCCAGCAGCAGGAGTACAGAAATGACCTGGCTGCTGGGAGACACGGGTTCGTATACTCCGCCTCGTAGGCGGAGCTACCTTCCTCTCGACCAATGTGAAGACAACACTTGGGCCAATGGGCAGCGAGCCTTCTGCACCAATGGCAGCTCACACTCCCAGGTACCGTAATACCTCTAGTCATACTACCACACCTGTAAACAGTGATAATTCCGTGGAATCTGCCACGTCCACCTATCACTCAAATTCCATTAACACCAATTGAAGCTGATGAAATATCTCCCCCTGTAAACCCTGCTAATCTTTACAGCAGAAACTCTAGTCAAACTAGCCAATGTATATGACCCCAATTGGGTGATAAATGTTTGCATTTGGTTTGATTCTGTTCAGTCTTAATGGATAGCTCGGATACCTTTTTGGTGATTCCGCCAGAGTCTGTCATAGGTGTGCCAAGCCTTTGCGTGAGCCTGTGAAGCAGAAGACGGCAGCGTTAATGGGATGATGTTGTGTTCGCCTTTTCCTCCCACACAGTCTCTTTTGAATGTCTCAGCTCTCACCCCCACCTTAATGAGCTCTGCCAAAACATCTACATCACAAAGGTTTACATGTAAGCTTGACTCTGTGGTAACACTTGAAACTCAAGAGTTAGAACAGGGGTGGGCAAACTACGGCCCGCGGGCCGCATGCAGCCCGACAAAGGTTTTTATGCGGCCCGCCAATGAGGTGCCCGGAATCATAACCGGCATTTTTGAAAAGCCGCCGGGGAAAAGCCGCTGAAGTAAATGCGCTTATTCAATAAGCGCATTTACTTCAGCGGCTTTTCCCCGGCGGCTTTTCAAAAATGTCGGTTATGATTCCGGGCACCTCATTGGCGGGCCACATAAAAACGCGCGTAGTTGGGTGGATGAGTGGGGCTGTCTCATTGGTCGGTTTAGTTGGGTGTGCGACCAATAGGAGTCCAGGTTACAAACAATAAGCCTTATTATTGTTTGTAACCTGGACTCCTATTGGTCGCACACCCAACTAAACCGACCAATAAGGCAGCCCCACTCATCCACCCCACTACGAGCGTTTTTATCGTTGACTCGGCTGGGCTGTGCTTCTGTCAGTGTTAAGGATCAGCACAAGCAACTTGACACCTGATTTCAACAAACTGGTAAATTACTGCAGTCAGATGCATCATTCTCATTGACATTGTTCTGTTACTTACTGAGTTACTTTGTTTTTCAAATAAATGTGCTTTTGTTTCTTTAAAGACCTTTTATTTTGGCTATTTAAAATATGAATTATTTTACTTAATATACTATGCGGCCCTTTAAAATTGTGAATTTCTGAATGTGGCCCTCGCACGGAAAAGTTTGCCCACCCCTGAGTTAGAACGTTGTGGGTTTGAGCCACTCTACAGAAACTTGAGTCACAAAACCCACACATTTGAATGAGCACCCATGTCCACTCCCTCTCCAATACCCGTAACCCACCTAACCTAACCCGCACATCCCTGGACACTAAGGACCAATCCATCTAACCTGCACATCTTTGCACTGTGGGAGGAAACCGCAGCACCCGGAGGAAACCCACGCAGATATAGGGAGAACGTGCAGACTTTGTACAGTCACCTGAGGCCAGAATTGAACTGGGGTCCCTGGCGCTGTGGGGCAGCAGTGCTAACCACTGTGCCAACATGCCATCCCGTTTACTCGAGCAAAAGATCCCATGAACAAGAACAGGGGTGTTTTCCTTGTACCTTGGCCAATATTTATCCCTCAACCACAACCAAAAACATATTATCTTACATCTGTTGTAACTTGCTGTGCCGAAATTGTCTGAACATTTGCCTACATAACAATAATGATATACTTCATTGGCTGTTCCCCAAGAGTATGAAAGGTTCTGTACAGCAGCACGTTCTTCTGTATTTCAATGTGTTGTACATTTTATGATATTGAGAAAAGGGAGGGCACTCACCTTAATGATGTTGTGCGCTGCCCTGTAAGCTCCGACTCCTTTCAGCCTTAATCCTGGAGCGTGCTCTCCCAACTCATAGCCCTCCACAGCTGTGGACTACAATACAAAATGCAACATGTTATCAAAAGAAGTCAGTTCACACATATCTCCATTACTGATACTGACCTATGAAAGCTCTTCTGAGGTGAGATCATACAAAGATACAAATTAGGAGCAGGATAAGGCCACTCGGCCCCTCGAGCCTGCTTGGCCTTTCAAGAAGATCATTGCTGATCTGACTGAATACTCACTGAGTTCTCCATGTTAAAGTTTCCAAACACACACTTCCCAATCTCACTTCTGCCAGTCTGTTGTTGGAAGGGGTAAGTGGAAATCAGGGAAAATAAAATAGGAATCCTCGACTGCTTTCAGCTAATGCATATCTCTTACCAGCAAGTCAAGGATATCATTAACAGGACATCTTTTTTTTATTCGTTCATGGGACGTGGGGGTCGCAGGCTGTGCCAGCATCTATTGCCCATTCCTAATTGTCCCTGAGGGGGCAGTTAGAGTCAACCACATTGCTCTGGGTCTGGAGTCACATGTAGGTCAGACCAGGTAAGGACGGCAGATTTCCTTCCCTAAAGGACATTAGTGAACCAGATGGGTTTTTAAGACAATTGACAATGGTCACCATTAGACTTCTAATTCCAGATTTTTATAGATTTCACAAATCAGCACAAAACAGCCGGTGATCCCCCGTCTGGTGGGGGGGGGGGGGGGGGGGGGGCTAGCAGGCACGCAGCATGGAGCACCTGGCTCTAGCTGCCGATGCGGCCGGAGAATTGCCGGCTCCGTGGTCGCGCATGCGCACGGCGGCGTGGAACATGGCGGACCCGGCCTGCCAAAGACTGCCCCCCACCTTTGGCCAGGCTTGTCACTCCCGTACCACCCCCCAGCAGTGCCCCCAGCCCCTGCCAAAGCCCCCACTGCCTGCGGAGCATCAGGAATGGCCTCAGGTGACGTCCTGAGGCCGTCCATGCGGCCTGCGGTGTACTCCTGGAGTTTGCCGTTTTGGATACCACTTCACAAAAGTGGTGCCGCCCCGATTTCGGCGCCAACGTGGATTTTCTGACCAATCGCCGAGCACGACTTTGGCGTCGGAGACCGGAGAATCCCACCCCACATGTCCAGATCTACTCCGGATGATCCCAGGTTCGCTGTTCTGACTCTCAATTTTGTGAGAGGAAACTGTCTGACTGCTCAAATCGAGCCAGGAAGCAGTGAGTTAGGATGTCTGTGTGCTGTGTTAGGAAGCAGTGAGTTAGGATGTCTGCTGTGTTAGGAAGCAGTGAGTTAGGATGTCTGTCTGCTGTGTTAGGAAGCAGTGAGTTAGGATGTATCTCTGCTGTGTTAGGAAGCAGTGAGTTAGGATGTCTGTGTGCTGTGTTAGGAAGCAGTGAGTTAGGATGTCTGCTGTGTTAGGAAGCAGTGAGTTAGGATGTCTGCTGTGTTAGGAAGCAGTGAGTTAGGATGTCTGTCTGCTGTGTTAGGAAGCAGTGAGTTAGGATGTATCTCTGCTGTGTTAGGAAGCAGTGAGTTAGGATGTATCTCTGCTGTGTTAGGAAGCAGTGAGTTAGGATGTCTGTGTGCTGTGTTAGGAAGCAGTGAGTTAGGATGTATCTCTGCTGTGTTAGGAAGCAGTGAGTTAGGATGTCTGCCTGCTGTGTTAGGAAGCAGTGAGTTAGGATGCCTGCTGTGTTAGGAAGCAGTGAGTTAGGATGTATCTCTGCTGTGTTAGGAAGCAGTGAGTTAGGATGTCTGTGTGCTGTGTTAGGAAGCAATGAGTTAGGATGTCTGTCTGCTGTGTTAGGAAGCAGTGAGTTAGGATGTCTGCTGTGTTAGGAAGCAGTGAGTTAGGATGTCTGTGTGCTGTGTTAGGAAGCAGTGAGTTAGGATGTCTGTCTGCTGTGTTAGGAAGCAGTGAGTTAGGATGTCTGCTGTGTTAGGAAGCAGTGAGTTAGGATGTCTGTCTGCTGTGTTAGGAAGCAGTGAGTTAGGATGTCTGTGTGCTGTGTTAGGAAGCAGTGAGTTAGGATGTATCTCTGCTGTGTTAGGAAGCAGTGAGTTAGGATGTCTGCTGTGTTAGGAAGCAGTGAGTTAGGATGTCTGTCTGCTGTGTTAGGAAGCAGTGAGTTAGGATGTCTGCTGTGTTAGGAAGCAGTGAGTTAGGATGTCTGCCTGCTGTGTTAGGAAGCAGTGAGTTAGGATGTATCTCTGCTGTGTTAGGAAGCAGTGAGTTAGGATGTCTGTCTGCTGTGTTAGGAAGCAGTGAGTTAGGATGTCTGCCTGCTGTGTTAGGAAGCAGTGAGTTAGGATGTCTGTGTGCTGTGTTAGGAAGCAGTGAGTTAGGATGTCTGTGTGCTGTGTTAGGAAGCAGTGAGTTAGGATGTATCTCTGCTGTGTTAGGAAGCAGTGAGTTAGGATGTCTGCCTGCTGTGTTAGGAAGCAGTGAGTTAGGATGTCTGTGTGCTGTGTTAGGAAGCAGTGAGTTAGGATGTATCTCTGCTGTGTTAGGAAGCAGTGAGTTAGGATGTCTGCTGTGTTAGGAAGCAGTGAGTTAGGATGTCTGTCTGCTGTGTTAGGAAGCAGTGAGTTAGGATGTCTGCTGTGTTAGGAAGCAGTGAGTTAGGATGTCTGCCTGCTGTGTTAGGAAGCAGTGAGTTAGGATGTATCTCTGCTGTGTTAGGAAGCAGTGAGTTAGGATGTCTGTCTGCTGTGTTAGGAAGCAGTGAGTTAGGATGTATCTCTGCTGTGTTAGGAAGCAGTGAGTTAGGATGTCTGTCTGCTGTGTTAGGAAGCAGTGAGTTAGGATGTCTGCCTGCTGTGTTAGGAAGCAGTGAGTTAGGATGTCTGCTGTGTTAGGAAGCAGTGAGTTAGGATGTCTGTGTGCTGTGTTAGGAAGCAGTGAGTTAGGATGTCTGTCTGCTGTGTTAGGAAGCAGTGAGTTAGGATGTCTGTGTGCTGTGTTAGGAAGCAGTGAGTTAGGATGTCTGTGTGCTGTGTTAGGAAGCAGTGAGTTAGGATGTATCTCTGCTGTGTTAGGAAGCAGTGAGTTAGGATGTCTGCCTGCTGTGTTAGGAAGCAGTGAGTTAGGATGTCTGTGTGCTGTGTTAGGAAGCAGTGATTTAGGATGTCTGTCTGCTGTGTTAGGAAGCAGTGAGTTAGGATGTATCTCTGCTGTGTTAGGAAGCAGTGAGTTAGGATGTCTGTCTGCTGTGTTAGGAAGCAGTGAGTTAGGATGTATATCTGCTGTGTTAGGAAGCAGTGAGTTAGGATGTCTGCCTGCTGTGTTAGGAAGCAGTGAGTTAGGATGTCTGTGTGCTGTGTTAGGAAGCAGTGAGTTAGGATGTCTGCCTGCTGTGTTAGGAAGCAGTGAGTTAGGATGTCTGTGTGCTGTGTTAGGAAGCAGTGAGTTAGGATGTCTGTGTGCTGTGTTAGGAAGCAGTGATTTAGGATGTCTGTCTGCTGTGTTAGGAAGCAGTGAGTTAGGATGTATCTCTGCTGTGTTAGGAAGCAGTGAGTTAGGATGTATCTCTGCTGTGTTAGGAAGCAGTGAGTTAGGATGTCTGTCTGCTGTGTTAGGAAGCAGTGAGTTAGGATGTCTGTGTGCTGTGTTAGGAAGCAGTGATTTAGGATGTCTGTCTGCTGTGTTAGGAAGCAGTGAGTTAGGATGTATCTCTGCTGTGTTAGGAAGCAGTGAGTTAGGATGTCTGTCTGCTGTGTTAGGAAGCAGTGAGTTAGGATGTATATCTGCTGTGTTAGGAAGCAGTGAGTTAGGATGTCTGCCTGCTGTGTTAGGAAGCAGTGAGTTAGGATGTCTGTGTGCTGTGTTAGGAAGCAGTGAGTTAGGATGTCTGCCTGCTGTGTTAGGAAGCAGTGAGTTAGGATGTCTGTGTGCTGTGTTAGGAAGCAGTGAGTTAGGATGTCTGTGTGCTGTGTTAGGAAGCAGTGAGTTAGGATGTCTGTCTGCTGTGTTAGGAAGCAGTGAGTTAGGATGTATATCTGCTGTGTTAGGAAGCAGTGAGTTAGGATGTCTGCCTGCTGTGTTAGGAAGCAGTGAGTTAGGATGTCTGTGTGCTGTGTTAGGAAGCAGTGAGTTAGGATGTCTCTGTGCTGTGTTAGGAAGCAGTGAGTTAGGATGTATCTCTGCTGTGTTAGGAAGCAGTGAGTTAGGATGTCTGTCTGCTGTGTTAGGAAGCAGTGAGTTAGGATGTATCTCTGCTGTGTTAGGAAGCAGTGAGTTAGGATGTCTGTCTGCTGTGTTAGGAAGCAGTGAGTTAGGATGTATCTCTGCTGTGTTAGGAAGCAGTGAGTTAGGATGTATCTCTGCTGTGTTAGGAAGCAGTGAGTTAGGATGTATCTCTGCTGTGTTAGGAAGCAGTGAGTTAGGATGTATCTCTGCTGTGTTAGGAAGCAGTGAGTTAGGATGTATATCTGCTGTGTTAGGAAGCAGTGAGTTAGGATGTATCTCTGCTGTGTTAGGAAGCAGTGAGTTAGGATGTCTGCCTGCTGTTTTAGGAAGCAGTGAGTTAGGATGTCTGTGTGCTGTGTTAGGAAGCAGTGAGTTAGGATGTATCTCTGCTGTGTTAGGAAGCAGTGAGTTAGGATGTCTGTGTGCTGTGTTAGGAAGCAGTGAGTTAGGATGTCTCTCTGCTGTGTTAGGAAGCAGTGAGTTAGGATGTCTGTGTGCTGTGTTAGGAAGCAGTGAGTTAGGATGTCTGCCTGCTGTTTTAGGAAGCAGTGAGTTAGGATGTCTGTGTGCTGTGTTAGGAAGCAGTGAGTTAGGATGTATCTCTGCTGTGTTAGGAAGCAGTGAGTTAGGATGTCTGTCTGCTGTGTCAGGAAGCAGTGAGTTAGGATGTCTGCTGTGTTAGGAAGCAGTGAGTTAGGATGTCTGTGTGCTGTGTTAGGAAGCAGTGAGTTAGGATGTCTGTGTGCTGTGTTAGGAAGCAGTGAGTTAGGATGTCTGTCTGCTGTGTTAGGAAGCAGTGAGTTAGGATGTCTGTGTGCTGTGTTAGGAAGCAGTGAGTTAGGATGTATCTCTGCTGTGTTAGGAAGCAGTGAGTTAGGATGTCTGTCTGCTGTGTTAGGAAGCAGTGAGTTAGGATGTCTGCTGTGTCAGGAAGCAGTGAGTTAGGATGTCTGCTGTGTTAGGAAGCAGTGAGTTAGGATGTATCTCTGCTGTGTTAGGAAGCAGTGAGTTAGGATGTATCTCTGCTGTGTCAGGAAGCAGTGAGTTAGGATGTCTGCTGTGTTAGGAAGCAGTGAGTTAGGATGTCTGTGTGCTGTGTTAGGAAGCAGTGAGTTAGGATGTATCTCTGCTGTGTTAGGAAGCAGTGAGTTAGGATGTCTGTGTGCTGTGTTAGGAAGCAGTGAGTTAGGATGTCTGCTGTGTTAGGAAGCAGTGAGTTAGGATGTATCTCTGCTGTGTTAGGAAGCAGTGAGTTAGGATGTCTGTCTGCTGTGTTAGGAAGCAGTGAGTTAGGATGTATCTCTGCTGTGTTAGGAAGCAGTGAGTTAGGATGTCTGTGTGCTGTGTTAGGAAGCAGTGAGTTAGGATGTATATCTGCTGTGTTAGGAAGCAGTGAGTTAGGATGTATCTCTGCTGTGTTAGGAAGCAGTGAGTTAGGATGTCTGTCTGCTGTGTTAGGAAGCAGTGAGTTAGGATGTATCTCTGCTGTGTTAGGAAGCAGTGAGTTAGGATGTATATCTGCTGTGTTAGGAAGCAGTGAGTTAGGATGTCTGTCTGCTGTGTTAGGAAGCAGTGAGTTAGGATGTATCTCTGCTGTGTTAGGAAGCAGTGAGTTAGGATGTCTGTGTGCTGTGTTAGGAAGCAGTGAGTTAGGATGTCTGTCTGCTGTGTTAGGAAGCAGTGAGTTAGGATGCCTGCTGTGTTAGGAAGCAGTGAGTTAGGATGTCTGTCTGCTGTGTTAGGAAGCAGTGAGTTAGGATGTCTGCTGTGTTAGGAAGCAGTGAGTTAGGATGTCTGTCTGCTGTGTTAGGAAGCAGTGAGTTAGGATGTCTGTGTGCTGTGTTAGGAAGCAGTGAGTTAGGATGTCTGCTGTGTTAAGAAGCAGTGAGTTAGGATGTCTGTCTGCTATGTTAGGAAGCAGTGAGTTAGGATGTATATCTGCTGTGTTAGGAAGCAGTGAGTTAGGATGTCTGTCTGCTGTGTTAGGAAGCAGTGAGTTAGGATGTCTGTCTGCTGTGTTAGGAAGCAGTGAGTTAGGATGCCTGCTGTGTTAGGAAGCAGTGAGTTAGGATGTATCTCTGCTGTGTTAGGAAGCAGTGAGTTAGGATGTCTGTGTGCTGTGTTAGGAAGCAGTGAGTTAGGATGTCTGTGTGCTGTGTTAGGAAGCAGTGAGTTAGGATGTCTGTGTGCTGTGTTAGGAAGCAGTGAGTTAGGATGTCTGCTGTGTTAGGAAGCAGTGAGTTAGGATGTCTGCTGTGTTAGGAAGCAGTGAGTTAGGATGTCTGCTGTGTTAGGAAGCAGTGAGTTAGGATGTCTGCTGTGTTAGGAAGCAGTGAGTTAGGATGTATCTCTGCTGTGTTAGGAAGCAGTGAGTTAGGATGTATCTCTGCTGTGTTAGGAAGCAGTGAGTTAGGATGTATCTCTGCTGTGTTAGGAAGCAGTGAGTTAGGATGTATATCTGCTGTGTTAGGAAGCAGTGAGTTAGGATGTCTGCCTGCTGTGTTAGGAAGCAGTGAGTTAGGATGTCTCTCTGCTGTGTTAGGAAGCAGTGAGTTAGGATGTCTGTGTGCTGTGTTAGGAAGCAGTGAGTTAGGATGTCTGTGTGCTGTGTTAGGAAGCAGTGAGTTAGGATGTCTGTGTGCTGTGTTAGGAAGCAGTGAGTTAGGATGTATCTCTGCTGTGTTAGGAAGCAGTGAGTTAGGATGTATCTCTGCTGTGTTAGGAAGCAGTGAGTTAGGATGTCTGTCTGCTGTGTTAGGAAGCAGTGAGTTAGGATGTATCTCTGCTGTGTTAGGAAGCAGTGAGTTAGGATGTCTGTCTGCTGTGTTAGGAAGCAGTGAGTTAGGATGTCTGTCTGCTGTGTTAGGAAGCAGTGAGTTAGGATGTCTGCAGTGTTAGGAAGCAGTGAGTTAGGATGTCTGTCTGCTGTGTTAGGAAGCAGTGAGTTAGGATGTCTGTCTGCTGTGTTAGGAAGCAGTGAGTTAGGATGTCTGTGTGCTGTGTTAGGAAGCAGTGAGTTAGGATGTCTGCTGTGTTAGGAAGCAGTGAGTTAGGATGTATCTCTGCTGTGTTAGGAAGCAGTGAGTTAGGATGTCTGCTGTGTTAGGAAGCAGTGAGTTAGGATGTCTGTGTGCTGTGTTAGGAAGCAGTGAGTTAGGATGTCTGTGTGCTGTGTTAGGAAGCAGTGAGTTAGGATGTCTGTGTGCTGTGTTAGGAAGCAGTGAGTTAGGATGTCTCTCTGCTGTGTTAGGAAGCAGTGAGTTAGGATGTCTGCCTGCTGTGTTAGGAAGCAGTGAGTTAGGATGTCTGTCTGCTGTGTTAGGAAGCAGTGAGTTAGGATGTATCTCTGCTGTGTTAGGAAGCAGTGAGTTAGGATGTCTGCTGTGTTAGGAAGCAGTGAGTTAGGATGTCTGCTGTGTTAGGAAGCAGTGAGTTAGGATGTATCTCTGCTGTGTTAGGAAGCAGTGAGTTAGGATGTATCTCTGCTGTGTTAGGAAGCAGTGAGTTAGGATGTATCTCTGCTGTGTTAGGAAGCAGTGAGTTAGGATGTATATCTGCTGTGTTAGGAAGCAGTGAGTTAGGATGTCTGTGTGCTGTGTTAGGAAGCAGTGAGTTAGGATGTCTCTCTGCTGTGTTAGGAAGCAGTGAGTTAGGATGTCTGTGTGCTGTGTTAGGAAGCAGTGAGTTAGGATGTCTGTGTGCTGTGTTAGGAAGCAGTGAGTTAGGATGTCTGTGTGCTGTGTTAGGAAGCAGTGAGTTAGGATGTATCTCTGCTGTGTTAGGAAGCAGTGAGTTAGGATGTATCTCTGCTGTGTTAGGAAGCAGTGAGTTAGGATGTCTGTCTGCTGTGTTAGGAAGCAGTGAGTTAGGATGTATCTCTGCTGTGTTAGGAAGCAGTGAGTTAGGATGTCTGTGTGCTGTGTTAGGAAGCAGTGAGTTAGGATGTCTGTGTGCTGTGTTAGGAAGCAGTGAGTTAGGATGTCTGTCTGCTGTGTTAGGAAGCAGTGAGTTAGGATGCCTGCTGTGTTAGGAAGCAGTGAGTTAGGGTGTCTGTCTGCTGTGTTAGGAAGCAGTGAGTTAGGATGTCTGTCTGCTGTGTTAGGAAGCAGTGAGTTAGGATGTCTGTGTGCTGTGTTAGGAAGCAGTGAGTTAGGATGTCTGCTGTGTTAGGAAGCAGTGAGTTAGGATGTATCTCTGCTGTGTTAGGAAGCAGTGAGTTAGGATGTCTGCTGTGTTAGGAAGCAGTGAGTTAGGATGTCTGTGTGCTGTGTTAGGAAGCAGTGAGTTAGGATGTCTGTGTGCTGTGTTAGGAAGCAGTGAGTTAGGATGTCTGTGTGCTGTGTTAGGAAGCAGTGAGTTAGGATGTCTCTCTGCTGTGTTAGGAAGCAGTGAGTTAGGATGTCTGCCTGCTGTGTTAGGAAGCAGTGAGTTAGGATGTCTGTCTGCTGTGTTAGGAAGCAGTGAGTTAGGATGTATCTCTGCTGTGTTAGGAAGCAGTGAGTTAGGATGTCTGTGTGCTGTGTTAGGAAGCAGTGAGTTAGGATGTCTGTCTGCTGTGTTAGGAAGCAGTGAGTTAGGATGTATCTCTGCTGTGTTAGGAAGCAGTGAGTTAGGATGTATCTCTGCTGTGTTAGGAAGCAGTGAGTTAGGATGTATCTCTGCTGTGTTAGGAAGCAGTGAGTTAGGATGTATCTCTGCTGTGTTAGGAAGCAGTGAGTTAGGATGTATATCTGCTGTGTTAGGAAGCAGTGAGTTAGGATGTATCTCTGCTGTGTTAGGAAGCAGTGAGTTAGGATGTCTGTGTGCTGTGTTAGGAAGCAGTGAGTTAGGATGTATCTCTGCTGTGTTAGGAAGCAGTGAGTTAGGATGTCTGTGTGCTGTGTTAGGAAGCAGTGAGTTAGGATGTCTCTCTGCTGTGTTAGGAAGCAGTGAGTTAGGATGTCTGTGTGCTGTGTTAGGAAGCAGTGAGTTAGGATGTCTGCCTGCTGTTTTAGGAAGCAGTGAGTTAGGATGTCTGTGTGCTGTGTTAGGAAGCAGTGAGTTAGGATGTATCTCTGCTGTGTTAGGAAGCAGTGAGTTAGGATGTCTGTCTGCTGTGTCAGGAAGCAGTGAGTTAGGATGTCTGCTGTGTTAGGAAGCAGTGAGTTAGGATGTCTGTGTGCTGTGTTAGGAAGCAGTGAGTTAGGATGTCTGTCTGCTGTGTTAGGAAGCAGTGAGTTAGGATGTCTGTCTGCTGTGTTAGGAAGCAGTGAGTTAGGATGTCTGTGTGCTGTGTTAGGAAGCAGTGAGTTAGGATGTATCTCTGCTGTGTTAGGAAGCAGTGAGTTAGGATGTCTGTCTGCTGTGTTAGGAAGCAGTGAGTTAGGATGTCTGCTGTGTCAGGAAGCAGTGAGTTAGGATGTCTGCTGTGTTAGGAAGCAGTGAGTTAGGATGTATCTCTGCTGTGTTAGGAAGCAGTGAGTTAGGATGTATCTCTGCTGTGTCAGGAAGCAGTGAGTTAGGATGTCTGCTGTGTTAGGAAGCAGTGAGTTAGGATGTCTGTGTGCTGTGTTAGGAAGCAGTGAGTTAGGATGTCTGCTGTGTTAGGAAGCAGTGAGTTAGGATGTCTGTCTGCTGTGTTAGGAAGCAGTGAGTTAGGATGTCTGTGTGCTGTGTTAGGAAGCAGTGAGTTAGGATGTCTGCTGTGTTAGGAAGCAGTGAGTTAGGATGTATCTCTGCTGTGTTAGGAAGCAGTGAGTTAGGATGTCTGTGTGCTGTGTTAGGAAGCAGTGAGTTAGGATGTCTGTCTGCTGTGTTAGGAAGCAGTGAGTTAGGATGTATCTCTGCTGTGTTAGGAAGCAGTGAGTTAGGATGTCTGTGTGCTGTGTTAGGAAGCAGTGAGTTAGGATGTATATCTGCTGTGTTAGGAAGCAGTGAGTTAGGATGTATCTCTGCTGTGTTAGGAAGCAGTGAGTTAGGATGTCTGTCTGCTGTGTTAGGAAGCAGTGAGTTAGGATGTATCTCTGCTGTGTTAGGAAGCAGTGAGTTAGGATGCCTGCTGTGTTAGGAAGCAGTGAGTTAGGATGTATCTCTGCTGTGTTAGGAAGCAGTGAGTTAGGATGTCTGTCTGCTGTGTTAGGAAGCAGTGAGTTAGGATGTATATCTGCTGTGTTAGGAAGCAGTGAGTTAGGATGTATATCTGCTGTGTTAGGAAGCAGTGAGTTAGGATGTCTCTCTGCTGTGTTAGGAAGCAGTGAGTTAGGATGTCTGCTGTGTTAGGAAGCAGTGAGTTAGGATGTCTGTCTGCTGTGTTAGGAAGCAGTGAGTTAGGATGTCTGTGTGCTGTGTTAGGAAGCAGTGAGTTAGGATGTCTGTCTGCTGTGTTAGGAAGCAGTGAGTTAGGATGTATCTCTGCTGTGTTAGGAAGCAGTGAGTTAGGATGTCTGTCTGCTGTGTTAGGAAGCAGTGAGTTAGGATGTCTGCTGTGTTAGGAAGCAGTGAGTTAGGATGTCTGTCTGCTGTGTTAGGAAGCAGTGAGTTAGGATGTATCTCTGCTGTGTTAGGAAGCAGTGAGTTAGGATGTCTGCCTGCTGTGTTAGGAAGCAGTGAGTTAGGATGTCTGTGTGCTGTGTTAGGAAGCAGTGAGTTAGGATGTCTGCTGTGTTAGGAAGCAGTGAGTTAGGATGTCTGTCTGCTGTGTTAGGAAGCAGTGAGTTAGGATGTATCTCTGCTGTGTTAGGAAGCAGTGAGTTAGGATGTCTGTCTGCTGTGTTAGGAAGCAGTGAGTTAGGATGTCTGTGTGCTGTGTTAGGAAGCAGTGAGTTAGGATGTATCTCTGCTGTGTTAGGAAGCAGTGAGTTAGGATGTCTGTCTGCTGTGTTAGGAAGCAGTGAGTTAGGATGTCTGTCTGCTGTGTTAGGAAGCAGTGAGTTAGGATGTCTGTGTGCTGTGTTAGGAAGCAGTGAGTTAGGATGTCTGTCTGCTGTGTTAGGAAGCAGTGAGTTAGGATGTCTCTCTGCTGTGTTAGGAAGCAGTGAGTTAGGATGTCTGTGTGCTGTGTTAGGAAGCAGTGAGTTAGGATGTCTCTCTGCTGCGTTAGGAAGCAGTGAGTTAGGATGTCTCTCTGCTGTGTTAGGAAGCAGTGAGTTAGGATGTATCTCTGCTGTGTTAGGAAGCAGTGAGTTAGGATGTATCTCTGCTGTGTTAGGAAGCAGTGAGTTAGGATGTATCTCTGCTGTGTTAGGAAGCAGTGAGTTAGGATGTCTGTGTGCTGTGTTAGGAAGCAGTGAGTTAGGATGTCTGTGTGCTGTGTTAGGAAGCAGTGAGTTAGGATGTCTCTCTGCTGCGTTAGGAAGCAGTGAGTTAGGATGTCTGTCTGCTGTGTTAGGAAGCAGTGAGTTAGGATGTCTGTGTGCTGTGTTAGGAAGCAGTGAGTTAGGATGTCTGTGTGCTGTGTTAGGAAGCAGTGAGTTAGGATGTCTGTGTGCTGTGTTAGGAAGTAGTGAGTTAGGATGTATCTCTGCTGCGTTAGGAAGCAGTGAGTTAGGATGTCTGTGTGCTGTGTTAGGAAGCAGTGAGTTAGGATGTCTGCCTGCTGTGTTAGGAAGCAGTGAGTTAGGATGTCTGTCTGCTGTGTTAGGAAGCAGTGAGTTAGGATGTCTGTGTGCTGTGTTAGGAAGCAGTGAGTTAGGATGTCTGTCTGCTGTGTTAGGAAGCAGTGAGTTAGGATGTCTGCCTGCTGTGTAAGGAAGCAGTGAGTTAGGATGTATCTCTGCTGTGTTAGGAAGCAGTGAGTTAGGATGTATCTCTGCTGTGTTAGGAAGCAGTGAGTTAGGATGTCTGTGTGCTGTGTTAGGAAGCAGTGAGTTAGGATGTCTGTGTGCTGTGTTAGGAAGCAGTGAGTTAGGATGTCTGTCTGCTGTGTTAGGAAGCAGTGAGTTAGGATGTCTGCTGTGTTAGGAAGCAGTGAGTTAGGATGTCTGTCTGCTGTGTTAGGAAGCAGTGAGTTAGGATGTCTGTGTGCTGTGTTAGGAAGCAGTGAGTTAGGATGTCTGTCTGCTGTGTTAGGAAGCAGTGAGTTAGGATGTCTGTGTGCTGTGTTAGGAAGCAGTGAGTTAGGATGTCTGTGTGCTGTGTTAGGAAGCAGTGAGTTAGGATGTCTGTCTGCTGTGTTAGGAAGCAGTGAGTTAGGATGTCTGTGTGCTGTGTTAGGAAGCAGTGAGTTAGGATGTCTGTCTGCTGTGTTAGGAAGCAGTGAGTTAGGATGTCTGCCTGCTGTGTTAGGAAGCAGTGAGTTAGGATGTCTGTCTGCTGTGTTAGGAAGCAGTGAGTTAGGATGTCTGTCTGCTGTGTTAGGAAGCAGTGAGTTAGGATGTATCTCTGCTGTGTTAGGAAGCAGTGAGTTAGGATGTATCTCTGCTGTGTTAGGAAGCAGTGAGTTAGGATGCCTGCTGTGTTAGGAAGCAGTGAGTTAGGATGCCTGCTGTGTTAGGAAGCAGTGAGTTAGGATGCCTGCTGTGTTAGGAAGCAGTGAGTTAGGATGTCTGCTGTGTTAGGAAGCAGTGAGTTAGGATGTCTGTCTGCTGTGTTAGGAAGCAGTGAGTTAGGATGTCTGTCTGCTGTGTTAGGAAGCAGTGAGTTAGGATGTCTGTCTGCTGTGTTAGGAAGCAGTGAGTTAGGATGTCTGTCTGCTGTGTTAGGAAGCAGTGAGTTAGGATGTCTGTCTGCTGTGTTAGGAAGCAGTGAGTTAGGATGTCTGTGTGCTGTGTTAGGAAGCAGTGAGTTAGGATGTATCTCTGCTGTGTTAGGAAGCAGTGAGTTAGGATGTATCTCTGCTGTGTTAGGAAGCAGTGAGTTAGGATGTCTGTCTGCTGTGTTAGGAAGCAGTGAGTTAGGATGTATCTCTGCTGTGTTAGGAAGCAGTGAGTTAGGATGTATCTCTGCTGTGTTAGGAAGCAGTGAGTTAGGATGTCTGCTGTGTTAGGAAGCAGTGAGTTAGGATGTCTGCTGTGTTAGGAAGCAGTGAGTTAGGATGCCTGCTGTGTTAGGAAGCAGTGAGTTAGGATGCCTGCTGTGTTAGGAAGCAGTGAGTTAGGATGTATCTCTGCTGTGTTAGGAAGCAGTGAGTTAGGATGTATCTCTGCTGTGTTAGGAAGCAGTGAGTTAGGATGTCTGTGTGCTGTGTTAGGAAGCAGTGAGTTAGGATGTCTGTCTGCTGTGTTAGGAAGCAGTGAGTTAGGATGTCTGTCTGCTGTGTTAGGAAGCAGTGAGTTAGGATGTCTGTGTGCTGTGTTAGGAAGCAGTGAGTTAGGATGTCTGCTGTGTTAGGAAGCAGTGAGTTAGGATGTCTGTCTGCTGTGTTAGGAAGCAGTGAGTTAGGATGTATCTCTGCTGTGTTAGGAAGCAGTGAGTTAGGATGTCTGTGTGCTGTGTTAGGAAGCAGTGAGTTAGGATGTATCTCTGCTGTGTTAGGAAGCAGTGAGTTAGGATGTATCTCTGCTGTGTTAGGAAGCAGTGAGTTAGGATGTCTGTGTGCTGTGTTAGGAAGCAGTGAGTTAGGATGTCTGTGTGCTGTGTTAGGAAGCAGTGAGTTAGGATGTATCTCTGCTGTGTTAGGAAGCAGTGAGTTAGGATGTATCTCTGCTGTGTTAGGAAGCAGTGAGTTAGGATGTATCTCTGCTGTGTTAGGAAGCAGTGAGTTAGGATGTCTGTGTGCTGTGTTAGGAAGCAGTGAGTTAGGATGTCTGTGTGCTGTGTTAGGAAGCAGTGAGTTAGGATGTCTGTGTGCTGTGTTAGGAAGCAGTGAGTTAGGATGTCTGTCTGCTGTGTTAGGAAGCAGTGAGTTAGGATGTATCTCTGCTGTGTTAGGAAGCAGTGAGTTAGGATGTCTGTCTGCTGTGTTAGGAAGCAGTG
Organism: Scyliorhinus canicula; assembly: GCF_902713615.1. Taxonomy (NCBI): domain Eukaryota; kingdom Metazoa; phylum Chordata; class Chondrichthyes; order Carcharhiniformes; family Scyliorhinidae; genus Scyliorhinus; species Scyliorhinus canicula. Next base: position 3,665,511 of record NC_052157.1, read on the forward strand.
AGTTAGGATGTCTGTGTGCTGTGTTAGGAAGCAGTGAGTTAGGATGTCTGCTGTGTTAGGAAGCAGTGAGTTAGGATGTATCTCTGCTGTGTTAGGAAGCAGTGAGTTAGGATGTATCTCTGCTGTGTTAGGAAGCAGTGAGTTAGGATGTCTGTCTGCTGTGTTAGGAAGCAGTGAGTTAGGATGTCTGTCTGCTGTGTTAGGAAGCAGTGAGTTAGGATGTATCTCTGCTGTGTTAGGAAGCAGTGAGTTAGGATGTCTGTGTGCTGTGTTAGGAAGCAGTGAGTTAGGATGTCTGTGTGCTGTGTTAGGAAGCAGTGAGTTAGGATGTCTGTCTGCTGTGTTAGGAAGCAGTGAGTTAGGATGTATCTCTGCTGTGTTAGGAAGCAGTGAGTTAGGATGTATCTCTGCTGTGTTAGGAAGCAGTGAGTTAGGATGTCTGTGTGCTGTGTTAGGAAGCAGTGAGTTAGGATGTCTGTGTGCTGTGTTAGGAAGCAGTGAGTTAGGATGTCTGTGTGCTGTGTTAGGAAGCAGTGAGTTAGGATGTCTGTCTGCTGTGTTAGGAAGCAGTGAGTTAGGATGTCTGCTGTGTTAGGAAGCAGTGAGTTAGGATGTATCTCTGCTGTGTTAGGAAGCAGTGAGTTAGGATGTATCTCTGCTGTGTTAGGAAGCAGTGAGTTAGGATGTCTGTCTGCTGTGTTAGGAAGCAGTGAGTTAGGATGTCTGTCTGCTGTGTTAGGAAGCAGTGAGTTAGGATGTATCTCTGCTGTGTTAGGAAGCAGTGAGTTAGGATGTCTGTGTGCTGTGTTAGGAAGCAGTGAGTTAGGATGTCTGTGTGCTGTGTTAGGAAGCAGTGAGTTAGGATGTCTGTCTGCTGTGTTAGGAAGCAGTGAGTTAGGATGTATCTCTGCTGTGTTAGGAAGCAGTGAGTTAGGATGTCTGTGTGCTGTGTTAGGAAGCAGTGAGTTAGGATGTATCTCTGCTGTGTTAGGAAGCAGTGAGTTAGGATGTATCTCTGCTGTGTTAGGAAGCAGTGAGTTAGGATGTATCTCTGCTGTGTTAGGAAGCAGTGAGTTAGGATGTATCTCTGCTGTGTTAGGAAGCAGTGAGTTAGGATGTCTGCCTGCTGTGTTAGGAAGCAGTGAGTTAGGATGTCTGTGTGCTGTGTTAGGAAGCAGTGAGTTAGGATGTCTGTCTGCTGTGTTAGGAAGCAGTGAGTTAGGATGTATCTCTGCTGTGTTAGGAAGCAGTGAGTTAGGATGTCTGTCTGCTGTGTTAGGAAGCAGTGAGTTAGGATGTCTGCTGTGTTAGGAAGCAGTGAGTTAGGATGTCTGTCTGCTGTGTTAGGAAGCAGTGAGTTAGGATGTCTGTCTGCTGTGTTAGGAAGCAGTGAGTTAGGATGTCTGTCTGCTGTGTTAGGAAGCAGTGAGTTAGGATGTATATCTGCTGTGTTAGGAAGCAGTGAGTTAGGATGTCTGCTGTGTTAGGAAGCAGTGAGTTAGGATGTATCTCTGCTGTGTTAGGAAGCAGTGAGTTAGGATGTCTGTCTGCTGTGTTAGGAAGCAGTGAGTTAGGATGTCTGCTGTGTTAGGAAGCAGTGAGTTAGGATGTCTGTGTGCTGTGTTAGGAAGCAGTGAGTTAGGATGTCTGTCTGCTGTGTTAGGAAGCAGTGAGTTAGGATGTCTGTCTGCTGTGTTAGGAAGCAGTGAGTTAGGATGTCTCTCTGCTGTGTTAGGAAGCAGTGAGTTAGGATGTCTGCTGTGTTAGGAAGCAGTGAGTTAGGATGTCTGTCTGCTGTGTTAGGAAGCAGTGAGTTAGGATGTATCTCTGCTGTGTTAGGAAGCAGTGAGTTAGGATGTCTGTCTGCTGTGTTAGGAAGCAGTGAGTTAGGATGTCTGTGTGCTGTGTTAGGAAGCAGTGAGTTAGGATGTCTGTCTGCTGTGTTAGGAAGCAGTGAGTTAGGATGTCTGTGTGCTGTGTTAGGAAGCAGTGAGTTAGGATGTCTCTCTGCTGTGTTAGGAAGCAGTGAGTTAGGATGTCTGCTGTGTTAGGAAGCAGTGAGTTAGGATGCCTGCTGTGTTAGGAAGCAGTGAGTTAGGATGTCTGTGTGCTGTGTTAGGAAGCAGTGAGTTAGGATGTCTGCTGTGTTAGGAAGCAGTGAGTTAGGATGTCTGTCTGCTGTGTTAGGAAGCAGTGAGTTAGGATGTCTGCTGTGTTAGGAAGCAGTGAGTTAGGATGTCTGTGTGCTGTGTTAGGAAGCAGTGAGTTAGGATGTCTGTCTGCTGTGTTAGGAAGCAGTGAGTTAGGATGTCTGCTGTGTTAGGAAGCAGTGAGTTAGGATGTCTGTGTGCTGTGTTAGGAAGCAGTGAGTTAGGATGTCTGTGTGCTGTGTTAGGAAGCAGTGAGTTAGGATGTATCTCTGCTGTGTTAGGAAGCAGTGAGTTAGGATGTCTGTCTGCTGTGTTAGGAAGCAGTGAGTTAGGATGTCTCTCTGCTGTGTTAGGAAGCAGTGAGTTAGGATGTCTGCTGTGTTAGGAAGCAGTGAGTTAGGATGTATCTCTGCTGTGTTAGGAAGCAGTGAGTTAGGATGCCTGCTGTGTTAGGAAGCAGTGAGTTAGGATGTCTGTGTGCTGTGTTAGGAAGCAGTGAGTTAGGATGTCTGTGTGCTGTGTTAGGAAGCAGTGAGTTAGGATGTCTCTCTGCTGTGTTAGGAAGCAGTGAGTTAGGATGTCTGCTGTGTTAGGAAGCAGTGAGTTAGGATGTCTGTGTGCTGTGTTAGGAAGCAGTGAGTTAGGATGTCTGCTGTGTTAGGAAGCAGTGAGTTAGGATGCCTGCTGTGTTAGGAAGCAGTGAGTTAGGATGTCTGTGTGCTGTGTTAGGAAGCAGTGAGTTAGGATGTCTGCTGTGTTAGGAAGCAGTGAGTTAGGATGTCTGCTGTGTTAGGAAGCAGTGAGTTAGGATGTCTGTGTGCTGTGTTAGGAAGCAGTGAGTTAGGATGTCTGTGTGCTGTGTTAGGAAGCAGTGAGTTAGGATGTCTGCCTGCTGTGTAAGGAAGCAGTGAGTTAGGATGTATCTCTGCTGTGTTAGGAAGCAGTGAGTTAGGATGTCTGCCTGCTGTGTTAGGAAGCAGTGAGTTAGGATGTATCTCTGCTGTGTTAGGAAGCAGTGAGTTAGGATGTCTGTCTGCTGTGTTAGGAAGCAGTGAGTTAGGATGTCTGTCTGCTGTGTTAGGAAGCAGTGAGTTAGGATGTCTGTCTGCTGTGTTAGGAAGCAGTGAGTTAGGATGTCTGTGTGCTGTGTTAGGAAGCAGTGAGTTAGGATGTCTGCTGTGTTAGGAAGCAGTGAGTTAGGATGTCTGTGTGCTGTGTTAGGAAGCAGTGAGTTAGGATGTATCTCTGCTGTGTTAGGAAGCAGTGAGTTAGGATGTCTGCCTGCTGTGTTAGGAAGCAGTGAGTTAGGATGTCTGTCTGCTGTGTTAGGAAGCAGTGAGTTAGGATGTCTGTCTGCTGTGTTAGGAAGCAGTGAGTTAGGATGTCTGTGTGCTGTGTTAGGAAGCAGTGAGTTAGGATGTCTGTCTGCTGTGTTAGGAAGCAGTGAGTTAGGATGTCTGTGTGCTGTGTTAGGAAGCAGTGAGTTAGGATGTCTGTGTGCTGTGTTAGGAAGCAGTGAGTTAGGATGTCTGTGTGCTGTGTTAGGAAGCAGTGAGTTAGGATGTCTGTGTGCTGTGTTAGGAAGCAGTGAGTTAGGATGTCTGTGTGCTGTGTTAGGAAGCAGTGAGTTAGGATGTCTGTGTGCTGTGTTAGGAAGCAGTGAGTTAGGATGTCTGCCTGCTGTGTTAGGAAGCAGTGAGTTAGGATGTCTGTCTGCTGTGTTAGGAAGCAGTGAGTTAGGATGTCTGTGTGCTGTGTTAGGAAGCAGTGAGTTAGGATGTCTGTGTGCTGTGTTAGGAAGCAGTGAGTTAGGATGTCTGTGTGCTGTGTTAGGAAGCAGTGAGTTAGGATGTCTGTCTGCTGTGTTAGGAAGCAGTGAGTTAGGATGTCTGTGTGCTGTGTTAGGAAGCAGTGAGTTAGGATGTCTGTCTGCTGTGTTAGGAAGCAGTGAGTTAGGATGTATCTCTGCTGTGTTAGGAAGCAGTGAGTTAGGATGTCTGCTGTGTTAGGAAGCAGTGAGTTAGGATGTCTGTCTGCTGTGTTAGGAAGCAGTGAGTTAGGATGTATCTCTGCTGTGTTAGGAAGCAGTGAGTTAGGATGCCTGCTGTGTTAGGAAGCAGTGAGTTAGGATGTCTGTGTGCTGTGTTAGGAAGCAGTGAGTTAGGATGCCTGCTGTGTTAGGAAGCAGTGAGTTAGGATGTCTGTGTGCTGTGTTAGGAAGCAGTGAGTTAGGATGTCTGCTGTGTTAGGAAGCAGTGAGTTAGGATGTCTGTGTGCTGTGTTAGGAAGCAGTGAGTTAGGATGTATCTCTGCTGTGTTAGGAAGCAGTGAGTTAGGATGTATCTCTGCTGTGTTAGGAAGCAGTGAGTTAGGATGTATCTCTGCTGTGTTAGGAAGCAGTGAGTTAGGATGTCTGTCTGCTGTGTTAGGAAGCAGTGAGTTAGGATGTCTGTGTGCTGTGTTAGGAAGCAGTGAGTTAGGATGCCTGCTGTGTTAGGAAGCAGTGAGTTAGGATGTATCTCTGCTGTGTTAGGAAGCAGTGAGTTAGGATGTATCTCTGCTGTGTTAGGAAGCAGTGAGTTAGGATGCCTGCTGTGTTAGGAAGCAGTGAGTTAGGATGTCTGTGTGCTGTGTTAGGAAGCAGTGAGTTAGGATGCCTGCTGCGTTAGGAAGCAGTGAGTTAGGATGTATATCTGCTGTGTTAGGAAGCAGTGAGTTAGGATGCCTGCTGCGTTAGGAAGCAGTGAGTTAGGATGTATCTCTGCTGTGTTAGGAAGCAGTGAGTTAGGATGTCTGTCTGCTGTGTTAGGAAGCAGTGAGTTAGGATGCCTGCTGTGTTAGGAAGCAGTGAGTTAGGATGTATCTCTGCTGTGTTAGGAAGCAGTGAGTTAGGATGTCTGTCTGCTGTGTTAGGAAGCAGTGAGTTAGGATGTCTGTCTGCTGTGTTAGGAAGCAGTGAGTTAGGATGTCTGTGTGCTGTGTTAGGAAGCAGTGAGTTAGGATGTCTGTGTGCTGTGTTAGGAAGCAGTGAGTTAGGATGTCTGCCTGCTGTGTTAGGAAGCAGTGAGTTAGGATGTCTGTGTGCTGTGTTAGGAAGCAGTGAGTTAGGATGTATCTCTGCTGTGTTAGGAAGCAGTGAGTTAGGATGTCTGTCTGCTGTGTTAGGAAGCAGTGAGTTAGGATGTATCTCTGCTGTGTTAGGAAGCAGTGAGTTAGGATGTATCTCTGCTGTGTTAGGAAGCAGTGAGTTAGGATGTCTGCTGTGTTAGGAAGCAGTGAGTTAGGATGTCTGTGTGCTGTGTTAGGAAGCAGTGAGTTAGGATGTCTGTGTGCTGTGTTAGGAAGCAGTGAGTTAGGATGTCTCTCTGCTGCGTTAGGAAGCAGTGAGTTAGGATGTCTGTCTGCTGTGTTAGGAAGCAGTGAGTTAGGATGTATCTCTGCTGTGTTAGGAAGCAGTGAGTTAGGATGTCTGTCTGCTGTGTTAGGAAGCAGTGAGTTAGGATGTCTCTCTGCTGTGTTAGGAAGCAGTGAGTTAGGATGTCTGTCTGCTGTGTTAGGAAGCAGTGAGTTAGGATGTCTGTGTGCTGTGTTAGGAAGCAGTGAGTTAGGATGTCTGTTTGCTGTGTTAGGAAGCAGTGAGTTAGGATGTATCTCTGCTGTGTTAGGAAGCAGTGAGTTAGGATGTCTGTGTGCTGTGTTAGGAAGCAGTGAGTTAGGATGTCTGTGTGCTGTGTTAGGAAGCAGTGAGTTAGGATGTCTGTCTGCTGTGTTAGGAAGCAGTGAGTTAGGATGTCTGTCTGCTGTGTTAGGAAGCAGTGAGTTAGGATGTCTGTGTGCTGTGTTAGGAAGCAGTGAGTTAGGATGTCTGTCTGCTGTGTTAGGAAGCAGTGAGTTAGGATGTCTGTCTGCTGTGTTAGGAAGCAGTGAGTTAGGATGTCTGTCTGCTGTGTTAGGAAGCAGTGAGTTAGGATGTCTCTCTGCTGTGTTAGGAAGCAGTGAGTTAGGATGTCTGTGTGCTGTGTTAGGAAGCAGTGAGTTAGGATGTCTGTGTGCTGTGTTAGGAAGCAGTGAGTTAGGATGTCTGCTGTGTTAGGAAGCAGTGAGTTAGGATGTCTGTCTGCTGTGTTAGGAAGCAGTGAGTTAGGATGTCTGTCTGCTGTGTTAGGACTCAAGGTCCCCGTTGATGAGGCAGAAGATTCCTCGAGTTCCTGCCATCATTTTGCACCATGTAGGGTATATGTGCCAAATGTAGAAGTTACATCACAGTTACTAGATAATTAGCGTGTCCAAGGTGTTTGTCTCCATGGCTACTAAAGTGCCTCACACGCCTCAGATTAAATTTGTACTAGTGTTCCTGTTAATGTGTGGATATCTCAATCTGCCAGCCCTGACAGTTCCCAGTGTTTTGACCTAGAATTTATGGACCATTGAGGCAGCAGTGTCAAGAACAACCCTTTCTAAATCTGCCAGTGGACATAATTCATGCAGAATAAAACCAGTTCGTGATAAAGAAACACAAGACCCACAGACTGCAGTTAGGACCCTCCAATATAGAATGTGAAGTGTTGTGATTGAGCTAAGGAACTTTGCTACTTCATCTATTTCAGAAACAATTCACAAACGAATCAATAAATCTTTGTTTTTTTCGATTCTATTTTCATGCAATTCATTGTTATCTACGTCCTCAATTCCTAAGCCACACACAACAGATAAACCTCAGGCAAGAGTGTTGGATTGGCTTGAACAGAAGAAATAATTTAAAAAGTTACATTAAAAGAATAATAATAATAATTGCTTATTGTCACGAGTCGGCTTCAATGAAGTTACTGCGAAAAGCCCCTAGTCGCCACATTCCGGCGCCTGTTCGGAGAGGCTGGTACGGGAATTGAACCCGCGCTGCTGCCTTGTTCTGCATTACAAGCCAGCTGTTTAGCCCACTGTGCTAAACCAGCCCCCAGAAAGGTTTTGACCTCAAGCAGTCGCAATGAATCTTCATTTCAAAAAGATTTTTAATGCTCTTTAAATATTATACTTGAAAGTAATATTGATGGGAAAACATGGAAGTCTTTACTTTTTGTGGGGTGTTACTGTGAAAATGGCTGCCATGTTTGTCCACATAACCGTGTCACTGCCCTACAGGTCATGTATGTGGAGACTTTGAGATGATCCTGAGAGATGCGATAAGCCACAATATAAAGGGGAACTCTATCACCATCTGAGGTGGGAGTACTGTAGGTCACTTTGACAATGGTGTCGCCAAGCTCGCACTCTGGTTCCAGGTTTTAGATATCTGAGACTTTGACCAGTGGTTAAAACTCAACCTCAGAACAATCTGATAAGAAAAGGTTAATCAAATAAGAATAATTCTTTAACAGGAGAAGCTAAAAACCAACTTACTGACAGCTTACTTCTTTCTGGGTTTATGTGAAATTGGGAGCTCTACCATTATTTGGGCCGATGTAATAAAGTTCCAACCTTGGTAAAAATTTAAATGGCTCAATAAGCTTCTTGGGCGGTACGAATCCCGCCCCGCCGCCCCAACGCTGGCTGCTGTATTCTCCAGCGCCGTTTTTCGGGCGGGGGCGGGACTCACGCCATGCCGATCGGACACCGTTGGCAGCGCCCCACCCCCCTCGATTCTCCGGAACCCGATGGGCTGAGCGGCTGTCCGATTTTGGCCAGCCCTGCCGGCGTGGGTTACGCACGGTCCCACCCGGTGGGACCTGGCAGGTAAGTCGGCGTGGGCGGTCCTCGGGGGGGGGGGGGGGGGGGGGGGCATGGGGAGGATCCGACCCGGGGGGGGGTGCACAGTGACCTGGCCCGCAATCGGGGCCCACCGTTCTGTGGGCGAGCCTGTTCCATGGGGGCACTTCTTCCTTCCGCGCCGGCCCCTGTAGGGCTCCGCCATGGCTGTCGCGTAGAAGGGAACCCCCTGCGCATATGGCAAAATGCAACGGCCGGTCTGCGCATGCGCGGAATCATGCCCGCAGTTCCGCGCATGCGCAAGATCATGACGACCGTTCTGCGCTCGCACGAACTCACGCAGTCCCTTCGGCGCCGGCTGGAGCGCGCCATCCCCTCCCCGTCCACCTAGCCCCCGAGACAGGTGAGAATTCCTCACCTTGGGGGTCCGTTGGTGCCGGAGTCGTTGGTGCCGGAGTCGTTGGCGCCGGAGTCATTGGCATGCGCAGACCGGCCGTTGTATTTTGCCATATGCGCAGAGGGTTTTCTTCTCCGCGACGGCCACGGAGGAGCCCTACAGGGGCCGGCGCGGAAGGAAGAAGTGCCCCCACAGAACTGTTGATTTCAGTTCTTGATCGCTTTGGAAAGCATCCAATTAACTTCTTCCTGTAACTGAGTTGGGGTGTTCAGAATAAATCAGGGAGAAAATTAGATTTCACGCGAGGGCCTTTAGATGTTTTTATTCACCACCAACGAAAGGGGGAGCTCCTTATGAGGAATTTCTTTCTCAGTTTGTCCTTTTAAATTCAGGAATAAAAGCAGGAAGCTGAAAATAGCAAAATCAGAAATAAAACCAGAAAATGCTGGATAAACTCTGCAGGTCCGGCAGAGTCTGTGGAGAAACAGAGTTACCGAAATCATGGCATCTTTAGAAACCTAAGAATGGAATGGTTCCCTTACCTGAGATGGGATATGTATTCTTAAATGGGCCATCCCAAAAATACCTTAGACACAGATATAAATCTCAATCCATTATTCCTACATAAAGGAAATAAATTAACTAAAATGTTTAAAACTGCAATATTTAATGTCCATTAAACCAAATCACACTGGAACGTACCCAAGGATTATTGAAAGTTATCCAGTGTTTCACACGGTCACCAAACCTCTCAAAACACAAGTTGGCATAATCATTGAAGAAGTTGATCAGACTGTTGTTCTGCCAGCCTCCGTATCTGTCTTGAAGCGCCTACAATAGCAATGATGATAGAGTATTGTCAGTTCCAGGAAGATAAACATTCAATTCAAAAAGGCCATTTGACCCATCATGTCTGTTCCCCCCAATGAACTCTGAAGAGTTTACCAACTCTTCCAGGCTTGCATAGACACAGATAAAACTTCCAACAAAATAAACACCTTGGTGATCAAAACTAAATTCCCACTCCCGATTACTATCCAGTGAATCTTGATGGCAGGAACTTGTTGCCTGGTGAGGATATGATTGGGATCAACCAAAATATCCCTTAGCCTCAGTGAGCTCCAATGTGAAAATGAAAATCGCTTATTGTCACAGGTAGGCTTCAATGAAGTTACTGTGAAAATCCCCTAGTCGCCACATTCCGGCACCTGTTCGAGGAGGCTGGTACGGGAATTGAACCCGTGCTGCTGGCCTTTTTCTACATTACAAGCCAGCTGTTTAGCCCACTGTGCTAAACCAGCCCCTGGTGAGGGCAAAGCTGGACGATATCATCCTCTGAGAGTGTGGGGCCAGGAAAGGCTTGGGGTCAGCACTGATCTGTGGATTTATAACCTTACAAATGTCAGGAAGATTTGCACTCACCTGGGAACAGTGATGAATGTAAGAAATTGTTATATACTATATTTTATATTTTGTCACAGTAATGTTATTAAAAACCCTGGGTTCAAACACATACAGGCAGTCTGTCTGCTAAAGCTGTGATTCAGGGGTAATAAAAGTGAGATTATCATTGATTTCAATTGTTTACTTACTTACAGAGAAATGACGAATGGAACATTGTTTATGTTTAGGAGGTTCACTGGGTTACATAGAACATAGAACAGTACAGCACAGAACAGGCCCTTTGGCCCTCGATGTTGTGCCGAGCATTGTCCGAAACCAAGATCAAGCTATCCCACTCCCTGTCATTCTGGTGTGCTCCATGTGCCTATCCAATAACCGCTTGAAAGTTCCTAAAGTGTCCGACTCCACTATCACAGCGGGCAGTCCATTCCACACCCTAACCACTCTCTGAGTAAAGAACCTACCTCGGATATCCCGCCTACATCTCCCACCCTGAACCTTATAGTTATGCCCCCTTGTAACAGCTACATCCACCCGAGGAAATAATCTCTGAACGTCCACTCTATCTATCCCTCTCATCATCTTATAAACCTCTATTGAGTCGCCTCTCATCCTCCTCCACTCCAAAGAGAAAAGCCCTAGCTCCCTCAACCTTTCCTCATAAGATCTATCCTGCAAACCAGGCAGCATCCTGGTAAATCTCCTTTGCACCCTTTCCAATGCTTCCACATCCTTCCTATAATGAGGTGACCAGAACTGCACACAATACTCCAAATGTGGTCTCACCAGGGTCATGTATAGTTGCAGCATAACCCCGCGGCTCTTAAACTCAAGCCCCCTGTTAATAAACGCTAACACACTATCGGCCTTCTTCATGGCTATATCCACTTGTGTGGCAACCTTCAGAGATCTGTGGACATGAACCCCAAGATCTCTCTGTTCCTCCACATTCCTCAGAACCCTGCCGTTGACCCTGTAATCCGCATTCAAATGTTTTCGACCAAAATGAATCACCTCGCGCTTATCAGGGTTAAACTCCATCTGCCATTTTTTGGCCCAGCTCTGCATCCTATCAATGTCTCTTTGCAGCCTACAACAGCCCTCCACCTCATCCACTACTCCACCAATCTTGGTGTCATCAGCAAATTTACTGACCCACCCTTCAGCCTGATAAAAATCACAAATAGCAGAGGACCCAGCACTGATCCCTGTGGTACACCGCTGGTAACTGGTCTCCAGTCTGAAAATTTTCCATCCACCACCACCTGCTGTCTTCTATGTGATAGCCAGTTACTTATCCAATTGGCCAAATTTCCCTCTATCCCACACCTCCTTACTTTCGTCATGAGCCGACCATGGGGAACCTTATCAAACGCCTTACTAAAATCCATGTATACGACATCAACTGCTCTACCTTCAGCTACACACTCAGTTACCTCCTCAATGAATTCAATCAAATTTGTGAGGCAAGACTTACCCTTAACGAATCCATGTTGGCTATCCCGGACTAAGCTGCATCTTTCCAAATGGTCATAAATCCTAACCTTCAGGACCTTTTCCATTAACTTACCGACCACCGAAGTAAGACTAACTGGCCTATAATTACCAGGGTCATTCCTATTCCCTTTCTTGAACAGAGGAGCAACATTCACCACTCTCCAGTCCTCTGGCACTATCCCCGTGGACAGTGAGGAACCAAAGATCAAAGCCAAAGGCTCTGCAATCTCATCCCTTGCCTCCCAAAGAATCCTTGGATATATCCCATCTGGCCCAGGGGACTTGTCGACCCTCAGGTTTTGCAAAATTGCTAATACATCCTTCCTCAGAACATCCACCTCCTCCAGCCTACCCGCCTGTATCACACTCTCATCCTCAAAAACATGGCCCCTCTCCTTGGTGAACACTAAAAAAAGTATTCATTCAACACCTCTCCTATTTCTTCTGACTCCATTCACAGGTTCTTGGCCTTCCTGTCCTTGACCAGCCCTAACCTCACCCTGGTCATTCTTTTATTTCTCACATAAGAGTAAAAAGCCTTGGGGTTTTCCTTGATCCGACCCACCAAGGACTTCTCACGCCCCCTCCTAGCTCTCCTCAGCCCTTTTTTTAGCTCATTCCTTGCTACCTTGTAACCCACAAGTGACCCAACTGAACCTTGTTTTCTCATCCTTACATACGCTTCCTTTTGCCTCTTGACAAGACATTCAACCTCTTTTGTGAACCATTGTTCCCTCACACGGCCATTTCCTCCCTGCCTGACAGGGACATACCTATCAAGGACACGCAGTATTTGTTCCTTGAACAAGCTCCACTTGTCATTTGTTCATTTCCCTGACAGTTTCTGTTCCCATCTTATGCTCCCTAATTCTTGCCTAATCGCATCATAATTACCCCTCCCCCAATTATAAACCTTGCCCTGCGTATGGCCCTATCCCTCTCCATTGCAATAGTGAAAGACACCGAATTGTGGTCACTATCTCCAAAGTGCTCTCCCACAAACAAATCTAACACTTGGCCCGGTTCATTACCCAGTACCAAATCCAATGTGGTCCCCCCTCTTGTCAGCCTATCCACATATTGTGTCAGGAAACCCTCCTGCACACACTGTACAAAAACTGCCCCATCCAAACTGTTCGACCTATAGAGGTTCCAATCAATATTTGGAAAGTTAAAGTCATCAATGAAATAAAATGAAAATCGCTTATTGTCACAAGTAGGCTTCAAATGAAGTTACTGTGAAAAGCCCCGAGTCGCCACATTCCGGCGCCTGTTCAGGGAGGCTGGTACGGGAATTGAACCGTGCTGCTGGCCTGCCTTCGTCTGCTTTAAAAGTCAGCTCTTTAGCCCTGTGCTAAACCAGCCCCTGACCCATGAAAACTACCCTGAGACCTCCACACCTATCCATAATCTGTTTTGCAATTTCTTCCTCCACATCTCTATTACTATTTGGGGGCCTATAGAAAACTCCTAACAACATGACCGCTCCTTTCCTATTTTTAACTTCGGCCCATATTACCTCAGTAGTCAAATCCCCTTCAAACTGCCTTTCTGCAGCCGTTAAACTATCCTTGATTAACAATGCTACTCCTCCACCTCTTTTACCACCTTCCATACTCTTACTGACACATCTATACCCTGGAACTTCCAACAACCATTCCTGTCCCTGTTCTAACCATGTCTCTGTAATGGCCACAACATCGTAGTCCCAAGTACCAATCCATGCTCCAAGTTCACCTACCTTATTCCGGATGCTCCTTGCATTGAAGTAGGCACACTTCAACCCACCTTTCTCTCTGCCGGTGCACTCCTGCGACCTTGATACCCTCCTCAGTACCTCACTACTCTCAACACTGGCTTCTGGACTACAGCTCGTTTTCCCAGCCCCCTGACAAATTAGTTTAGACTCCCCCGGTTGTAGAACATTTATGGGAGATTGTGTTTAGTCCTATCTAAGCAAGTAATGGGACATCTTATGGAATGAGACTGGAGAATACCTTATGTTTGGGATCCAGATAATGTAATTAATGGGAGGAGCCAGGACTGTCTGTATTTTTTCACTTGCCATAATATTTTTGTCTAACAAGAATTTTCAGGGTTGTTCCTGAAAGGGCCTCTCTCCACAGGTCTGCATAGAGGCCCAAGTAACCCTGACTGTTAATTTTATTTATACATACATACATAGATACATAGAAGATAGGAGCAGGAAGAGGCCTTTTGGCCCTACGAGCCTGCTCCACCATTCATTACGATCATGGCTGATCATCCAACTCAATAGCCTAATCCTGCTTTCTCCCCATAACCTTTGATCCCATTCCCCCCCAAGTGCTATATCCAGCCGCCTCTTGAATATATTCAATGTTTTAGCATCAACTATTTCCTGTGGTAATGAATTCCACAGGCTCACCACTCTTTGGGTGAAGAAATGTCTCCTTATCTCTGTCCAAAATGGTTTACTCTGAATCCTCAGGCTGTGACCCCTGGTTCTGGACACACCCATCATTGGTAACATCTTCCCTGCATCTACCCTGTTTAGTCCTGTTAGAATTTTATAAGTCTCTATGAGATCTCCCCTCATTCTTCTGAACTCCAGCGAGAAAAATCCCAACCTAGTCAATCTCTCCTCATATGACAGTCCCGCCATCCCTGGAATCAGTCTGGTAAACCTTCGCTGCACTCCCTTATAAGTGGCATTTGAACTGTATTGGGCAGCTTAATTGGAATATACAGTGGCAGATGTAGATATGCAGTGAACGTTTTATTCCCCTTTTATTTAAGAACTATTTAACTGAAATATATTACTGTATTGCTAATGTGATTGATTCTGTGTTTAAATTAAAGTTGGTTTTAACATAAAAGATATCTCCTGGTCAGTGTTATCACTGCTGCGGTTTAGTAATCTTCCCTCACGGTCTTATAAATTGCACATTGTGGGGATTATCATACCGGAGTCCTAATAGAACATAGTAACTGACCTACTTCATGGAATATAGAAGGTTTAGTCAGGGCCGTAGAATCACGGATAAAGAGTAACATCGCTGTCCTCTCAATAAAAAGACACGATCCTTTGAAAGAAATCCACGAAATATGGCCACATGGGTGAGGTCTGTCCTGTGTTCATAGAACTCAAACTCTCCATGATCAAGAGAGGAAGACAAAATTGCAATAAAAACCATAAAATACTTAGAATTTGTAGGGGCTGTCGATGTTTAGTGTTCAGCCTTAGCTCTGGGCTTTTAAAATCATTTTTGGGATGTGGGGGGGTCATTGGTAATTCTGCCATTTATTGCTCACCCTCGGTTGCCCCGAGGAGGTGATGGTGTGCCTTCTCCTTGAACCTCTGCAGTTTTTGTGACTCACACAGATGTCAGCACGCTCCAAACGGTGTTCAAAATGTTTTTTTCACAAACCTGAGGGAGGTCTCCATGGTACAGAGTTGCTATGGGCTGGATCTTATTCTCCAGGAGGGTGTTTATGAGCTCGTTATAGTGCATGATTCCTTTGTCATTGACTCGCTCAGCTGTACAACGTGGAGAGATGAGAAACAAACTGTGACTTAAAAGGGAAACAAAGTTATTTGACAACATTAAAGATTTTCTCCACCAGCCATCCCTTCTTAAATCCTTCCTCCAGTCTTCCTGCGCTGTCTGCACATTTTCACCTGGTGGCGATCTCCTCCCACGAGTGTGCAGAGGCTGCTTCACAGGCATTAATCCTGTGAGGGAAACGCTTAGGGGGATTAGCCTTAGAGGTAGATGCTGAGAGAACGGAAAAGCCGGGAAGTCAGCGGGCAGCTGGGAGTTTGTACCTTAACACACAGAATCTCATTGGCAGGAAGACCTGAAATCTTCTGCGGGGGGCAGAGTGATTTTCAGAGTGCAGTAAGTAGACTTAGACAAGGCAGGTGCGAGCAGCACGGTGGCGCAGTGGTAGCACTGCGGTCTCACGGTGGCGAGGTCCCGGGTTCGATCCCGGCTCTGGGTCACTGTCCGTGTGGAGTTTGCACATTCTCCCCGTGTTTGTGTGGGTTTGGCCCCCATATCCCAAAGATGTGCAGGGTAGGTGGATTGGCCACGCTAAATTGCCCCTTAATTGGAAAAAATGAATTGGGCACTCTAAATTTATTTTAAAAAAGAACAAGGCAGGTGGATCTGAAGTGGCCGGAACATACAGTGAAAGTGTTGTCTCTTCTCAGTAGAAGGATATGAACCGATGGAAGAGGAAGTCACACCTTCACACCTCAGCGCCCCCCCCCCCCCCCCCCTTCCCCCAGCAGTGCCAACCTGACTGCCTCCTGGAACCCTGAGTGCCAACTTGGTACTGCCCCTGGCATCATGGCGGTGCCATGTTGCCTCTGCCAGGGTGCTGGGGGAAGTGCCATGTTGCCCCTGCCAGGGTGCTGGGGGCAGTGCCATGTTGCCTCTGCCAGGGTGCTGGGGGCAGTGCCATGCTGCCTCTGCCAGGGTGCTGGGGGCAGTGCCATGTTGGCAAAACCAGGGTGCCAGGGGTAGCACCAAGTTGGCACTCAGGGCACCAGGCCTTTCTAGGAAGCAGTTCAGAACAAACCTCTTCAAAAAAACTGCGTTCGAAACAACAATTGCTGAAAACAGGAACCCAAAGATGTGCGGGTTAGGTGGATTGGCCATGCTAAATTGCCCGTAGTGTCCTAAAAAGTAAGGTTAAGCGGGGGGTTGTTGGGTTACGGGTATAGGGTGGATACGTGGGTTTGAGTAGGGTGATCATTGCTCGGCACAACATCGAGGGCCGAAGGGCCTGTTCTGTGCTGTACTGTTCTAATTCTATACTTCACAGTTAGCGGACTGAGAAGAGCTATAAAAACAAAGAACGGTAAACTGATTTATGCCTGCGCAAATCCCATTTTGTGGCTCTCCCGCAATTCTCCCGATTTAGCGACATAAGTGTCGGGCACACGTGGCCGGAGCCCCCCCCCCCCCCCCCCACTCCCAAGCCCACCATGATCACAAAATGAGAGCTGTTACCTTTGATTCCAGTGGGTACGATTCGAGGCCAGGAGATAGAAAAGCGATAATGATTGACTTTCAACTCCTTTAGCAGGGTGATGTCCTCCTGTAAGAGAACCCAGGGTTAACCAGGCTTTGAGCATCTGAGGACGATTGACTCAAGCAGCTTCCTCATCAGAGAAAACATCCAGACAAAACCAAGCAGCTAGCAGACAGGAAAGGAGAGGTTAATGTTTCAGGCAGCATCTCTCCTCAGAGTTCGAAAGAAGCAGAGTTCTTTCCAACTGGGACAACGATGGGGACTGAGTGACGTAGCCAATTCGTTCATCTCTAGGCATTGAATTTAAAGCCAGGCTAAAAGTCTTTGATAGTCTATGTGGTGTATCCTAATTATCACCATTAGAAATATGGTGGCCATGTTTACAGGGTAAAATAGTTCAGTGGAAATGGTGCTTGCTTCTCAATCAAGCTGTTGATTTAAATCCCATAATGGTGCATTGGGATAAAAGCACTCAAACAAAAGCTGCCAGACCTGCTGAGTTTATCCAGGATTTTCTGCCTTTATTAGGAAACTGAATTCAACAAGTAATTTGTGCGCTGAACTGTAAAACCCCTGGGTTGTTACAAAAATCCAACTGGTTGAATCACGTCCATCAGGAATGAGAATATATACAAATATATACCGAGGGGCTGAGGCGGAGATGGTTGACAGCTTCAAATTCCTAGGGGTGCACATCACCAACAATCTGTCCTGGTTCACCCACGTCGACGCTATCACCAAGAAAGCACAACAGCGCCTATACTTCCTCAGGAAACAAAGGAAATTCAGCATGTCCATATTAACTCTTTACAACTTTCACAAATGCACCATAAAAAATATCCTATCTGGCTGCATCACAGCCTGGCATGGCAACCGCTCGGCCAAGACCATAAGAAACAACAGAGAGGCGCGAACACAGCCCAGTCCATCACACAAACCTACCTCCCATCCGGGCTATTCTCTCTTCCAACTTCTTCCATCGGGCAGGAGATACAGAACTTTGAGGACACGCACTAACAGATTCAAAAACAGCTCCTTCCCAGCTGTTACCAAACTCCTGGATGACCCTCTTATGAACTGAACTGAGTTTTCTACATATCTGAGTAGCAGTACACTCCTGTATGCTTCACCCAATGCCTGTGCCTATGTATTTAAATTGTGTATCTATCGTATGTCCTAAGTTTTTCATGTATGGGACGATCTGTCTGGACTGAACGCAGAACAATAATTTTCACTGTACTTCGATACACGTGACAATAAACCCAAATCCAATCCAAGCGGACTGGGCCCGTGCTCTGAAATTGGTAACGTCCAGGGGCCCCTGGTGTATTTTTTGGAGGATTTCTGACTGAAGGGAGGCTGAAATGAAATGAAAATCGCTTATTGTCACGAGTAGGCTTCAATGAAGTTACTGTGAAAAGCCCCTAGTCGTCACATTCCGCCGCCTGTTCGGGGAGGCTGGTACGGGAATCGAACCGTGCTGCTGGCCTGCCTTGGTCTGCTTTAAAAACCAGCGATTTAGCCCAGTGTGCTAAACCAGCTGCTCATTGTAGACCAGCTAAAATGCTTCTGTTGTTCAACATTCGGCCTCTGCAGTGGCCACACTTGTTGACAGGAACGGCGGATGTGTGAAAACTCCTCCTCTCACATCTGTTCCTTGCGGATTTGCTACAGTTTCCCTGTGGTCACCAGCAGTTTCTCCTCACCAATTGGGAATACGATTCGAGATGCTGGATCAGGTTGACATCACGTTTCATTGGAAGGTCCACTGTGGCCCTGGACAGAGTGGCTGCTGTTGTTTGTATTTTCCATGAACGATAATCATCTTGTTTGTGAGCATCATGAGGCACTGATGGAATCTCTTGATTCTGGAGGGGGTTGTAGGGCATCGCTGCCAGTTACTCCTCATCCAGCAGTCAGCCCAGTGACTTCTGGTCAGTTTCAGTTGTGACCTTTAGGCCAATAATGTAGTCAGAAAATTTCTCACATTCCCAAATGACTGCAAGAGCTTCTTTTTCAACCATGGCCAATCTTGTCTCTGTGTCTGACAGTCCTCCAGACATGTAATACATTGGCCAGTGACATCCACCCTGAAATAAGACAGCACCGAGACTCAGCGATGGAACATCCGTTGTTATGGTGACGGGCAGGGATGGGTCACAGTGGGCTAGGATGTTGGTTGAGAGCAACATGACTTTGATATAATGAACACTTTCTCTTCGTACAATCACAGCACCTTGCCTGGTCTTTATTGAAAAGGTGCCGCAGGGGTTATGTGACCTGTGCCTGATTGGGTGAAAATTTTGCCAACGGGTTCACCATACACAGGAACCTCTGGAGGTCCAGAGCCGATGATGGCCACAGTGATGCCTTTGTTGCTGATGATATAACCTCAGGACAAATAGACATCTTGGAGAATTCACATTTCCCATTCAGTGTCAGCGTTACTTCCTGCAAATGTTCTGGAACCGCTATGAGTCTGTTGTCACGTTGTTCCACTGCTGAACCGTGGACCACAGCATCATCCATATGGCAATGTGTCCGACACGTGTTGTGAAAGATTTCCAGTGTGGAAGTCCGACCGACCTGTCAGCGGTTGAAGCAGAATCTGCCAAAGGGGATGACGAATATGGTCAGCAATCTGGACTTTCCATCTCTCAGAAGTTTCCAGAAGCCTCTGTTAGCATCAAGTTTTAGAAACACTGCTTTTAGAGAGTTTGGTCAGGTTGTTGTCCATTGCGGACATCAGATGGACTTCTCTCACCTCAGCTTTATTGAGCTGTGTCAAGTCAACACCGATATGAATGGGCCAATTTGGATTTGGGACTGGGAGTGTCCCAGGACACCATTCACTGAGTGAGGGGGGAGATGACACCCATTTTTATCATCTCATCCGGCTGTTACTGCACTTGCTCCATGAGTGGATGGGATATTTTCCATGGTGTGAACAGGCGGACTGACTTTGTATCGTCCCTCAATGTGATCCTGTATACCGTCCTCACTTAACCCAATCGGTAAAGAATGTCAAGAATTCCTTGTTAAATCTGGGAGCAGCCCCTTGCTGGTTGACCTTGTCTATTTTCTGTAGGTGGCTGAGGTCAACATTGGCTTTTCAGCTTAAAGGGGGACATTCTTGATTGTGGATGATGATAAGGATCTCTCGGATTCTTTTGTCTTTGTATCTGAGTGTCACCTGCAGAGTATTTTTCACCAGTAGGTTGATGCTACAAATCCGTACAACTGTGTTGTGGGTGGCATCAGTTGTTGGATCTCCAGCCATGGTTCCTTGTCTGAGAAGCACTGGCTCCCTTGTTCAGAAGACCATTAACCGAGGTGCCCGCGTTTCAGAACTAAAACCTCTGATCTTTGACCTCACCCAAGAGGCATTGCAGTATTTCCTCGGCGTGGTACCTGGTCAATGGTTTTGGGAATCATCTGTGCATCTGGTTATGTTGGCTTTGCATAGCTTTCCGAAGTGCCCTATGCAGCTGTAATGAGAAAATAAACTGTGCTGAGGCTGCAGGATTGGTCACTTTGTTCCATAATGTTGGCATGTTGGCCCACCTTCCAGTGGTCGGTTAGGGTATTGCTTCCCTTGGCCTGGAGTGTCCCCGGGGGTTCCTCTGCTGTTTCACTAGCTGGATAGTGGCCGTTGCTCTGTACCATAGTTTCGTCCCTTCAGATGGCTCTGTGCTGTAAATGGATTTCGGATTGCACAACAATCTGAATGGCCTTTTCAAATCTTCCTTAGCTTGAAGCATGTCTGAAAGTGTATCATCCGCCACTCTGACAACAATCCTGTCCCTGATTAGCTCTGATTTCACCATAGACCCGGCCTTCAGCCATTCTGTACAGCTCATAAGCAGGTTCTCCTGGCTGGTGGACACATTTGTTAAACTTTGCTCTTCCAAGCATTTTGTTCCTGCTCAGCTTATAAATAGTCTCAAATGAATTTAAAACTTAATCAAATTTCATAAAGATTAATTTATTCCTTTTCAAGCTATTATGTCATCAGCTATTGGACCTACCAAATAAAACACCGTATTGACCTGTTCAGCTTCTGTCTTCTTGTCTACAACTGAAGCACTGCTGTCATGTTTCTAAAGAATCTCTTTTCCAAAGTTGCTAATGTTGCATCTGCCTGGATTTTAATTACACCCAAACTTCTCTGCTGATGTAGATTTTGATCCATATGATTTCAAATAAAAAGTGTGTATAACACTAAATGATAAAGGATCTGGATCGGCGCAGGCTGGGAGGGCTGAAGGGCCTGTTCCGGTTGTATGAGGAAATCCATGGTGGTGTTGCCATAAACTTCTTCCCAATGAGATTTCCCGTGCTTGTCCGTTTAGTGGGCTCCTGCAGTAATGACGTTGCAATTTCTGTGTTTTTAAATTTTCATCAGTGACTCCCTGGATTGAGCATTCGGAGTCTTCCCTACTATCTAAGTATTTCCAGGTCGTGACACCATCAATTCCTGGATTTTACTGGGTACTTTAACTGACAATTATTTTTTCCATGATGTATAATTTTTGATGAAAGTGAGTTTGGTCGCCATGTGGTCAGGTGCCGGCTTGGAACATGGTTGCAATGTGGAGTTTTATTTCTGCCTCTGCTTCCAACCCTGCTCTTCTCTGACAATCTCCTTTGGCGCCTTCACTCCTGCTGCTTTCCATCAGGTCACATTGCAGCTTCTTTACTTTTCCACACTTTGGGGGATTTTGTGGTCCATCCTTCATTGGCACCATGTTGTAAGATGCTGTGTGTGGTTCAATAGGTCTCATAAAGAGGTTCTGAGTCTTGTATAGTTTAACAGTAAGTGTTTATTAGCCTCTAGTAACGATGTACATTCTAAGGTCTAAGCTGAGAGCTGTCTCCATGCTTGCCTCTACAAACATCTCTGTCCATCACTGCCCTCGAGACTCAGATCATACAACTCTTTAGATCACACAGTGGGCGGTACTGTTCTCAGTCCCACGTTAACTCTTTCTATTCCAGATCTTTCTAACACTGTGATTAGCGCAATATTGACCATCCCAAAAATGGCAACATTGTTTAAAAAATCTGCTCTCGCTCAAGATTGTGTTGCTAACATGATACTTTGCTCAGTGGCCAATTAAGGACTGCCCAGCATGTAATGTTTCGTCCAGTTAGGTGACTGGGCAAAGCGGGAACTGTGTGTGGCTGATTGCAAAATGGAGCACAAATCCCCCATTGAGCCCTGAAACAAACAGGAGATGTAGAAGTTGAGAGCCAATGTGACCGGCAACATCATTGGCACAGGATGACCACCCACACAGTTGGAGGAAATTTCAGGATCACTTATTTCACAAAGAGATATCATTGTGGCCCTGGAGAGGCGATGCTCCTGCGGGACTGGACTCAAACATTTGTAGGCCAGTGCTTCATGGCCTGTATACGCTAGCCGCTGGGCAGTGGAGTCTTTGGCATCTCCTCCTGCCTTGGCCTCCCTCCTTACCCTGCACCAACTGAACCCGTGCCTTGCCTCTCACAGGTCTCTGCCTGGACTATTGCATCCTCTCCTTCTTGATTCTCTGTCTTCCTCTTCAGAGGAGGTCCCACCAGCAGAGTAGACTATCCCCAGATGCAGGGGACCAGTGCCTTGCAGATGATGGATCACTGCCATCCAATCCTCAAGAATACCTTCCAGGGGGGCAGCACGGTGGTGCCGTGGTTAGCACTGAAGTCTCACGGCGCCGAGGTCCCGGGTTCAATCCCGGCTCTGGGTCACTGTCCATGTGGAGTTTGCACATTCTCCCCGTTGGGTCTCACCCCCACAACCCAAAGATGTCCAGGGTAGGTGGATTGAACACACTAAATTGCCCCTTAATTGGAAAAAATGAATTGGGTACTCTAAATTTAAAAAAACAAGGGAAACTTTCCAGGGAAGTCCTGAAGTGCTGTAAGTCATGCCTTAAATGCTAAACAATAACTCGGGAATTCAAGCTAAACTCTACATTAAAACATCCACAAACTCTACCATAGAGACTGGGGCCTTTTATCCTGACCTTGGATCAGGAAATGCAACAGATTTATTAGGCACCCACCTGCTTTGCCCAAATGACAAGCTACAAATAATATAGGCAGTGTAAGATCACTCTGTTGATTGGACTTTTAATGGCCTTAATTGGCCCTTTAATTGTCGGCAGGCATGCATCTAATTTGGCCATGTGTCCCCCGAGCTAGGACTTGTGCGTGTGCAGGACGATGTCAGGAAACGCTCCCACCGCCTTCTCGCCAGATTTTACACATTTCCAGGTTGGGTACATTCCCGGCCCAGACACGGAAAACTCTGGCCCGTGAGTTCTTACCTTGAATTTATAATAACTTTCGCAGGAAGAATCTCCTGTCTCATTCAGATGCACTTTTCCATTAATACGGGTGAAAACATCCCAGATACTGAGTCCTTTCCCATCCTGATCCCAGGCCCCTTCTGTCTGGTAAGCAGAGCTGCCCACTCCCCAGGAGAAACCTGAAACCAACACAATAATTAAACTTGGTGTTTCACAACAGTTTGTCCACACACTGAACAAAATATGACAAGACTGTTCTGAGGTGGATGTCAGCCAACTGATGGATTCCATATCAGAATGTTAGTTTGTACGATACAACTTTCACTCCAAATCTAACTTTTCAATAATTTCCAGTAAAGTGCAGCAAATTGAGTCCAGGAAGCAGATGGATTAGAAACAAATCCACTTGTTCTCACAGGTGGGGACCAGTCAGTATTTGTACCAGTCTCACACCTCTTCCCGACTAGACCATCTCTCCCGATTAATTCCCTCACATCGTCCTCCCCTGCTCCCTACCCCCTCCCGTGGTCCCTACCCACTCCCCTGCCCCATACCCCCTCACTGCTCCCTACCCCCTCCCCTGCCCCATACCCCCTCACTGCTCCCTACCCCCTCCCCTGCTCCATACCCCCTCCCCTGCTCCATACCCCCTCCCCTGCTCCATACCCCCTCCCCTGCTCCATACCCCCTCCCCTGCTCCATACCCCCTCCCCTGCCCCATACCCCCTCCCCTGCTCTATACCCCCTCCCCTGCTCCATACCCCCTCCCCTGCTCCATAACCCCTCCCCTGCTCCATACCCCCTCCCCTGCCCCATACCCCCTCACTGCTCCCTACGCCCTCCCTTGCTCCCTACCCCCTCCCCTGCTCCCTACCCCCTCCCTGCTCCCTACCCCCTCCCCTGCTCCCTACCCCCTCCCCTGCTCCATATCCCCTCCCCTGCTCCATACCCCCTCCCCTGCTCCCTACCCCATCCCCTGCTCCATACCCCCTCCCCCGCTCCCTACCCCCTCCCCTGCTCCCTACCCCCTCCCCTGCTCCATACCCCCTCCCCTGCTCCTTAACCCCTCCCCTGCTTCCTACCCACTCCCCTGCTCCCCACCCCCTCCCCTGTCCCTACCCCCTCCCCTGCTCCCCACCTCCTCCCCTGCTCCCTACCCCCTCCCCTGCTCCTTACCCCCTCCCCTGCTCCCTACCCCCTCCCCTGCTCCCTACCCCCTCCCCTGCTCCCTACCCCCTCCCCTGCTCCCTACCCCCTCCCCCGCTCCCTACCCCGCTCCCTAACCCCTCCCCTGCTCCATATCCCCCTCCCGGCTCCCTACCCCCTCCTCTGCTCCCCACCCCCTCCCCTGTCCCTACCCCCTCCCCTGCTCCCCCCTCCCCTGCTCCCTACCCCCTCCCCTGCTCCCTACCCCCTCCCCTGCTCCATACCCCCTCCCCTGCTCCATACCCCCTCCCCTGCTCCCTAGCCTCTCCCCTACTCCATATCCGCCTCCCTGCTCGATACCACCTTCCTGATCCATAATCCCCTCTCCTGCACTTCATAACATTCCTTGCTCTATTCGTTGTCATTTTTAATATTTTCTTATTGAGGTGATTGTGTAAAATCTCTTTATAAATGTGTATGTCTCAGCTTTTACACCTAGCTCTGATAACAGATTCTAAATTTGATCTCTGTGGACAGTTCTGGTCACTGTGGTAGAAAGGTGACACGGTGGCACAGTGGTTAGCACCGCTGCCTCACAACACATGGGTCCCGCGTTCGATTCCGGCCTCGGGTGACTGTGTGGAGTTTGCACGTTCTCCCTGTGTGTGCGTGGGTTTCCTCCGGTTGCTCCGGTTTCCTCACAAAGAAGTGCAGGTTAGGTAGATTGGCTGTGCTGAAAAAATTGTCCCTTAATGTCCAGGCTTATGTGAGCAAGGTGGGGTTAGGGGAATGGGCCTAGGTGGGGATGCTCATTTAGAGGGTCGATAGGCCGAATGGCCTCCTCCCCACTGTCGGGATTCTGCGATGAAAAGCAATACTGCAACTATTAGGCGAATATAGACCAGAGTAAACAGAATGAAGGAGGGGTTGGACTATGGGAAATGATCACACAACTGGGCCATTTCTCACTGGAACAAAGATTGCGATTATCCGATTGCTGTTTTTAGTATTTTGAAGAGACTGGATAATGTGGATGATGACCAGCTGTTCCACCTTGTCCAGAACAAGTAGATCCAGGGGTCAGGATCTGTGCTCTAAGAGGGGGATAACATTGAAACAGAACTGGAGTCAGCGAGTGGCCAAGCTATGGAATAGGCTTCCAAGGGAGATAATGAAAGCAGATAGTACTGACTCACTTAAAAACAAATTAGATAGATTTCTTTCAGAAAATAACATTTTAAGTTCAGTAATTTGAGACATGGGATGTGTGGCGACGGAGGAGTGCTCGTGAGGAACAGGTAACTTTGGACATATTGTTCATAAAGCTCCCCATCACTGGGGCCTTTTCCTAACCTCTGTCAGCTGTAAACTCATCGATAGACATTGATCACGATGATTAGTCAATAACTCCATTATCGCTGGATCATGTGGTTGTCAGGATGGTGAAAGGTGAATTAAATAGAATTTACAGTGCAGAAGGAGGCCATTTGGCCCATCAAGTCGGCACTGACCTACTGAAAGAGCACCCTACTTAAGCCCACACCTCGGGCTATCCCCTTAACCCCACCTAACCTTTTGGACACAAAGGGCAATTTATCATGGCCAATCCACCTAACCTGCACATCTTTGGACTTGTGGGAGGAAACTGGAGCACCCGGAGGAAACCCACATTGAACCCGGATCCCTGGAGCTGTGAGGCAGCAGTGCTGGCCATTGTGCCTCCGAGCCACCCATGGACCAGTGTCTTTTATTGTCTAAAATTCCTTTGTTCCGAATAACACTTCAAAATTTACGTGTCATAAAATTAGTTTAGAGAATCAAGATTTTGAAAGATTATTTCCCTTAAAAAGATTTTAAAATCTCTGTTAATGTAACTCTGATTGCTTTCGCAACTACTACTGTGCGGCCAATATGGCTATGATTAGGAAGTGGGCGATGAGGTTGGCGGCGTGGGAGCAGCTGGAGGCGGCGTCATGTGAAGGTACTAGTCTGGGAGCTTTGATAACGGCTCCTTTGCCGTTCTTGCTGACTCGTTACTCCACAAGTCCGGTGGTGGTGGCGACACTGTGGATCTGGGGACAGTGGAGGAGGTACAAGAAGGTGGAGGGAGCGTTGGTCTGGACCACGATATGTAACAATCACAGGTTTGTCCCGGGTAGGCTGGATAGTGGGTTCCAGAGCTGGCAGAGGGCAGGCATCAGAAGGATGGGAGATCTGTTGATAGACGGAAGGTTTCCCAGTTTGTAGACGCTAGAGGACAAATTTAATCTGCCGCCAGGAAACGCCGTTAAATATCTGCAAGTACGGGCCTTCCTGAAAAAACAGGTAGTGGCCTTTCCGACGCTGAGGATACAGGACAGGGTGGTCTCCGGCACCTGGGTGGGGGAGGGGAGGGTGTCAGATATCTACCAGGAACTACAGGAGGTGGAGGAAACCCCGGTGGAGGAGCTCAAGGGCAAATGGGAGGAGGAGCTAGATGAGGAGTTGGAAGCGGGTCTGTGGGCAGAGGTCCTGGGCAGGGTTAATTCCTTCTCATCATGTGCCAGGCTCAGTCTAATTCAATTTGAGGAGGTCCACCGGGCATACATGACGACAGCAAGAATGAGCAAGTTTTTGGGGGTAGAAGAAAGTTGTATGAGGTTCAAGGGCAGCCCTGCAAACCATGTCCACATGTTTTGGGCATGCCCGGAGCTTAGAGAGTTCTGGCAAGGGTCCGCGAGGGCAATGCCCAAGGTGCTTAACAGACGGGTGGCGCCGAGTCCAGAGTTAGCGATCTTTGGAGTGTCAGAAGACCCGGGAGTTCAGGGGGCGAAAGAGGCCGACGTCTTGGCCTTTGCCTCTCTAGTAGGGGCTGGTTTAGCTCACTCAGCTAAATCGCTGGCTTTTAAAGCAGACCAAGCAGGCCAGCAGCACGGTTCAATTCCCGTACCAGCCTCCCCGGACAGGCGCCGGAATGTGGCGACTAGGGGCTTTTCACAGTAACTTCATTGAAGCCTACTCGTGACAATAAGCGATTTTCATTTTCATTTCATTTTCATAGTAGCCCGGAGACGGATTTTATTAATGTGGAGGGACCCGAAGCCCCCGAGTGTAGAGACTTGGGTTACCGACATGGCTGGGTTTCTCAGCCTCGAGAAAATAAAGTTTGCCTTAAGAGGGTCTATGCTAGGGTTCTCTCGGAGGTGGCAGCCGTTCGTCAACTTTCTCTGGGAAAATTAAAATGTCAGCAGCAGCAGCAGCAAACCTGGGGGGGGGGGGGGGGGGGAGTGCTTCATTGGGAGAGTGTGGGAAGGCTGGGTCGCGTGGGGTAATGTCTATTTAATTGTTATTGTATATTCTCTTTTTGCACTATGTTAATGTTCACTCTAGTTTGTTCTGTTATTATTGTTACTGCTGTCTCATTATGAAAAATTCAGCAAACACTGCTTAATAAAAATACTTTTAAAAAAAAGGTAACTCTGATTGTAATAGTGCAGGATGCTTATTGCAAGATTCGGCAGACTTTCAATACCTGGAAATCACAGCATAATGTAACGGTCAAAATCCAGCTCCCACAATCCAAAATAATAACAATAATTTTTATTAGTGTCACAAGTAAGCTTACATTAACACTACAATGAAGTTACTGTGAAAAGCCCCTAGTCGCCACACTCCGCGCCTGTTCAGGTACACAGAGGGAGAATTCAGAATGTCCAAAACAGCACGTCTTTTGGGGCTTGTGGGAGGAAACGAGCATCCGGAGGGAACCCACGCACACACGGGGAGAACGTGCAGACTCCACACAGACAGTGACCCAAGCCGGGAATCGAACCCGGGACCCTGGCACTGTGAAGCGGAGAGTTCGCTTGTGATATATTTATTCATGAAGGCATCAATGATAGATTAATGACAGGAGCTGGACATCCTGGGAAGTTGGACATGTGATAAACACAATGGATACATCTTAACCCTGTGGCAACTCACAATTAGGCATCTTAAAGATGTGTTTCAGCTCTTGCTATAATGGTAGATAAAGGCATAACAAACAGCCCACATTTTCTTGGGTGAAATTTTCCCTTACCAGGGGGGAATGTCCCGTAATAGAAGGATCCACCATGGTCTTTTGTCCAGTCGAATTCTTCAGATAGACCCAGAGGCAGCAACAGCAGAAAGGCTTGGGACACAACGTGTAGAATTGGAGACATTGTCCTCGTAGTGTCGGTCTCGTACTTTCCCACCTGTACCAAGACAACAGCCTGCTGGCACGCAGAGGACAGGAGGATCATACAACTGATAGCAATGCAGGAGAAAGCAGATTGAACAAACCGGCACCCTTTCCTTTAGAGAAGGGAAGGCTGGAGGGATAACCTCATTAAGATCTTTAAAATTAAGAATGGGTTTGATAGGGCAATTGCAAAGAAGATGTTTCCACTTGTGAGTCCAAAGATGTGCGGGTTAGGTGGATTGGCCATGCTAAATTGCCCGTAGTGTCCTAATAGTAAGGTTAAGGGGGGGAGTTGTTGGGTTACGGGTATAGGGTGGATACGTGGGTTTGAGTGGGGTGATCATTGCTCGGCACAACATCGAGGGCCGAAGGGCCTGTTCTGTGCTGTACTGTTCTAGTTCTAGGGGCAGCACGGTAGCATGGTGGTTAGCATAAATGCTTCACAGCTCCAGGGTCCCAGGTTCGGTTCCCGGCTGGGTCACTGTCTGTGCGGAGTCTGCACGTCCTCCCCGTGCGTGCGTGGGTTTCCTCCGGGCGCTCCGGTTTCCTCCCACAGTCCAAAGATGTGCGGGTTAGGTGGATTGGCCATGCTAAATTGCACGTAGTGTCCATAAAAGTAAGGTTGGGGGGGGGAGTTGTTGGGTTACGGGTATAGGGTCGATACGTGGGTTTGAGTAGGGTGATCATTGCTCGGCACAACATCGAGGGCCGAAGGGCCTGTTCTGTGCTGTACTGTTCTATGTTCTATGTTCTATGTTCTATGAGGGATACCAAAAGCAAGGGCTGTAAATAAATGATGGCCACTAATAAATTGAATAGGGAATTCAGGAAAAACCTATTTACCCAGACTGGTGAGAAACCTATTTACCCAGACTGGTGAGAATGTGGAACTTGCTCCCATAAGGAATGATTGAGGCAATAGGCATCAATGGGGAAGCTGGATAAACACATGTGGAATAAATGAAATGTACAGATATGCTTATGGGATTAGACGAATGGGTGGGAGAGGTAGGGAGAGTTGGAGGGGGGAAAGATTATTTGATGGAGCATAAACACCAAAGAACAGTTGGCCCAAATAGTTTGTTTCTGTCCTTGTAAATTCAATGCAAATAGTCCCCAGCACGAGTTATTAACCAACACAACTTTCAACAAATGTAACAGCTGTCAAAAATATATATTTCTATCCCTCTCTAAATATAAATAGTTAATTTGTTTTGTGTTCTATGAAAAGGTGCACTTCCCATCCAGGTAATTACACATTGTACCAATTCAATGAATGTCAAGGATATAACCTCAGCCTATTCCACCCGGAAAACCAGGATAATTCCCCTGGGATAACATCCGACATTCCCTTGACTGGTCCACACTTTTTGCCCTATTTTTCTTGTGTGATGAATTTCCAGGTGATTGTTGGTGAATATTTACACCAGCCAGTTAAAAGGCTCGCAGTATGATAGCACTGGGTGATTTTCAGATCGCAGGATGGTATAAGTGTCACTTTCTGACATTTTTCCACACACAAAAAATATTAAAACACCAAGTTTCAATTTCTTAGAAAATATGTGATGAAATAAATGATGAAATATTAGTCCGCCTGATATTAAATATAGAAATTCGCTACTTCATTTTAACTGGTTCGTTATATTTCAAACATTTATCAGTTTGCATCTCTGCTAGTCAATTAAAGTATTGTTTATTACAGTTTTAAATAAACCTTATATATCCTCCTTAAACAGTATAAAACAATCGCATTGCACCTTCTCTTAATAATAATAATAATCTTCATTAGTGTCACAAGTAGGCTTACATTAACACTGCAATGAAGTTACTGTCAAAAAACCCTAGTCACCATACTCCGGCGCCTGTTTGGATACACTGAGGGAGAATTCAGAATGTCCAATTCACTTAACAAGCACGCCTTTGGGGATTTGTGGGAGGAACCCGGAGGAAGCCCACGCAGACACGGGGAGAACCTGCAGACACCGCACAGACAGTGACCCAAGCGGGAACCAAGTCTGGGACCCTGGCGCTGTGAAGCAACAGTGCTAACCACTCTGCTGTCGTGCCACCCTAAACAAGATGTGGAGATGCCGACATTGGACTGGGCTGGGCACAGTAAGACGTGGAACCCACCTCTTCACTCACCTGATGAAGGAGCTGCGCTCCGAAAGCTAATGATTCCAACATCAGGTTAAAGTCCAACAGGTTTATTTGGAATCACTAGCTTTCGGAGCGCAGCTCCTTCATCAGGTGAGCGAAGAGGTGGGCTCACTTCTTACTGTGCCCAGCCCAGTCCAATGTCGGCATCTCCACATCTTGTTTCGGGTGGCACGGTAGCAGCGTGGTTAGCACTGTTGTAAAATGAATCAAGTTTGTCAAGTGAATCTTTGGAGGCGAGATTGCCTCCTGAATGAGGAGCTGCTCCAGACTTTATCTTACCTGTTAACCCTTCTTCATTGGTGTAGCTTGGAGAGAGAACCCGAACTACAGGCAGCGTCCAGAGAATGAATCCAGCAACACGAAAACAGCCCCAAATCTAGCAACACTTTGAAGAACAATCCAGCACATCATTCATTATCTCTGAACAGAGAGAACAGTCCCTTTGGAACTCAGCGATGCATTACTAAATTTAGCTTATCCACACACATCTCTTTGTACAGACCGAGTTTCCCGAAGTAAGCAAACTTTTTTTGTTGTTGCTGTATTTGAACCAGCAACTCATCTGTTTTTTTTTTGATGACGTTACCTTCCAGTGAGAAGGGTCGAGCCCCCTATTTGATTGGAATAGTTCTGAGCAGAAGCGAATACCTGGCGGGGACAGCGCAGGACAATGAGATACAGAAATAACCCAGCATCGGACTGCAAACCTCTGCTACAGTGACAATCAGTGACAAAGGCATTTTAGTCACGCATGACCCCCAGCTAGCCTAAATGGCATTCCCATATTTCAATAATTTGGAACTTTATTATGACCATTTTTTGATTCTTCCAAAAAAAGTGATTGCCCACTTTATTTTTTTTAAAAAACTTCTTACAGCAAAGCTGGCCACCTTATTGTGAAATTACAATGCATTATTGCTCTCTCTCTTTCACCAATCGGGTGGAGGGAAATGGTCTTTAGCATGTGTTGGGGTTTTAACCGTTCAATAGATTCGGACTGGTTGCAAGAACAATCCCCACTGGTCGATAGCATCCACCCATTGATGGAGCTGTGTATTTAATCTGTTCCTTGCCTGTGCCATAGGACCAGAGTCAGTATCTCCACTTCAGGCCCCTGAACAGCAGAACAAATCAGGTAGGATTATATTCGGGTGAAGGTGGATTTCATTTGGCATTCTCACATTTCCATGCTAGAAATCAAGCTGTCACTTTCTCCCCAGACAGTGGTTTTGACCTTGTGGACGATGGGATGATCAGGTGTTGCTATTAAATGAACGAGTTCAGTCCTACTTATCATGGTGTAAAACAAAGTCCATGACTTTGGGGCAGCACAAGTGAATAGCACTGTGGCTTCACAGCGCCAGGGTCCCAGATTCAATTCCCGCCTCGGGTCACTGTCTGTGCGGAGTCTGCACGTTCTACCCGTGCCTGCGTGGGTTTCCTCCGGGTGCTCCGGTTTCCTCCCACAATCCAAAGATGTGCAGGTTTGGTGGATTGGCCATGATAAATTGCCCTTAGTGACCAAAAAGGTTAGGAGGGGTTATTGGTTACGGGGATAGGGTGGACTTAAGTGGGTCAGTGCAGACTTGATGGGACAAATGGTCTCCTTCTATACAGTATGTTCTATGATATTGTGGTCGGATTGGTTGGGGCAATTTACCCCATTCTTCACAATATCACAGGAATGAGGGTGACCTGTCACTTGGTGGTGGTTTTTGAAGCAGTTTTGCTTCAGTCTGACACCTGCATTCTCCAGCATTTCAGGAGTCCGGCTCCTACACAGGAGTTTGATGTGAGCTTTGGGGGTCTTGAAGTGCGCGCCTTGACGTGACGCAGGTTTAAAGTGACACTACAGGTGGTGGCTTTGTGTCCTGAGGTCCTCAGGTTCTTGTGCCCCCAGAGTGTGTGCAGACTTTTGACGTGTGTGAGTTTGATAGAGGACAATATCCAACCCCATTCCTTTATATTCGTCCATGCCGAGTGGGCAGCACAGTGGTTAGCACTGTTGCTTCACAGTTCCAGGGTCCCTGCTTCGATTCCCGGCTTGTGTCACTGTCTGTGTGGAGTCTGCACCTTCTCCCCATGTCTGCGTGGGTTTCCTCCGGGTGCTAATGGAAGCCTACTTGTGACAATAAAGATTATTTTTAAAAATTATAAATACTACACAAAGACACCAGGCTCTTGATAATTCAGAACTCCCTTGATGTGATGTGGGAATTAACTTTCTCACAATGAGTGGTCATAACACCAGGTTCGATTCCCGGCTGGGTCACGGTCTGAACGTTCTCCCCGTGTCTGCATGGGTTTCCTCCGGGTGCTCCGGTTTCCTCCCACAAGTCCCGAAAGACATGCTGTTAGGTAATTTGGACATTCTGAATTCTCCCTCTTTGTATCCGAACAGGGGCCGGAATGGGGCAACTAGGGGCTTTTCACAGTAACTTCATTGCAATGTAAGCCTAATTGTGACAATAAAGATTATTATTATGGGGGCTGGAATGCACTACCTGAAAATGTGTTGGAGGCAGGTTCAATGGAGTGGAGATGCTGGTGTTGGACTGGGGTGGGCACAGTAAGAAGTCTGATGAAGGAGCTGTGCTCCAAAAGCTAGTGATTCCAAATAAACCTGTTGGACTTTAACCTGGTGTTGTATGGAGGCATTGAAGAGAGCATTAGTTTGTTTTAAAATAATCTTTATTATCACAAGTAGGCTACACAGAGAGAGAATTCTGAATATACAAATTATCTAACAGCACGTCTTTCGCGACTTGTGGGAGGAAACTGGAGCACCCGGAGGAAACCCACGCAAACACAGGGAGAACGTGCAGTCTCCGCACAGACAGTGGCTCTGTGAAGCAAGTGCTAACTAGTGTGCTACCGTGCCGCCCAAAGATGATTATTTCAACAGAAACAATGTGCAGGGTTACGGGGAAAGGACAAGAGAATAGCACTAAGTCACGATGCTCGTTTGGAGAGCCAATGCAGACTCGATGGACCAAATGGCCTCCTTGTGCACAGTAACACATTTGTGATTTTGGATTGGTGCCCAGGGATCTTTTTCACCCAACGGCGAGGACATATTTCATACAAAAAAAAAATCAAATTATCATAATTGCTTCTAATTGTCTCCTTTGCATGTTTCATTCCAAAGAGAGGGCTGGACAGAGCTTATAAATCACCATGGCCTGGAGAGCTTTGTGATTGGCCAGTCTTGCTATTGATAATAAACATTTTTTAGAAGTTCCCTGTGAACTCTTACCTCGTAGTTTGAGTCTCTAGGTTAACAGATGGGATTGGGAAGCTGTGTGAATTTCATAAATGCCAGTATTTATGTCTGAGATAAGGTAACGTTCCCTGAATTTTAATGGAAAAATTGATATTTTAGGAGTAAATATAAATATGTTCTTCCACTTTCTATGCTTCTATTACAAGTTCTATTTTGAACATTAAGACCTCAGCTGAGCAGTGAACATTAAGCACCTTTGTTACATTGGCCACCATTGATGATTGTCGTTATTCATTGCCGATTCCTTTTAGCTTCATAGCTGGTGGCTTTCATTCCCGCTTTCAGACATCAACTGGGTCAACTTCTGGTGGCCATGATGATACCTTGTCTGATCATTTAAATTTTTTTTAGAGTATCCAATTATTTTTTTTTCCAATTAAGGGGCAATTTAGCGTGGCCAATCCACCTAACCTGCACATCTTTGGGTTGTGGGAGTGAAATGCACGCAGACACGGGGAGAATGTGCAAAGTCCACACGGACAGTGACCCAGGGCTGGGATTGGAACCCGGGTCCTCAGTGCCGTAGGCTGCAGTGCTAACCACTGTGCCCCCGTGCCGCCCGCCTTGTTTGATAAATACTAGTACATCTTGTATGGGGCTGGTTTAGCACACTGGGCTAAATCGCTGGCTTCTAAAGCAGATCAAGGCAGGCCAGCAACACGGTTCAATTCCCGTGCCAGCCTCCCCGGACAGGCGCCGGAATGTGGCGACTAGAGGCTTCTCACAGTAACTGCATTGAAGCCTACTCGTGACAATAAGCGATTTTCATTTCATAATGACGGAGGCATTGAACCATTTCCTTCACTGTGTATTTCCTGTTGCTAAACTTGAGGTGCCTTTAAGCTGCAATGCCTCTCAAAGACCATTTCATCTCCAAGTATTCCAAAAGCAAGCCCAGGGCATGAGAGCATAACTGTTGTTTAATTAGCTGTATCATTAATTGCAACATGTTTGTCAGTTTTAAATTGCTACTGAAGACTGCATTTGAGGATTCCTTTACTCCTGGTATGCAACATGTCCCCTCTGATGTACTAGTATTAATGTATAACTGGTGGAATAGTTACTCATGTAAATTAGGTGATATGTACTGCACTATAACATGCAATGCATAACGTATTATCTGCTATGTCTCTTTTAAGGTAATAATGTCCAATTATTGTTTAGGAAACACATTCCGATCATTGATGTTTGGTTGGAAAATGTTGCTGGTCATAGTTAATCTCAGCCATAAATTAATAATAATCGCTTATTGTCACAAGTAGGCTTCAATGAAGTTACTGTGAAAAGCCCCTAGTCGCCACATTCCGGCGCCTGTTCAGGTAAGCTGGTATGGGAATTGAACCCGCGCTGCTGGCATTGTTCTGATTACAAGCCAGCTGTTTCGCCCACTGTGCTACATTAGTCATTTTTATTCTGAATCTACAACAAAGTCTGTAGTCTGTCTGTGGCCACATATTGCTTTTAATATACTGATCGATAATACAATTTCAATGACTGTCACTGTTTTTACCCCCACAGCAAACTGGGGTCGGTACTCCAACGTGCTTTCTATGGGTCTGGAGGCTGCGTAAGTAAAAACTAGACAGTTGTTAACAGGATGGACAGCTCGCCGCAGAGTGTGTGTGATCACTGATACCCCAATCTTTATGATCTATCTCAGGTGACCCTATATGAGCAAAGAAACTTTTCTGGCAGGCGCTTAGCGGTGACCAGTGACTGTCCGAAGCTGTCAGAATGTAACTTCCCCGAGAGATGCAATTCTGTGCAGGTGGAGAGCGGGGCGTAAGTAGCTTACAATTAACTGATATTTTATACCAACTCATTGGAGGGCAGTGTGATATGGTGACCATAACCACTCTCATACCAGCTGGTGGGAGTCAGTCTTGTGAGGGAGTGGAGACCCACCCACACTACCCAGACATAAATATCCAGCTGGATGTCAGGACTGAGAACTGGAGCTCTGGAGTGGGATTGACTCCCTCACCAGCTGACTCTGGGTTAGATACCCGACAAGGAAAGGGCTGTACACTCACAATGGTTTGAGAACACGCACGAACAGATTCAAAAACAGCTTCTTCCCCACTGTTGCCAGACTCCTAAATGACCCTCTTATGGACTGACTTCATTAACACTACACTCCTGTATGCTTCACCTGATGCCAGTGTCTATGTATTTACATTGATTTGATTTATTATTGTCACATGTATTATTGTACAGTGAAAAGTATTGTTTCTTGCATGCTGTACAGACAAAGCATACCGTACATCAGGAAGGAAGGAGAGACTGCAGAATATAATGTTAATCATAATAATAATCACAAGTATGAAGTTACTGTGAAAAGCACCTAGTCGCCACATTCCAGCGCCTTTTCGGGTAAGCTGGTATGGGAATTGAACCCGCACTGCTGGCCTTGTTCTGCATTACAAACCAGCTGTCTAGCCCACTCATAGCTAGGGTGTAGAGAAAAGATCAACTTAATAAGAGGTAGGTCCATTCAAAAGTCTGATGGCAGCAGGGAAGAAGCTGTTCTCGAGTCGGTTGGTACGTGACCTCAAACTTTTGTATCTTTTTCCTGACGGAAGGAGGTGGAAGAGATTATGTCCGGGATGCGTGGAGTCCTTAATAATGCTGGCTGCCTTTCCGAGGCAGAGTCAATGGACGGGAGGCTGGTTTGTGTGATGGATTGGGCTACATTCACGACCTTTTGTAGTTTCCTGCGGTCTCGGGCGAGCAGGATCTATATCCATACTGTGGACATTGTGTTGCCCTATTATGCATTTTCTTTTTATTTTATTTTCATGTACTAAACGCTCTGTTTGAGCTGCTGGCAGAAAAATATTTTTCGCTGTGCCTTGGTACACGTGACAATAAATGAATCCAGTCCAATGTGCCAGGCAATTTGCACATAGAGCTTCCACAAACAAGAGCTTCCATAAACAAGTTGAATAATCAATGTTTAGTAATGCTGGTTGATGGATAAATATTGACTAGGGCACTGCGGCAATCCCGCTGCTTTTCTTTACATCTTAAGAGGGCAGAGTGGATCCAGTGCAAAGTCACTTCCAATGGTGCACTAGTATTAGGCTAGAATGACCATTCTGGGCAGCATGGTAGCACTATGGTTAGCACAGTTGCTTCACAGCACCAGGGTCACAGGTTTGAT
This sequence comes from Scyliorhinus canicula, assembly GCF_902713615.1. Lineage (NCBI taxonomy): Eukaryota > Metazoa > Chordata > Chondrichthyes > Carcharhiniformes > Scyliorhinidae > Scyliorhinus > Scyliorhinus canicula. Next base: position 3,701,954 of record NC_052157.1, read on the forward strand.
TCCCGGCTTGAGTCACTGTCTGTGCGGAATCTGCACGTTCTCCCCGTGTCTGTGGGGGTTTCCTCCGGGTGCTTCGGTTTCCTCCCACAAGTCCCAAAAGACATGCTTGTTAGGTGATTTGGACATTCTGAATTCTCTGTGTACCCGAACAGGCGCCGGAGTGTGGCGACTAGGGGATATTCACAGTAACTTCATTGCAGTGTGAATGAAATGAAAATGAAAACAAATGAAATTCGTTCATTGTCACGAGTAGGCTTCAAATGAAGTTACTGTGAAAAGCCCCTAGTTGCCATATTCCAGTGCCTGTTCGGGGAGGCTGTTATGGGAATTGAACCGTGCTGCTGGCCTGCTTTCAAAGCCAACGGTTTAGCCCTGTGCTAAACAGCCCCTGCACCAACAACGATTATTATTATTCTGCTTCTGAGGGGAGAGTGGTATCAACTGAGCCACACTGACACGCTTTTCCTCTCCACCCCCGCACCTCTTCACAGGAGAAATTGAGTTTTAATCCACTCTTTACAGCCTTGAGATATTTTGGTCTGAATGGTTGCTATGGAGTCAGTCAACATCAATGCCCACCTATTACTCTTCTACTGCTGGTATATCAGACCCAACTGATGCACACACCTGTTGCAACATAAGTAATATTCTTTATTTTCCTTTGTTTTGAACAGTTGGGTTGGATACGAGGGTGAAAATTACAGCGGACGCCAGTACCTCTGGGATGTGTATGACAAACGAGAATACAGCAACTATGATAAGTGGCTCGGAACTTCTGATCACATCTCTTCTGTAAGAGTAGTGCGAGAGGCAAGTAAAAAACAATCCGATTGTTCCGCGATGTTGTAAATCACCAGTTGTAGACAAGGCCAATATTCAGTGAAGGTCCTCGGAGCAGAGGGCAGACATGGAAAGATAGAAACATAAAAATGACAGCTTCCTTTATCAAGTGGTGCATTACAGAATGAAGGTTTCTCGCCAGAGTACCTTACTCCATGCACCCTTCAGCATGGCTGTGCATTGGGTAGAGGTACCAATTGAAGGTTAAGTACCTGATTGATACGGTTCCAGGAACAGGGGTGAGAATTTTGGTTGCAAAGGAATGACCAGAAGAGTTCAAGTCCCAAGAATTAGGATTTGTTGTGGAAAATATTACACCAGAAAATGGACTTTGTGTTATTGGTGAGCGCAAAGGTTGCACTGGTAGTTCCAAGTAGCAGGCTGCCTGCAGTTAAACTGCGGAGCAACACAAATCAAATGGGAAAAAAAACTAATTTTTAAAAAGAGTGTTAGAAAAACTGCAGTCATTGACACAATATTAAATATATTTTTGTGCCTTGAATCCAATAAGGAACGTTCCCCATCAAAAATCTGTTTGTATGAAAAACCTGGCTTTTCCGGAAGGAAGGTGGAGCTCCAGGAGGATATCCCGAATCTCATTTCATGTTTCAACCTCAATCGCTTTGCCTCTGCCAGGGTTCTCGGAGGAGTGTAAGTATAACCTGCACCAAGTGAACCTGGGTCAAGCAAGTGTGCAGAATGGGTCAGGCGGGCTACACAAGTCACTGGACAATTAAAGAGTCTCCTCAAGAAGTGTTGAAGCATCTTTATAAATGCATTAATCATTGGTTACAATTTTATTCACACCATTTCCTGACCGTTTCCCATCCATTAAGAAAGTGTGACTGATGTTGGAACTGAGGCCCCCCCGAGACACCCCCACACCCGAGACACCCCCCACACACCATCACACCCGAGACACCCCCCACACACCATCACACCCGAGCCACACACCATCACACCCGAGCCTCCCCCCACACACCCGAGCCTCCCCCCACACACCCGAGCCTCCCCCCACACACCCGAGACCCCCCAACACACCATCACCCGAGACCCCCCCAACACACCATCACCCGAGACCCCCCCCACACCCCATCACCCGAGACCCCCCCCACACACCATCACCCGAGACCCCCCCCACACACCATCACACGACTCCCCCCCACACACCATCACCCGACTCCCCCCCCACACACCATCATCCGAGACCCCCCCCACACACCATCACACGACTCCCCCCCCACACACCATCACATGAGACTCCCCCCCACACACCATCACATGAGACTCCCCCCCCACACACCATCACATGAGACTCCCCCCCACACACCATCACATGAGACTCCCCCCCCACACACCATCACATGAGACTCCCCCCCCACACACCATCACATGAGACTCCCCCCCACACACCATCACATGAGACTCCCCCCCACACACCATCACATGAGACTCCCCCCCCACACACCATCACGAGACTCCCCCCCCACACACCATCACGAGACTCCCCCCCCACACACCATCACGAGACTCCCCCCCCCACACACCATCACGACTCCCCCCCCACACACCATCACGACTCCCCCCCACACACCATCACGACTCCCCCCCACACACCATCACGACTCCCCCCCACACACCATCACGACTCCCCCCCACACACCATCACGACTCCCCCCCCACACCATCACGACTCCCCCCCACACACCATCACGACTCCCCCCCACACACCATCACGACTCCCCCCCACACACCATCACATGAGACCCCCCCACACACCATCACATGAGCCCCCCCGCACACACCATCACGAGACTCCCCCCCCACACACCATCACGAGACTCCCCCCCCACACACCATCATGAGACTCCCCCCCCCACACACCCAGACCCTTCCCCCCCCACACACCCAGACCTTTCTCCCCCCCACCACACCCAGACCCTTCCCCCCCCACCCCATCACACCCAGACTCCGCCCACCCACACACACCATCACCCCAAGACTCTCCCCGCCCACACACACCAGAGACTCCCCCCCCCCCCCCCCCCCCCTCCCACACACATACATACCCGAGGCCCCCCTCCCTACCACACATTACTGGGCTCTCTGCCATCACATGAGACTCCCCCCCCACACACCATCATGACTCCCACAGGAATAGTTGGACAATCAGGAGAAGTCCCGGCAGACCCATCTCCCCCGCGGAGAATTATGGTCACTTTCTGAAAACCTCAAATGAGATCAGCCAACTCAGTATGGCAGGGAACTGAAACACGGGAGTCCTCGATCTGTCTGGACAGTGCACCTCCCAAAAGCATGAGGAACATTCCCCCTCTCCTCCAACAAACACTAACTCTCCTGCCCCACAATGAAAAATAACTGTGGAGAAACGGCGAGTGTTTTTGTGAATACCTTGTTGCCGTGGCATGATCATCTTTCAGCTAAACATTATGCATCAAGAGCAGGAAGCACAGATTTAAAGAAGCACAAGCTACAGGATCACTATGTGTCATTGTGATTTTTCATTTCCTTCATAGCTGGGTCGCCTACCAGGATGCGAATTACCGGGGCCCACACTACGTTTTGGAAAAGAGAGACTTTAATAATTATACTGAGTGGGGAGCGACTGCTGCTTATATGGGCTCCATCCGACGGGTGCGTTTCCAATGAGTTTTAAGCAGAGAGTTTCCACCATGATCACAATAAAATATCACAATTTTATTATTGGCTAACTTTGTAGCAGTGCAATTATTAGCTGCAATGATCGTTCACATTTTCACAAAGCCCTACATATTTATTATCGTACAGCAATACTTCAAATATGAAAGGAGGTTTTAAGACAGAAAAAAAACCCAGTTTCCTGAAACAACTCAACCAGCCAGGAGGTAAATACTAACACTGTCACTCTCCTCTCAAATGCTACTCCCCTCCAAAGCCTTGATTGGAGATCCCACAAATTCTTCACCAGCGTTCATAATCTGGCATCACCACTTTTCTGGTTCATTTCTGTTTGAGCATTCCCCTTTAGCTCACCAACAGCTCTTGCCCCAGCAGCCAAGATGCTGCATGTTGGCGTTAACTATTGGGCGGCTCACGGTGCCGAGGTCCCAGGTTCGATCCCAGCTCTGGGTCACTGTCCCTGTGGAGTTTGCACAAGGTAGGTGGATTGGCCACGCTAAATTAACCCCTTAATTGAAAAAAAATAATTGGGCACATTTCAACAGATGGATTCTATTTGAAGCAAATGCGAATGGAAAAGAAAACACAACAGAAGTGTTATTTTTACTGAAAAAAGTGGTCACTGGCCAGGCTAAGGTGTGACAGGATGTAAAATCTTGTTAGGTTTTATGGTGTTCTTTTCTTAAAGAGACAAACTTAAACAGTCACAGTTTTAACATCAGACAAAAACTTAATGCCTTTGAAGCAGTACCTTGAGATCATGACTATAACCGAAAAAAACATTCACTGGTAGTTCACAGCCTGCTGCATTTCTAAAGTAACACAAAAAAACCTTATAATGTGGCCTTTAATCCATCTACAATATATTAGAAATCTTACGCGTGGGTATAACAATAAATCCCAAGCAGTACTTGACCCGTCTCTCAGAGGCTGTGGAATTGGCTACACGCTGGAAACTTGACAGGAAAATAACTGCACTGTAAAAACACAGGGAATGACTGAATTACAGGGGTGATTGTACAAATCTGCACACTTGCTCTGCTGGCCTGGAGCACTGGCGAGAGCTGAGCTGGAGGGGGGTACAGGGTGAGTCTCATTAACAGATATGCTGTACTTGCAGGTGAGACTCCACAAATTCACCTGTAGCTAGATCTCGTGTGCAAGATAGCTGCAGTCACACAAGTCAATGAAGGAACAAGTGTGGAGGGTCTCAAACAGTGTTGTGAAGAATATCCAAAGGACTCTGATAGCAGTTGGCTGAAGGTGGTGATTATGACCCTATGCTAAGAGGCTGCAGTAATTGCACTCGTCAGCTTTTTAAAAAACATACATGAAATGTGTAGCAGTAAAATAATGTTAAAATTGCTTCCAAATTCAACAAAACTTACTCCATGCAAAAAGACAAAATGTTTAGCCAGACTTAGCTCATCCTCAACATCAACATCAAATACACCTTCTTTCTTTAACACATTTAAAAGTGGAACATTATTTCAAAGACATGTTTGCTCAAGGCCAACAATATTTAATTCCTTAGGATGTTTTACATGAGATGCGTGCGCCGCAGTATTGGTTAGCACCATTAGAGAACCTCAGTGAGACTCCCAAATAGTCAAGTTCCCCAATTAGCCGATGACAGATACTGCAGTATTTGACCACAGGTCTTGTGGACCTTTACACCTGTCTACTGTTCTGATATCCTCGCACCAATGGCCCAAATAAATGTTCAGGATTGTAGCATCTCACACCCTCTTTATTCCACTATCGCGCTTTTTGGCTTCTTTTTTTTTGACCCATGATTTTTCAATGCTTTCCTGTGCCAGAAACATACACATCATCTTTATTCAACAAGCTGATGGAAGTCCCCAGTCCTACATTTCCTTTCACCTTCAGTCTTTCGCAGCAGTCAAGACAACTAGAAATTCCGTTCAATGTTCCAATCGTTAAAACTGCAGGCTGAGAAATGGCAGAATGGCTGATTCCCCCCCCACTGTGACAACCATCTGCCCAGTGTCTAGCTTACCCTGCAGTTATTGGAAAACCATGCATTTTGACATCATCAGAATCGGAGGCTTCAATCTTTACAAGTGCAGTCCAACACTTCACCTGAAACAGGAATGGAGTGCGTTCTGGTTGTGCGACGTCTTTGCATCTTTGTCTTAAAATGACCCATTTAGGAGTTGTACTCTTCATCCTCTTCCTCCTCCTCTTCCTCATCTCCCGGTCTTAAATTTCTAACTGACTGCAACGTGGTCAGCTGAAGCTGGGTTTGATTGATAACACTTACATCATCTACCTGCATCGAGGACTGTAGAAAGAAATAGAGCAAGTGAAAAATATCACAACAGTCATTTATTGATAAAGACAGACTAGGCTAAAACTTCAACGCATCTCAAATTTCTCATATGTTGGGAGCACTACTTTTCCACAATTATCATTATGCTGTTAAATTCTGTACTTGTGCATCAAATGAATAGCTGATTGTACTCCATTCTTTTTCAATGCTGACTTCAAAGCTCACTGGGGCAGAATGAATTAGTCGGTTTCAGAGAGTGGATGAGGACAGTGCAATTGAGGTGTACATGGACCATGTATCTTCGGCATATTTGCAACCCTGAAGTCCATTCCAATGGATATCCATCACAGAAACAGACCATTCAGCTTGACTAGTCCATACTGGTCTTTGTACACCAGCCTTTTTATGAACGCATTATTTCAGGAGATGCGAGTCGCTGACAATTTGTTTTCCATCTCTAATTGCATGTGGCTTGCTGCTCCATTGCAAAGGGCAATTAAGAACCAACCACATCGCGGTCTGTCTGGAGTCGCATATCGACCAGACCGGGTAAGGATGGCAGATTTCCTTCCCTAAAAAAGGACATTAGTGAACCAGATGGGTTTTACTAGCTTTACATTCCAGATTTATTAATTTAGTTGAAGTTACACCAGCTGCCTTGGTGGGATTTGAACCCCTTTGCCTGGGTCTCTGGATTAACAGCCCAGTGATATTACCATGACACCACATCCTCCTCCCATCCTTCCTCATCTAATGATATCAGCATAGCCCTTTATTCCTTTCTCTCGTGGTTACCTAGCACACTCTTAAACACATCCCACCATTGATCGCAACCACTCCCTTTGTTAGAAAGTTCCACATTTTCGCCATATAGTTAATGAAGTTTCGTCTGAATTCCCATTGGATTTCTCGATGACTTTGGTTATAAATTGGAGAAGATGGAACTGCTCTCCTTGTACAAGAGAAAGTTTAAAAGAGATTTAATTGAGGTATTGAAAATCATGGGTGGTGTTTGGGGGGGGGGGAAGAGAGAGAGAGAGAGAGAGAAAAAGAGGAGATTGGGACAGAATAGGCAGGGCGAAAACTATTCCCATTGGTGAAAGGATTGAGAACCAGCGGACACAGATTTAAGGGGATTGGTAAAACAGCAATGATGACACGAAGAAAAACTTCACACAGTGAGCATTAGATCAGGAATGCACTGACTGAATGTGATGGAGGTAGGCTCAATTGAATTATTAGTGGAAAATGAAGAATATGCAGGGCTACGGGAAGGGGCAGTGGAATGGTTCCTGATACCATCCTTTTAAATCTTCTCTGCACCCTCTCCACTGCTTCTATTTTTAATATATGTCTGCCAGAACTAAGCAGTATTTTAGCTGTGGTCTAACCAAGGTTTGATATAACTTCCCCACTTTTCCAATTCCATCCCACTAGAAGTAAAACCTAGCGCTTATTTTTTAAAAATGGTCATACCATCTTGTGGCACACCTTTTAGCAATGGATGGATTTATATTGAGATCCTTTTGTTCCTCTACCCACCTAGATTTAAACCTATATGACCTTCCCATTCCTCCTATCTCACACTTAGTGTTATATGCTTCGTTTATCAATTATTTGTCCAATCTCCATTGTTATTCATGTCCTTCTGTAATTTGTTTAGGAAGGATGTCAGGGCCTTGGAGAGGTGATTTACTAGGAACAGCAGGCCATTCAGCCCGTCGAACCTGTTCTACCATTCAATACCATCATGGTTGATCAGATACTTCAATGCCTTTTACACACACTTTCCCCATAACCCTTTGCATTAAGTTTCTGATTAACAATATCGATCTATCACCAGAATAATTCCAGGAGAAAGGGATTACAATTACAAATTTCGAAGCTCGGGTTGTTCTCCTTAGAATAAAGATGGTAAGGAGGAAATGTGATAGAGGTATTTAAAATCATGAAGGATCTGTTCCCAATGGCTGAAGAGTCAAGAGTTAGAGGACATTGATTTAAATGATTGATTAAAGAGCCAGAAAGGAGATGAAGAAAATCATTTTTAAAATGCAACAAGCACACAGCAATCTATCTAGTCACATTCCACCGTTCTTCCCTCATACACTGCAAGCCTTTCATGCAGAAGAAATTGGAGCATAGATTGAACTAATGAGTTGGAAAGCACAAACTGATATCAGATGAAAAGAATTAAAATGGTACGCACAAATACTACCCGTTGGCATTTACTGGAGTTTCCTACAACTCATTTTCCTACGCAAGAAATTAAACATTTACATCTTGGGTCACACTCCTCTCACCTCTACAGGTTCAGATGCCTGACCACAGCTGTCACTGTCACCATTCTCGTCATCACCTTGCTTGGTGTTGATCATTGAGCGTAGAGCCAATTCTTCTACCTGAAGGTGCAACACACCCATTTGTACAAGAACACATTCCAATACGAATAGGATAACATTGGACTATTTTAGACTGCACCAGGGGATGAGACAGGGATGTCCCCTCTCCCCACTGCTATTCGCGCTAGCTATAGAGCCATTGGCGATTGCTCAGAGAGCCTCAAGGGGCCGGCCGGCCCGGGGGGGGGGGTGGTGGTGGTAAGAAGGAGCACAGAGTCTCGCTCTATGCAGACGACCTGCTTCCTCAAGGGGCTGGTCTGGGGGGGCACAGAGTCTCGCTCTATGCAGACGACCTGCTTCAATATGTATCGGACCCAATAGAGGGGATGGAAGAAATTATGAAGATTTCAGGGAAATTTGCCCGTTTTTTGGGGTATAAGCTAAATATGGGGAAAAGTGAGATGTTTGCAGTCCAGACGAGGGGACAGGGGAGTCGATTGGGGGAGCTGCGTTTAGGGTGGTGGGGGAAGCTTTAACTACCTAGGCATTCAAGTGGCGTGGGAATGGGACCGGCTGCATAAATGAAATCTGGCCCGACTAGTAGACCAAATGAAGGACGATTTCCGAAGGTGGGACGCGCTCCCGTTGTCATTAGCTGGGAGGGTGCAGATGGTGAAGATGACGGCCCTCCCGAGAGATTCCTGTTTGTGTTTCAATGTCTCCCCATCTTTATTCCGTGGTCCTTTTTTAAAACAGGTCAACAAAGTGACCACTGGCTTTGTTTGGGCGGGCAAGACCCCGCGAGTAAGGAAGGTAATGCTTGAGTGGAGTTGGGGAAAGGGCGGGCTGGCCTGCCAAATGTTACTAACTATTACTGGGCGGCGAATATAGCCATGATCAGGAAATGGGTGGTTTGGGGGGGGGGGGGGGGGGGGGGGGGGGGGGGGGGGGGTCAGCATGGGAGCGTATGGAGGCGGCGTCATGCAAAGGCACCAGTTTGGAGGCGTTGGTAACTGGGCCTCTGTCGTTCCCGCTGGCACGGTACTCCACCAGCCCTGTGGTGGTGGCAGTCCTGAGAGTCTGGGGGCAATGGAGGAGGCATGTGGGAGCATCGGTCTGGTCCCCAATCTGTAATAATAATCGGTTTGCCCCGGGAAGTATGGATGGAGGGTTCCGGATATGGAGGGGAGCAGGGATTGAGAGGATGGGGGATATGTTTATAGAGGGGAGCTTTTCGAGTATGAGGGCACAGGAGGAGAAGTTTGGCTTTGTGAGGGGACTCAGAGCCCCCGAAGTCGGAGACCTGGTTATCGGACATGGCTAGCTTTCTCGGTCTGGAAAAAAATCAAGTTCGCCTTGAGGGGGTCACTGTTAGGGTTCGCCCGGAGGTGGCAACCGTTTGTTGACTTCTTCGCGGAAAATTAATCATCAGCAGAAAGCGGGGGGAGGGTTTAGTTTAGCTTAGAGTAGGGGGTTAATAAAGGTGGGACCTGTAAGGGAGGGAGACAGCTTTCGCACTATGTTTATAGTTTCATGTACATTGTTTATTTTGTTGTTGCTACAATACCAAAAATACCTCAATAAAATATTTATTAAAAAATAAGAACACATTCCAATACAATGCTGGTATCAAATATTTTGAATAGCTTGCATTCAACCCAGGCATACCAAGGTGCTTAAAAGAGGAATAAAGCTGTACGAAGTCACCGGAAGGAAGAGATCATTTAACCCTTCAATTCAATTGGATTATGGCTAATCTGTACCTTAACTCCACTGACTTGGCTTTTTTGGGGTGTATATCCCACTCTTGTCGTTCCCAGATCAGAATTAGTGCATCTGACTCAGGTGACCTGCCCTTTCCAGGGCGAGGCGTTTAGGCATCCCACAACCCTTCCCATAGCTGCAGGGCCCAGGGTACCAAAGCCACTAGATAAGAACATCCTGCATGATGTTAACCTAGAATTTAGAATCAGAACTCCACCCTTCACTCCAGGCTCCAAACCTTCCACTTGCTGACTTGGAAGGAATGCTAATCACTAACTAAAGCCTCGCCCCACTGAATGTCTTTGCCGAAGAAAAAAAAAAAATTCCTAATCTTTCAAATGACTCGCCACGGCTTCTTAGTGAGGTTTGGCAGGGTGGGGGTGCTTTTCCCATTTTCTGGGAAAGCGTTTACTGATTAAACAGTGAGCAAGTGGCATGAAAATGGAAGAATGAGAAAATACTCTTCAAAATAGAAGAAATAATGATGAATATTTTACACTCTCCGAAATGTAGCTTTTATATACTTACTGCACTAAAGCTGATTGTATTTCCCAGCCCAGGTCTGTTGATTAGTCTGTTGCAGCATTTTGTCAAATGAGAAAGCTCAGGGGTGCTTTATCGACATCACAGGAGGGAACAAAGCATAAAACTCAAGAGTGTTTATTTGCATGATGGGAGCAGAGATCCCCTTCACCCTGAACCCCCAGCCCAAACTGCTCCAATCACAAAGCAGCAGGAACAAACAGCAGCAATAATGAAATGGTGGGGGTGGGAAGAAGGTTCACAAGCCTTATTGCCAACCTGTGCTCTACTGGAGGCATTTGCTTACTGGTGAAAAGGCACTTCATTGAAGTACAGGTCAGAGAGTGAGTTAGTTCTATATGTAAACAATAAATATGCAATGTTCTTTGGGTTTACCTTGAGCCGGTTTAATTGATCCTGTAAACTGGTTTTGATTTTCAGTAGAGCTTCCTCTTCTTTCTTCAGCTCCTGCAGCCGGCTCAGCATTCTGAGCCCGTTGGAATTTAAAGCTTCACCTGTAGAAGGAATAACTGCACCTTTTGAATAATTGCGCCAAGAGATGCTCCGGATTATGCATTGCACTCTTTGTATGGAGGGGGCAGTCTTTGTCTGAAGGCAGGATAGAGGAGCAATAACAGCTTTGGTTAAAGCACGCTGCTAATTAAAAGTAAAAAAGAACATCAGGCGAGACAAGCAGCTTCCCGTCAACATCTGAAACAGAAAAAAACAATTTAGCAGCTTTTATGGAGTCACATAAACAATGTTAGCTAATCCTCTGCTCACAAACACCACATTTTTAAATAGCCAAAGGCATTTACACTCTGCCCACACCCTACCCAATTCAAGCATACACAGCTTAAACAAGCAGAAAACGTCCCCCCCGTCTTCCCCCCCCCCCACCACCCCAACTTGAGTTAAGATTAATGGATGATCTAACAGATGTTTAAAATGATTTGACAGGTTAGATACAGAGAAACTTATATCCACTGGTGGGGGAAATCAGAGAAAGTGGTCACAGCTTTAAAATTCGAGTGAGGCCATTCAGAACGCAATCAATCTAAAATGGTCTCCCGCAAAAAGCTGATGCTAGGAGCAAATGAAAATTAGGTACAGATGTCCATGAAAATGGAGCTAAAGTGAGTTAATGGGGTTGAGAACAGATTTGATATAATTGAACATTGGAACTGGCTCGAGGGGTTGAATGCCCTATTTCTGTTACTAATTTGTAAATAAATAACGTACACACATCTTCATAGAGTTACAAAATGTTGGCAAAGGTTAACTTCCTGAACAGCCATACAGAGCCACAGGTTCTATCTGCAGCGATGCAAACTTTCATTTAAAGAAATATGCATAGCTTCGGACCAAAAAAAAACCCTTTATTTGTGCTTGCAAATCAGAATCACATAGCACAAAGAGAATGGCCATTATATCTGTGCCGCTTCTTTGAAACATTTAGCTTAATGCGTCTCTTACGATAAACCTGGGAAAGAATTTCACCTTATTTACTCTCCAAAAACCCCCAGGATATTGACCCTTCTCTCAAATTTCATTGAAGTAAATGGAAGATCAAAGACTGAATATATATAACTTGCCAAAAACACTTAATCAATATAATTGGCAGAAATTCACAACTAGAAATGACTGTCGGCTTAAAATATCACACCTCCAACCCTATGGCATTTATTATCTGTTGGACTTTAACCTGGTGTTGTAAAGATGACAGAAAATTCCAGAAATGCACAGCATTCATACCAACTCATAAAGGTTGAACACTTCAGACTTTAATTTCAGGTCCGTGATCATGCACATTCCCCCACATTTAAAACTTCTGTAATGGAGCTGCTAGCAGCTTGCATTTATGTAGCACCATTAACATTGTAAAGCATCAGAGAAGCATAAATGCAACATTTTGCATTAGAGTTAATAAGACTGGTGATTAGACTATAAGATATAGGAGCAGTATTAGGCCTTTCAGCCCATTGAGTCTGCTGTCATTCAATCATTGCTGATATGTTCCTCATCCACATTCTCCTGCCTTCTCCCCAATGGGGTTTCCTATTGTGGGCAGCCCCACGCCGTCGGTAAATCACCATGCTGCTGACGAAACAGAGAATCCTGACAGCGGAGAATCCGCTAGCACGGTAGCATTGTGGGGGGGGGGGGGGGGCAGCACAGTAGCATTGTGGGGGGGGGGGGGGGCAACACAGTAGCATTGTGGATAGCACAATTGCTTCACAGCTCCAGGGTCCCAGGTTCCATTCCGGCTTGGGTCACTGTCTGTGCAGAGTCTGCACACCCTCCCTGTGTCAGCGTGGGTTCCCTCCCACATTCCAAAGATGTGCAGTTACGTGGATTGGCCATGATAAATTACCCTAAGTGTTGGGTGGGGTTACTGGGTTATGGGTGGAGGCGTTGACCTTGGGTCGTGTGCTCTTTCCAAGAGCCGGTGCAGACTCAATGGGCCAAATGCATTGTAAATTCAATGATATTAATCAAGAAACCCCCTTACTAATCAAGAACCAGCTTTGTGATTGATCTGCTGTTTCCTACAGGGTTACAGACCAAGAGCTGGAAGGTGAAATAAAACAGAATAGTTAAATTTTAGAACATAAGAACTAGGAGCAGGAGTCAACAATTTAGCCTCTTGAGCCAGCTCCATCGCTCAATGTGATTATAGAACATAGAACAGTACAGCACAGAACAGGCCCTTCGGCCCTCGATGTTGTGCCGAGCAATGATCACCCTACTCAAACCCACGCATCCACCCTATACCCGTAACCCAACAACTCCCTCCCTTAACCTTACTATTAGGACACTACGGGCAATTTAGCATGGCCAATCCACCTAACCCGCACATCTTTGGACTGTGGGAGGAAACCGGAGCACCCTGAGGAAACCCACGCACACACGGGGAGGACGTGCAGACTCCACACAGACAGTGACCCAGCTGGCTGATCTCATCATGGCCTCAACGCCACCATCGTGCCAGTTCTCCATAACCCTTCAACCCATTGCCAATTAACAATCTCTCTAACTCCTCCTATCCCTGCATCCCCCACATTCGTAGCGAGTGCCACAGATTCACGACCCTTTGGAAGTAGTTTTTCCTCAAATCTGTTTGAAATTTGCTACCTCTTATCCTGAGACTATGGCCCCTCATTCTAGTTAACCGTATAGATTTCTATCTGTTTGGAACTGGGACCATTGGACCATTCCTCCCACAGCCTGGCGATGGTGGATAACACTCCTGCATTGATATAGCACCGTGCACTGCCCCCCAGATGAGCCGACGTGCTTTATGGCTAGTAAGAGACAGGGCAGCAGCGGATTTATGCTCCTGATGCCGCAGACAGCAGCGGGGCGGTGTGTTGTTGTTGATGGAGGAATGAGGAAGGCCCGGACTGGGTTTGGCCACAGGCCCAGCCGGCGGTCCGCAGGGCGGGGCGGGGGGGTTCCGGGGATTTATTTCCAAGGCAGTGAGGCCTGTCTGCAAAACCAGACCACGAACCAAGTCTAATTGTCCAGTTCTGAGTCCCCAGGCCCCTCCGCCGCCATTTTCCTCTCACCTCCACATGAACCGAATTCCAACCGACTCCTTTCGTCACTTCCCATAGTTAGCGCATGCGCAACAGCGAGTTTAATGTGGTGAAACGTGAGCCGTTCAGGTTCCCGCATGCGCGAGACCGACTCCGCCACCAACAACTGACCCCATCCACCGGCCCCGCCCCCGGTGACCCGCCCCGCCCCCGGTAACAGGCCCCGCCCCTGGTTACCAACCCCGCCTCCGGTGATGGCTCCCGCCCCTAGTAACAGGCCCCGCCCCCGGTGATGGGCTCCGCCCCTGGTAACAGGCCCCGCCCCCGGTAACAGGCCCCGCCCCCGGTAACAGGCCCCGCCCCCGGTGACCCGCCCCGCCCCTGGTTACCAACCCCGCCTCCGGTGATGGCTCCCGCCCCTAGTAACAGGCCCCGCCCCCGGTGATGGGCTCCGCCACTGGTAACAGGCCCCGCCCCCGGTAACAGGCCCCGCCCCCTGTGAGGGGTCGGAATGCAGTCGGGCGGACGGCAGTTTCCCGCCTCCGCCATGGAGTCCTGGCAGCCGGCAGAGTTTGTGCAGCAACACTGGCTGGAGGCCTGTTCCTTCGCGGCGGCGGGTGAGAATCTCCAACTTCCAGATACTGTCCGCGGAGCGGGAGGCGCTCGGCCACCATACAGGTGGGGGGGGGAGGAGGGGGGGGGAGGGAGGAGGAGGGGGGGGGGGGGGGGGAGGAGGGGGGGGGGGGGGGGGGAGGAGGAGGAGGAGAGAAGAGGATGAGAGGGAGGGAGGGAAGAGAAGAGGATGAGAGGGAGGGAGGGAAGAGAAGAGGATGAGAGGGAGGGAGGGAAGAGAAGAGGATGAGAGGGAGGGAGGGAAGAGAAGAGGATGAGAGGGAGGGAGGGAAGAGAAGAGGATGAGAGGGAGGGAGGAGGGAAGAGAAGAGGATGAGAGGGAGGGAGGGAAGAGAAGAGGATGAGAGGGAGGGAGGGAAGAGGATGAGCGGGAGGGAGGGAAGAGAAGAGGATGGGAGGGGAGGGAGGGAAGAGAAGAGGATGGGAGGGAGGGAAGAGAAGTGAGAGAGGGAGGGAGGGAAGAGAAGAGGATGGGAGGGAGGGAAGAGAAGAGGATGAGAGGGAGGGAAAGAGAAGAGGATGGGAGGGAGGGAAGAGAAGAGATGGGAGGGAGGGAAAGAGAAGAGGACTGAGAGGGAGGGAGGGAAGAGGATGAGAGGGAGGGAGGGAAGAGAAGAGGATGGGAGGGAGGGAAGAGAAGAGGATGAGAGGGAGGGAAGAGAAGAGGATGAGAGGGAGGGAAGAGAAGAGGATGAGAGGGAGGAAGAGAAGAGGATGAGAGGGAGGGAAGAGAAGAGGATGAGAGGGAGGGAAGAGAAGAGGATGAGAGGGAGGGAAGAGAAGAGGATGAGAGGGAGGGAAGAGAAGAGGGATGAGAGGGAGGGAGGGAAGAGAAGAGGATGAGAGGGAAGGAGGGAAGTGAAGAGGATGAGAGGGAGGGAAGAGAAGAGGATGAGAGGGAGGGAAGAGAAGAGGACGAGAGGGAGGGAGGGGAGAGAAGAGGACGAGAGGGAGGGAGGGAAGAGAAGAGGATGAGAGGGAGGGAGGGAGGGAAGAGAAGAGGATGAGAGGGAGGGAAGAGAAGAGGATGAGAGGGAGGGAGGGAAGAGAAGAGGATGTGAAGGAGGGAAGAGATAGGATGAGAGGGAGGGAGGAAGAGAAGAGGATGAGAGGGAGGGAAGAGAAGAGGATGAGAGGGAGGGAAGAGAAGAGGATGGGAGGGAAGAGAAGAGGATGAGAGGGAAGGAGGGAAGAGAAGAGATGAGAGGGAGGGAGGGAAGAGAAGAGGATGAGAGGGTGGGAGGGACGAGGATGAGAGGGAGGGAGGGACGAGGATGAGAGGGAGGGAGGGACGAGGATGAGAGGGAGGGAGGGAGGGACGAGGATGAGAGGGAGGGAGGGACGAGGATGAGAGGGAGGGAGGGACGAGGATGAGAGGGACGAGGATGAGAGGGAGGGACGAGGATGAGAGGGAGGGAGGGACGAGGATGAGAGGGAGGAGGGACGAGGATGAGAGGGAGGGAGGGACGAGGATGAGAGGGAGGGAGGGACGAGGATGAGAGGGAGGGAGGGACGAGGATGAGAGGGAGGGAGGGACGAGGATGAGAGGGAGGGAGGGACGAGGATGAGAGGGTGGGAGGGACGAGGATGAGAGGGTGGGAGGGACGAGGGTGGGAGGATGGGAGGGACGAGGATGGGAGGGACGAGGATGGGAGGGACGAGGGATGAGAGGGAGGGAGGGACGAGGATGAGAGGGACGAGGATGGGAGGGAGGAGGATGGGAGGGAAGGGAGGGACGAGGATGGGAGGGAGGGAGGGAGGGAGGAAGGATGGGAGGGACGAGGATGCGAGGGAGGGAGGGACGAGGATGGGAGGGAGGGAGGGACGAGGATGAGAGGGAGGGAGGGAGGGAGGGACGAAGATGAGAGGGAGGGAGGGAGGGACGAAGATGAGAGGGGGCAGGGAGGGACGAGTATGAGAAGGGGGGGACGGAGGGACGAGTATGAGGGGGACGGAGGGAGGAGTGTGAGGGGGGAGGAGGGGGGAGTGTGAGGGGGAGGAGGGGGGAGTGTGAGGGAGAGGAGGGGGGGAGTGTGAGGGAGAGGAGGGGGG
Source organism: Scyliorhinus canicula (assembly GCF_902713615.1). Taxonomy (NCBI): domain Eukaryota; kingdom Metazoa; phylum Chordata; class Chondrichthyes; order Carcharhiniformes; family Scyliorhinidae; genus Scyliorhinus; species Scyliorhinus canicula. The sequence continues at coordinate 3,718,618 of NC_052157.1, forward strand.
GGAGGTGAGGGAGAGGAGGGGGGAGTGTGAGGGAGAGGAGGGGGGAGTGTGAGGGAGAGGAGGGGGAGGTGTGAGGGAGAGGAGGGGGGGGGGGGAGGGAGAGGAGGGGGGGGGGGGTGAGGGAGAGGAGGGGGGAGCGTGGAGGGAGAGGAGGGGGGAGCGTGGAGGGAGAGGAGGGGGGAGCGTGGAGGGAGAGGACAGGGGAGCGTGGAGGGAGAGGAGGAGGGAGCGTGGAGGGAGAGGAGGGGGGGAGCGTGGAGGGAGAGGAGGGGGAGCGTGGAGGGAGAGGAGGGTGGAGGGAGAGGAGGGGGGAGTGTGGAGGGAGAGGAGGGGGAGTGTGGAGGGAGAGGAGGGGGGGAGTGTGGAGAGGAGAGGAGGGTGGGTAGTGTGGAGGGAGAGGAGGGGGGGAGGTGTGGAGGGAGAGGAGGGGGGAGTGTGGTGGGAGGGGGAGGAGTGTGGAGGGAGAGGAGGGGGGCGTTGTGGAGGGAGAGGAGGGGGGAGTGTGGAGGGAGAGGAGGGGGGAGTGTGGAGGGAGAGGAAGGGGGACGTGTTGGAGGGAGAGGAGGGGGGAGTGTGGAGGGAGAGGAGGGGGGAGTGTGGAGGGAGAGGAGGGGGGAGTGTGGAGGGAGATGGAGGGGGAGGAGGGGGGATGTGTGGAGGGAGAGGGGAGAGTGTGGAGGGAGAGGACGGGGGAGAGTGTGGAGGGAGGAGGGGGGGAGTGTGTAGGAGGAGAGGGGGGAGTGTTGGATGGGAGAGGAGGGGGGAGTGTGGAGGGAGAGGAGGGGGGAGTGTGGAGGGAGAGGAGGGGGGAGTGTGGAGGGAGAGGAGGGGGGAGTGTGGTGGGAGAGGAGGGGGGGAGTGTGGAGGGAGAGGAGGGGGGGAGTGTGGAGGGAGAGGAGGGGGGAAGTGTGGAGGGAGAGGAGGGGGGGAGTGTGGAGGGAGAGGAGGGGGAGGAGGGGGGAGAGTGTGGAGGGAGAGGAGGGGGGAGTGTGGAGGGAGAGGAGGGGGAAGTGTGGAGGGAGAGGAGGGGGGAGTGTGGAGGGAGAGGAGGGGGGGAGTGTGGAGGGAGAGGAGGGGGGAGTGGTGGAGGGAGAGGGAGGGGGGAAGTGTGGAGGGAGAGGAGGGGGGAGTGTGGAGGGAGAGGAGGGGGAGTGTGGAGGGAGAGGAGGGGGGGAGTGTGGAGGGAGAGGAGGGGGGAGTGTGGAGGGAGGGGGGAGGGTGGAGGGAGAGGAGGGGGGGGGGGGGGGAGAGGAGAGGAGGGGGGAGGTGGGGAGGGAGAGGAGTGGGGAGGGAGAGGAGTGGGGAGGCGGGGAGGGAGAGGAGGGGGGAGGTGGGGAGGGAGGGAGTGGGGAGGGAGAGGAGTGGGGAGGGAGAGGAGGGGGGGGGAGGGAGGAGGAGTGGGGGGGAGAGGGGAGGAGTGGGGAGGGTGAGGGAGAGGAGTGGGGAGGGTGAGGGCGAGGAGTGGGGAGGGTGAGGGCGAGGAGTGGGGAGGGTGAGGGCGAGGAGTGGGGAGGGTGGGGTGGGGAGGGGGAGGGCGAGGGAGTGGAGGGGGAGTGTGAGGGAGAGGAGTGGGGAGTGTGAGGGAGAGTGAGGAGGGGGTAGTGTGAGGGAGAGTGAGGAGGGGGTAGTGTGAGGGAGAGTGAGGAGGGGGTAGTGTGAGGGAGAGTGAGGAGGGGGTAGTGTGAGGGAGAGTGAGGAGGGGGTAGTGTGAGGGAGAGTGAGGAGGGGGGAGGGTGAGGGAGAGTGAGGAGGGGGTAGTGTGAGGGAGAGTGAGGGGGGGTAGTGTGAGGGAGAGTGAGGAGGGGGTAGTGTGAGGAGAGTGAGGAGGGGGTAGTGTGAGGGAGAGTGAGGAGGGGGGAGTGTGAGGGAGAGTGAGGAGGGGGTAGTGTGAGGGAGAGTGAGGAGGGGGGAGTGTGAGGGAGAGTGAGGAGGGGGTAGTGTGAGGGAGAGTGAGGGGGGGTGGGAGTGTGAGGGAGAGTGAGGAGGGGGGGTAGTGGGGGAGAGTGAGGAGGGGGTAGTGTGAGGGAGAGTGAGGAGGGGGTAGTGTGAGGGAGGTGAGGAGGGGGTAGTGTGAGGGAGAGTGAGGAGGGGGTAGTGTGAGGGAGAGTGAGGGGGGTAGTGTGAGGGAGAGTGAGGAGGGGGTAGTGTGAGGGAGAGTGAGGAGGGGGTAGGTAGTGTGAGGGAGAGTGAGGGGGGGTAGTGTGAGGGAGAGTGAGGAGGGGGGTAGTGTGAGGAGAGTGAGGAGGGGGTGGTAGTGTGAGGGAGAGTGAGGAGGGGGGTAGGTGAGGGGAGTGAGGAGGGGGGGTTAGTGTGAGGGATGAGTGAGGGTGGGGTAGTGTGCGGGAGAGTGAGGAGGGGGGTAGTGTGAGGGAGAGAGTGAGGAGGGGGGTAGTGTGAGGGAGAGTGAGGAGGGGGTTAGTGTGAGGGAGAGTGAGGAGGGGGTAGTGTGAGGGAGAGTGAGGAGGGGGTAGTGGAGGGAGAGTGAGGAGGGGGTAGTGTGAGGGCGAGTGAGGAGGGGGTAGTGTGAGGGAGAGTGAGGAGGGGGTAGTGTGAGGGAGAGTGAGGAGGGGGTAGTGTGAGGGAGAGTGAGGAGGGGGTAGTGTGAGGGAGAGTGAGGAGGGGGGTAGTGTTAGGGGTAGGTGTGGAGGGGGGTAAGTGTGAGGGAGAGTGAGGAGGGGTTGGTGTGAGGGAGAGTGAGGAGGGGGTAGTGTGAGGGAGAGTGAGGAGGGGGGAGTGTGAGGGAGGGTGAGGAGGGGGTAGGTGGTAGGTGAGGGAGGTGAGGAGGGGGGTAGTGTGAGGGAGAGTGAGGAGGGGGTAGTGTGAGGGAGAGTGAGGAGGGGGTAGTGTGAGGGAGAGTGAGGAGGGGGTAGTGTGAGGGAGAGTGAGGGGGGTAGTGTGAGGGAGAGTGAGGAGGGGGGGGTAGTGTGAGGGAGAGTGAGGAGGGGGTAGTGTGAGGGAGAGTGAGGAGGGGGTAGTGGAGGGAGAGTGAGGAGGGGGTAGTGTGAGGGAGAGTGAGGAGGGGGGGTAGTGTGGGGGGAGTGGGGGGGGTAGTGTGAGGGGGAGTGAGGAGGGGGGTAGTGTGAGGGAGAGTGAGGAGGGGGCAGTGTGAGGGAGAGTGAGGGGGGGCAGTGGAGGAGGTGGGGGAGAGCGGGGGGGGGGGAGAGAAGAGGACGAGAGGGAGGGAGGGAAGAGAAGAGGATGAGAGGGAGGGAAGAGAAGAGGATGAGAGGGAGGGAGGGAAGAGAAGAGGATGTGAAGGAGGGAAGAGAAGAGGATGAGAGGGAGGGAGGGAAGAGAAGAGGATGAGAGGGAGGGAGGGAAGAGAAGAGGATGAGAGGGAGGGAGGATGAGAGGGAAGGAGGGAAGAGAAGAGGATGAGAGGGAGGGAGGGAAGAGAAGAGGATGAGAGGGTGGGAGGGACGAGGATGAGAGGGAGGGAGGGACGAGGATGAGAGGGAGGGAGGGACGAGGATGAGAGGGAGGGAGGGACGAGGATGAGAGGGAGGGAGGGACGAGGATGAGAGGGAGGGAGGGACGAGGATGAGAGGGAGGGAGGGACGAGGATGAGAGGGAGGGACGAGGATGAGAGGGAGGGAGGGACGAGGATGAGAGGGAAGGAGGGACGAGGATGAGAGGGAGGGAGGGACGAGGATGAGAGGGAGGGAGGGACGAGGATGCGAGGGAGGGAGGGACGAGGATGAGAGGGAGGGAGGGACGAGGATGAGAGGGAGGGAGGGACGAGGATGAGAGGGAGGGAGGGACGAGGATGAGAGGGTGGGAGGGACGAGGATGAGAGGGTGGGAGGGACGAGGATGAGAGGGTGGGAGGGACGAGGGTGGGAGGGACGAGGGTGGGAGGGACGAGGGTGGGAGGGACGAGGGTGGGAGGGACGAGGATGGGAGGGACGAGGATGGGAGGGACGAGGATGGGAGGGACGAGGATGGGAGGGACGAGGATGGGAGGGACGAGGATGGGAGGGACGAGGATGGGAGGGACGAGGATGAGAGGGAGGGAGGGACGAGGATGAGAGGGAGGGAGGGACGAGGATGGGAGGGACGAGGATGGGAGGGACGAGGATGGGAGGGACGAGGATGGGAGGGACGAGGATGGGAGGGACGAGGATGGGAGGGAGGGAGGGACGAGGGAGGGAGGGAGGGACGAGGATGGGAGGGACGAGGATGCGGGGGAGGGAGGGACGAGGATGGGAGGGAGGGAGGGACGAGGATGAGAGGGAGGGAGGGAGGGACGAAGATGAGAGGGAGGGAGGGAGGGACGAAGATGAGAGGGGGCAGGGAGGGACGAGTATGAGAAGGGGGGGACGGAGGGACGAGTATGAGGGGGACGGAGGGGGGAGTGTGAGGGGGAGGAGGGGGAGTGTGAGGGGGAGGAGGGGGGAGTGTGAGGGAGAGGAGGGGGGAGTGTGAGGGAGAGGAGGGGGGAGTGTGAGGGAGAGGAGGGGGGAGTGTGAGGGAGAGGAGGGGGAGTGGGGGGGGAGTGTGAGGGAGTGGAGGGGGGAGTGTGAGGGAGAGGAGGGGGGAGTGTGAGGGAGAGGAGGGGGGAGTGTGAGGGAGGGAGGGGGGAGTGTGAGGGAGAGGAGGGGGGAGGGTGAGGGAGAGGAGGGGGGAGCGTGAGGGAGAGGAGGGGGAGCGTGAGGGAGAGGAGGGGGGGGGGGCGTGAGGAGAGGAGGGGGGGAGCGTGGAGGTAGAGGAGGGGGGAGCGTGGAGGGAGAGGAGGGGGGAGCGTGGAGGGAGAGGAGGGGGGAGCGGGGAGGAGAGGAGGGAGGAGTGTGGAGGGAGAGGAGGGGGGAGGAGTGTGGAGGGAGAGGGAGGGGGGGAGTGTGGAGGGAGAGGAGGGGGGAGTGTGGAGGGAGAGGAGGGGGGAGTGTGGAGGGAGAGGAGGGGGGAGTGTGGAGGGAGAGGAGGGGGGAGTGTGGAGGGAGAGGAGGGGGGAGTGTGGAGGGAGAGGAGGGGGGAGTGTGGAGGTAGAGGAGGGGGGAGTGTGGAGGTAGAGGAGGGGGGAGTGTGGAGGTAGAGGAGGGGGGAGTGTGGAGGTAGAGGAGGGGGGAGTGTGGAGGGAGAGGAGGGGGGAGTGTGGAGGGAGAGGAGGGGGGAGTGTGGAGGGAGAGGAGGGGGGAGTGTGGAGGGGGGAGTGTGGAGGGAGAGGAGGGGTGAGTGTGGAGGGAGAGGAGGGGGGAGTGTGGAGGGAGAGGAGGGGGGAGTGTGGAGGGAGAGTAGGGGGGAGTGTGGAGGGAGAGGAGGGGGGAGTGTGGAGGGAGAGGAGGGGGGAGTGTGGAGGGAGAGGAGGGGGGAGTGTGGAGGGAGGGGAGGGGGGAGGGAGAGGAGGGGGGGAGTGGGGAGGGAGAGGAGTGGGGAGGGAGAGGAGTGGGGAGGGAGAGGAGTGGGGAGGGAGAGGAGTGGGGAGGGAGAGGAGTGGGGAGGGAGAGGGAGAGGAGTGGAGAGGGTGAGGGTGAGGGCGAGGAGTGGGGAGGGTGAGGGCGAGGAGTGGGGAGGGTGAGGGCGAGGAGTGGGGAGGGTGAGGGCGAGGAGTGGGGAGTGTGAGGGCGAGGAGTGGGGGAGTGTGAGGGAGAGGAGTGGGGAATGTGAGGGAGAGGAGTGGGGAGTGTGAGGGAGAGGAGTGGGGAGTGTGAGGGAGAGTGAGGAGGGGGTAGTGTGAGGGAGAGTGAGGAGGGGGTAGTGTGAGGGAGAGTGAGGAGGGGGTAGTGTGAGGGAGAGTGAGGAGGGGGTAGTGTGAGGGAGAGTGAGGAGGGGGGTAGTGTGAGGGAGAGTGAGGAGGGGGGTAGTGTGAGGGAGAGTGAGGAGGGGGTAGTGTGAGGGAGAGTGAGGAGGGGGGTAGTGTGAGGGAGAGTGAGGAGGGGGTAGTGTGAGGGAGAGTGAGGAGGGGGTAGTGTGAGGGAGAGTGAGGAGGGGGTAGTGTGAGGGAGAGTGAGGAGGGGGTAGTGTGAGGGAGAGAGGAGGAGGTGGGGGAGAGCGGGGGGGGGGGGGGAGAGAGAGAGGGGGGGTACAGTCTCGATGGGCCAAATGGCCTCCTGCACTGTGAATTCTATGATCTGTGCAGACCCAAGGACAGCATGGTAGCACAGTGGGTAGCACTGTTGCTTCACAGCTCCAGGGTCACAGGTTCGATTCCCGGCCTGGGTCACAGTCTGTGCGGAGTCTGCACGTTCTCCCCGTGTCTGCGTGGGTTTCCTCCCACAAGTCCCGAAAGACGTGCTGTTAGGTAATTTGGACATTCTGAATTCTCCCTCTGTGTACCCGAACAGGCGCCGGAATGTGGCGACTCGGGGATTTTCACAGTAACATCATTGCAGTGTTAATGTAAGCCTACTTGTGACAATAAAGATTATTAAAATTAATTGAAACACCACAGCATTTGGTGGAAATGTAATTCCACTCGGCTGGTGTGACGTTTAGAGAAAGATGTAATCTTGGGACTTCCGGTGGCGGCGATGATGTAGGAAGCCGCACATTTGGGAGCTCCGGTTTTAAACGGACTTTTCGGCTCTTTTTAGAGCCCAAAACGGAAATTTTTCGACGTCTCCCGGTGGGAGAAGGTGTGCTGATTGACTTTCTCCGCAGTTCATGACTCGGACTCGGAGTGGAAAGGTGGGAAAAACGGCAGCAGCTCCCCAGAAAAAACGGGGGAAGGAATCCAAGATGGCGGCCGGCGGAGCTCCAGAGGAGTGGAAGCAGTGGGCCCAGGAGCAACAAGCTGCTCTCCTGCGCTGTTTTGCAGATTTCAAGGCTGAGGTACTGAGCTCTCTGCAGGAAACAAACAAAAGGCTCTCGGAGATCCAGACGACCCAGGGTGCTGCCATCATGGCGTTGCAGGCGCAGGCCACTGAACAAGAGAAGGAGGCCGGGATCCTCGTGAGTAAGGTGGAGGGGCACGAGGCGCTCCACAAGAAGTGGCAGGACTGCTTCGAGGAGCTTGATCACCGCATGAGGCGGAAAAATCTGCGGATCTTGGGCCTTGCGGAGGGGCTGGAGGGGTCGGACCTGACAACCTACGTGGCTACAATGCTGAACTCGCTAGTGGGGGCCGGGTCTTTCCATCTGCCCTTGGAGCTGGAGGGAGCCCACAGGGTACTCGCCAGGAGGCCTAAGGAGAATGAACCCCCGCGTGCGGTGCTGGTGAGGTTCCACCGGTTCAGTGATCGGGAGTGTGTGCTGCGCTGGGCCAAGAAGGTGAAGAGCAGCAACTGGGAGAATGGGGTAGTACGGATCTACCAGGATTGGAGTACGGAGGTGGCTAAGCGGCGGTCCGGGTTTAATCGGAAGAAAGAGGTGCTTTACAAGAAGAAGATAAAGTTTGGAATGTTGCAGCCTGCGCGCCTGTAGGTAACTTATTCGGACCGTCATTGTTATTTCGATTCCCCGGAGGAGGCGTGGGCCTTCGTGCGGACAGAGAAACTGGACTTGAACTAGAGGTTGGGGGTTGCGGGGTCGGTTGTAATATTTTATTGCTGGTTTCTGCTGTTGCTGTGTTCTCTTTTTCTGTACTTTTGCAATTTTGATATGGTTATGGGGGTGTTGTTCTGTTTTTTTTTGCTGTGGGGCATTGTTTGAGTTTTGTATCTTGCGGGGAGGGTTGGGGGGGTTTGTTGTATTCTATGTCGGGTTGGGGGTATGGAGTGGGGCTGGTATTTGGGAGCTGCGTCAGAAGGGTGTGGTGGGGCAGTGCGAATGCGCGGGCTTTCCTCTGGTTTCCTGCGCTGCGGGGCTGGGGGGTGGAGACGATGACGGGGGAGGCGGGGCCTTAACTTAGCAGAAGGAGGCCATTCGGCCCATCGAGTCTGCACCGGCTCTTGGAAAGAGCACCCTACCCAAGTTCAACACCTCCACCCTATTCCAATAACCCAGTAACCCCACCCAACACTAAGGGCAATTTTTGACACTAAAGGCAATTTATCATGACCAATCCCCCTGGACTGTGGGAGGAAGCCGGAGCACCTGGAGGAAACCCACGCACACACGGGGAGGATGTGCAGACTCCGCACAGACAGTGGCCCAAGCCGGAATCGAACCTGGGGCCCTGGAGCTGTGAAGCCATCCCTCCCTCTCATCCTACCCACAATGCTACCGTGCTGCCGTGCTACATAACACTGACTGAGAAGTGATGAGCACAAAGATAATTTACTTCAAATATTAAATGATCAAACCAGATTGTTTCCTCACTTCCCTTCTGTACTCTGTGTGTCAATCCATTGCCCTGCATGGCTCTAATCTGGTGATGTTGAAAACAAGCTGGAGGCTGGGAGCAGGTTGATGGCAACATATTTGGAATCTTCAAGCATTAGGATCCAGGTTTGAATCCAATTAAAACAGTAAGTAGCTTTGTAATGAGGGAGAGGAGGACAAGGTTTTCCCGATGTATAACCTTTCAATATGTTGCTTTTATTGTTGGTTTGTATTCCTGGTTTGTCGATCAAACAAATATTGGGTAATGTTGTTTTCTTTGGTTTGGTTTAATTCGCTTGTAGATAATAGAAAACAGCAGTTGTTCCCACTGATCTGATTTTAAGTGGAATTAAGAGTATTTAATTCCTTGTTTTTGTCTTCGACAGTTGTTCTGTATCAGCTGTAGCTGTTAGTGGCCTAACAATTTTGAAGTCCTTCAATCCATGGTACCCAGTAGTTCTTTTCCAATGGCCTGGAATTCTATTTGTTGCCCGTAACCTACCTGGTTTCTTCTTGAAACTTGAGGTTTCTTGTTCCTCCAGGTGCAGATTGTGCAATGTTTCTGGACGAGATGGAGAAACAGCTTCATGTACATGACCCCAATATTGGATTTGATATATTGTCACGTGTACCGAGGTACAGTGAAAAGTATTGTTCTGCGTACGGTCCAGACTGATCATTATAGACATTAAAAAACACAGAACATACGATAAATACACAAAGTTAATACATAGACATCGGTTGAGCATATGGAGTATAGTGCTGCTCAGTAGAGCAGATATGTCAATAAATCAGTTCAGTCCATAAGAGGGTCATTCAGGAGTCTGGTAACAGTGGGGAAAGAAGCTGTTTTTGGACCTGTTAGTCTGTGTTCACAGACCGTTGTATCTGCTGCCCGATGGTAGAGGTTGGACGAGAGAATGTCCCGGGTGGGAGGGGTCTTTGATTATGCTGCCTGCTTTCCCAAGGCAGCGGGAGATGTAGACAGAGTCAATGGATGGGAGGCAGTTTTGCGTGAAGGACTGGCTGAATTTGTATCTGTAAAGTTGTGTAGAATATACAGTGCAGACACAACAAGACTTTGTTGGTGGTTATAATCCACAGGCGTCTCCTCCCATTCACTTCACCTTGTCTCAGCCTTTAAGTTTATCATTTACTCCCTTTTCTCTTGCCTACTTATCTAGATTCCTTCTGAAGTATCTAACCCACTTTCCTTCAATTCCTGTGGCAGCCCATGTCGCATTGCATCCTCTCTCATCTGTATCCCAATCCTCTCTGACTTGATTGGTTTCCTCCTGAAATCAGCGTTCACCAATCGCATTGCTGTTGAATACCAAGGGGAGGTGATTAGATTCTCTTGTTGGTCACTACCTGGCACTTGTGGTATAAATGTTACTTTATCAGTCCAAGCATGAATATTGCCTGGATCCTACTGCATGCAGGTATCTGTTCCTTCACAGTGCCAGGGACCCACGTTTGATTCCTGGCTTAGGTCATTGTCTGTGCGGAGTCTGCATGTCTCCCCGTGTCTGCGTGGATTTCCTCCGGGTGCTCCGGTTTCCTCCCACAAGTCCCGAAAGACATGCCAAAAGGCTATTTAAAAAGATAAGAGCCCATGGTATTGGGGGTAGTATATTGGCATGGATAGAGGATTGGCTAACTAATAGAAAACAGATTTGGGATAAGAAGGGCATTTTCAGCATGGCAACCTGTAACTAGTGGGGTGCCACAGAGGTCTGTCTTGGGGCCACGATTATTTACAATATATATTAATCACTTGGAAGAAGGAAGTGAATGCCAAGGTTGCAGGTGACATAAAAATAGGTGAGAAGGCAAGTGGTGAGGATGACAGAGTCAAGGGGGATATAGACAGGTAAGGTGAGTGGGCAAAACTTGGTAGATGGAATATAATGTAGGAAAATGTGAAGTTATGCACATTAGTAGGAAGAATAAATGAGAAGACTGCAGAAAGTTGGAAGACAGAGGGATGTGGGAGGTCCTGGTGCATAAATCACAAACAGCTTGCATGCCAAGTTCAGCAGGTAATAGGAATGTTGATCTTTATTTCAAAGGGAATGGAGTATAAAAATAGGGAAGTCTTGCTGAAACTACACAAGGCTCGAGTTAGACCACACCTGTAATTCGGTGAACAGTTTTGGTCCCCTTATCTAAAATATTCTGGCAGTGGAGACAGTCCAGAGAAGGTTCACTGGGTTGATCCCGGGTACGGAGGGATTTTCTGATGAGGGGAGGTTGAGTAGGTTGGGCCTGTACTTGGAATTTGGAAGAATGAGAGGTCACCTTCTTGGGACATATAGGATTCTCAGGGGGTTTAGCAGGGTAGGTACTGAGAGGTTGCTTTCCCTATGGCAGAGTCTGGGACCAGGGGTCATAGTCTCAGGGTAAGGGTTCACCCATTTAAGACAGAGAGGGTAGTGAATCTGTGGAATTCTTTACTGCAGAGAGCTGTAGGAGGACTGGCTTAAGGTATGTTCAAGGTTGAGAGAGACACATTTTTAATCTGTAAGGGAATCGAGGATTAAGGGGGATAAGGCAGGAAAGTGGAGTTGAGAATTCTCATATCAGATCAGCCATGATCTCATTGAATGGCGGAGCAGATTCGATGGGTCGAATGCCTACTTCTGCTCCTGCATCTTCTGAGAAGGCTTTCCCACCTGCAGGAGCCTAGGGATGAAGCATTCAAAGGTGGAAACATACAGACTCTGCAATTCTTGTTTGTTACAAGAGGAAACCAAAGATATCGTTTGCAGATGAAGCCCTAGAAACCCTGTTTAATCAGGCTTATTGATTCACCTGCTCAAATATACATCTGGGAACGAGCAGTACCAATTTCAATCATGTCAAGAATGTATAACAGCTGGAAAGTACACGGCAATGCTCTGTTGCAGACGGTCTGCGTGCAAAGCGAGTAGTTGAAATGCTATTTGGTTATCAATACAAATCAAAAACCCATCTGCTATCTTAAACTAAAAGCTCAGACCTCAATTTATGGAAATATTGAATTTGTTGATCGTCACTTGTGCCGAGGTACAGTGGAAAATACTTTTCTGCGAGCAGCTCAAATAGATCATTAAGTACGTGAAAATAAAATAAAATAAAAATGCATGATAGGGCAACACAATGTAAATACAGGGACACTGGCTTTGGGTGAAGCATACAGGAGTGTAGTGTTAATCAGGTCAGTCCATAAGAAACTCATTTAGGAGTCTGGTAACAGTGGGGAAGAAGCTGTTTTTGAATCTGTTCATGTGTGTTCTCAGACTTTTGTAACTCCTCAGGAATAAAAGAATAAAAGAATGACTAGGGTAAGAGTAGGGCCAGTCAAGGACAGTGGTGGGAAGTTGTGTGTGGAGGCTGAGGAGATAAGCGAGATACTAAATGAATACTTTTCGTCAGTATTCACTCAAGAAAAAGATAATATTGTGGAGGAGAATGCTGAGACCCAGGCTATTAGAATAGATGGCATTGAGGTGCGTAGGGAAGAAGTGTTGGCAATTCTGGACAAGGTGAAAATAGATAAGTCCCCGGGGCCGGATGGGATTTATCCTAGGATTCTCTGGGAAGCCAGGGAAGAGATTGCTGAGCCTTTGGCTTTGATTTTTAGGTCATCATTGGCTACAGGAATAGTGCCAGAGGACTGGAGGATAGCAAATGTGGTCCCTTTGTTCAAGAAGGGGAGTAGAGATAACCCCGGTAACTATAGGCCGGTGAGCCTAACGTCTGTGGTGGGTAAAGTCTTGGAGAGGATTATAAAAGATACAATTTATAATCATCTAGATAGGAATAATATGATTAGGGACAGTCAGCATGGTTTTGTGAAGGGTAGGTCATGCCTCACAAACCTTATCGAGTTCTTTGAGAAGGTGACTGAACAGGTAGACGAGGGTAGAGCAGTTGATGTGGTGTATATGGATTTCAGTAAAGCGTTTGATAAGGTTCCCCATGGTCGTCTATTGCAGAAAATACGGAGGCTGGGGATTGAGGGTGATTTAGAGATGTGGATCAGAAATTGGCTAGTTGAAAGAAGACAGAGAGTGGTAGTTGATGGGAAATGTTCAGAATGGAGTTCAGTTACGAGTGGCGTACCACAAGGATCTGTTCTGGGGCCGTTGCTGTTTGTCATTTTTATAAATGACCTAGAGGAGGGCGCAGAAGGATGGGTGAGTAAATTTGCAGACGACACTAAAGTCGGTGGAGTTGTAGACAGTGCGGAAGGATGTTGCAGGTTACAGAGGGACATAGATAAGCTGCAGAGCTGGGCTGAGAGGTGGCAAATGGAGTTTAATGTGGAGAAGTGTGAGGTGATTCACTTTGGAAAGAATAACAGAAATGCGGAATATTTGGCTAATGGTAAAATTCTTGGTAGTGTGGATGAGCAGAGGGATCTCGGTGTCCATGTACATAGATCCCTGAAAGTTGCCACCCAGGTTGATAGGGTTGTGAAGAAGGCCTATGGTGTGTTGGCCTTTATTGGTAGAGGGATTGAGTTCCGGAGCCATGAGGTCATGTTGCAGTTGTACAAAACTCTAGTACGGCCGCATTTGGAGTATTGCGTACAGTTCTGGTCGCCTCATTATAGGAAGGACGTGGAAGCTTTGGAACGGGTGCAGAGGAGATTTACCAGGATGTTGCCTGGTATGGAGGGAAAATCTTATGAGGAAAGGCTGATGGACTTGAGGTTGTTTTCGTTAGAGAGAAGAAGGTTAAGAGGTGACTTAATAGAGGCATACAAAATGATCAGAGGGTTAGATAGGGTGGACAGCGAGAGCCTTCTCCCGCGGATGGAGGTGGCTAGCACGAGGGGACATAGCCTTAAATTGAGGGGTAATAGATATAGGACAGAGGTCAGAGGTGGGTTTTTTACGCAAAGAGTGGTGAGGCCGTGGAATGCCCTACCTGCAACAGTAGTGAACTCGCCAACATTGAGGGCATTTAAAAATTTATTGGATAAGCATATGGATGATAAGGGCATAGTGTAGGTTAGATGGCCTTTAGATTTTTTCCATGTCGGTGCAACATCGAGGGCCGAAGGGCCTGTACTGCGCTGTATCGTTCTATGTTCTATGTTCTATGTTCCTGTCCGTTGGAAGAGCGAGTAAGCTGGGTGGGAGGAGTCTTTGATTATGCTGCCTGCTTTCCCAAGGCAGCGGGAGGTGAAGATGGAGTCAATGGATGGGAGGCAGGTTTGTGTGATGGACTGGGTTGTGTTCACAACTCTCTGCCGTTCCTTGCGGTCCTGGGCCGAGCCGTTGCCATACCAGGCTGTGATGCAGCTAGATAGGATGCTTTCTGTGGTGCATCTGTAAAAGTTGGTACGGGTTAATATGGACATGCCGAACTTCCTTAGTTTCTTGAGGAAGTATAGGTGTTGTTGTGCTTTCTTTGTGGTAGCATCGACATGGATGGACCAGGACAGATTTTTGGAGATATGTACCCCTAGGAATTTGAAGCTGTCAACCATCTCCACCTCGGCTCCGTTGATGCAGACAGGGATGCGCTTCCTGAGGTCAATGACCAGCTCTGGTTTTGCTGGCATTGAGGGATAGATTGTTGTCGTTACACCACTCCACTAAATTCTCTATCTCCCTCATGTATTCTGACTCGAGTAGGTTCTTCCCGGAGGTGGAAGACAGATGTGAACGGTGCCAAAGAGGCCCGGCCAACCACGCCCACATGTTCTGGTCTTGCCCCAGACTCGTGGAGTACTGGACAGCCTTCTTCGAGGTTATGTCCAAAGTGGTGGGAGTGAGGGTGGAGCCATGCCCGATAGTGGCGGTCTTCGGGGTTTCAGAACAGCCAGATCTATTCCTGGGGAGGAGGGCGGACGCCCTTGCCTTTGCCTCCCTGATCGCCCGCCGTAGAATCCTGTTTGGCTGGCGGTCAGCAGCACCGCCCAGAGCTGCGGACTGGCTGTCCGACCTCTCGGAATCTCTCCAAATGGAGAAAATCAAATTTGTCATCCGAGGGTCGGACGACGGCTTCCACAGAACGTGGGAGCCATTCATGCAACTGTTCCGGGACCTATTTGTGGCCAACGTACAAGAGGAAGAATAGTCGGGGGAAGGTAGCGGGAGGGGGGGGGGGGGGGCTACAGGTTCGTTACGGGGGTTCGATGGCTAGCTAAGGCCCAAAACCAAACTAAATAAACATGTTGAGGGGGGGGGGGGGGGGGTGGGGTGGGGGGTGCAGTTACTACTACGAAGATGCTTACCTGTAAATATGTATGTTAATTTTTGCGTGTTTGTTTTTTTTTTCTCTCCTAACAATTTGTAATTTGTTCAATATAAAATATGAAAACTGAATAAAAACATTTATAAAAAAAAAAAATGTATTCTGACTCGTTCGAGATTCGACCCACTATAGTAGTGTCTTCAGCAAACTTGTAGATGTAGTTGGAACCAAATTTTGCCAAGCAGTCGTGTGTGTCTAGGGAGTATAGTAATAATAATTGCTTATTATCACAAGTGGGCTTCAATTAAGTTACTGTGAAAAGCCCCTAGTCGCCACATTCCGGCGCCTGTTCGTGGAGGCTGGAACGGGAATTGAACCCGCGCTGCTGGTCTTGTTCTGTTCTGCATTACAAGCCAGCTGTCCTAGCCCACAGTGCTAAACCAAAGTACACAGCCTTGTGGGGCCCCTGTTTTGAGGACTATCGTGGAGGAGGTGTTATTTAGAGCAGTTTTGATTTGTGAAGAAAAAAACCCACACCCAACACTCCAGACAGACCCCACAACCACACACATGTACATAAACACCGCTCTCATATTGCACACGAGTACACCACACACCCCCAACACACACACCCCGCAGCGACCCCTCCCAAACACAGGTATACGGACACATGCACACCCCTCCTCGACATGTGCAGTTTCACTCGAACACATCCCTCTTGTACACAACAGCAGATCCTCACCCCCACGCACACAACTACACGCCCCATGCACATAACCGGCCCAAATGCAAGCACACACCTCCACCCCAGGTGCATGGAAGTCCCATGCCCATTCTGACATGGAACTATATCGTTGTTCCTTCACTGTCACTATCTCAAAATCCTAGAACTCCCTCCCTGACAGTACACTGTGGGTGTGCCTCCAGATGCACTGCATGTTCAAGAAAGCAGCTCACCACCACCTTTTTGAGGCAATTAAGGATGGATAATAGTTTCCGACCTAGCCAGTGATGCCCATGTTCCATGACTGAATATAAAAAAAGCACATTTGGCTCTCCTTTTTGCATTATTGCTAGACAGCAATGGAGCTGAATTGAGAAGCAAACATACACAAAAAGTGGAAAGCATGCCAAGTCTTTCCACCCATGTTCTGTGAACATAACATCCACCTGTGTATACACCAATAGTGTATTCCTAATAACAGCCAAACATTGCTGGGGAGACGGGCATCATTTGTGGAAATAGATTTCAGAGTGATGAATTCTGATAATTGCTCACCCTGAATCATTGGCCTTACATCATTCACTCCATGAATGCTGCCAGCCCTATTGAGGGCTTCTACCATTTTAGGTTTGCAGCTTTTGCACTTTTTAATCTCGTATTACGGCATTTGTTTATAATTTTGGTGATTAAATGTTATTGTTTCAGTGAGGACATGCCCCATCATTTTTATTGATTGGTGCACTGATCTTGCAACACTATTTGCTTTTATTCACCTTATCTGTGTAACATAGCAGAGTTCACTGTTATCTGAAATATTTTTAAAAATTGCAACAGCCTCCCATGCTGCAAGCTGAATCTAACAATGTGACAGGCTGCAATTCATTTAACTATTTAAAGTAAACTTTCAAGTGATAGACTTTCCAACAATGTTTGTTTGCCAGGCGAGAGGTGTGGTTCTTTGCGGCCAACAGTGTCTCACACACCAGTGCTTTTTTTTTGGAATATTTAAAAATGTATGGTTTAATAAAAAAAAAATTTTTTTATTAAGATTTTCACAAAATATAAACAGCAAAACAATATTAACAAAACAGCCATGGTAAAAACACAAGAACAACACCCACCCAACTACAAAAGCATCTGCAAAAACAAAAAAAAAAGCAAACAACAAAAAGGAAAGAGATAATACCCGCCACATCCAACAAACCCAAGTACACAGTTCTCCCTCCCACCGAGCCAAATCCCCCCCCCGCCCGGGGTTGCTGCTGCTGTCGGCCTATTTCCCTATCGTTCCGTCAGGAAGTCCAGGAAAGGCTGCCACCGCCTAAAGAACCCCTGTACTGATCCTCTCAGGGCAAATTTCACCACCTCCAATTTGATAAACCCCACCATATCATTGATCCAGGCCTCCAGCTTGGCGTCTACATTTAGCAGCGAGATCGGCCGATATGACCCACACTGCAGAGGGTCCTTGTCCTGCTTCAGGATCAAGGAAATCAGCGCCCGTGACGTAGTTGGGGGCAAAGCCCCGCCCCCTCCCTTGCCTCGTTAAAGGTCCGGACCAACGGGGGGCCCAACAGGTCCGCATACCTTTTATAAAATTCAGCCGTAAACCCATCTGGCCCCGGCGCCTTCCCCGACTGCATGCTCCCTTTCCCTTTAACCAGCTCCTCCAGCTCAATCGGCGCCCCAGTCCCTCCACCTGCCCCTCCTCCACCCTCGGAAACCGCAGCTTGTCCAAGAAGCGCCCCATTCCACCCCCCTCCACCGGGGGTTCAGACCGGTACAGTTCCCCATAAAAGTCCCTAAAGACCCCATTAACGTCTACCCCCCTCCGCACCATCTTCCCAGCTCTATCCGTCACTCCCCCAATCTCCCTGGCCGCGTCCCGCTTTCGGAGCTGGTGTGCCAGCATCCTGCTCGGATAGAGCTGGGAAGATGGTGCGGAGGGGGGTAGACGTTAATGGGGTCTTTAGGGACTTTTATGGGGAACTGCTCGCCTTCTCCCCATATTCATACACTGCCCCCTGTGCTTTCCTCCAATGAGCTTCCGCCTTTCTGGTAGTTAATAGGTCGGACCTGGCCTGAAGGCTACGCCTCTCCCCCAGCAATCCCTCCTCCGGAGCCTCCACATATCTCCTATCCACCCTCACCATCTCCCCTATCAGTCAGTGTGACAGGGCAATAGGCACCCTTGAAATCCACAGCGCAGTGAAACAGGGTTGTGTTTTGACACCAAGACTCTTTGACATATTCTGCGCTTTGCTGCTGTCACGTGCCTTAGGCCATCAACAGAGGGTGTTTACTCACATACCAGAACTGACAGAAAGCTGTCCAACCTGTCTCGCCTGAGGTCCAAGACAAATTTGTGCCAAGTTCTCATCAGAGAGTTGCTCAATGTTGGCAATGCTGCACTAACATTCCTTACCAAGGAACATGTTCAAACGGAGAACCCTCTCCCGCCTACAAAGTGTTTGAATTGAATGTCCGCATCCGGAAGAATATTTCATGGTCTAGGATGTTGCCAAAACTGCCATCTTACCAGCATTGGCATTGGAACCCTGAAGGTTGTTGATGGCTTCGCATATCCAGGCTCCAGCAATCTGTCACTTCATGCTGAAAACAACACATTGGAAAAGCTCAACAATTTAAGAGAGTGAAGAACACAGCAACCTGACCGAGAACACCAAACTGGGAGTCAACGAAGCCTGCAGCCTCAGCACGCAAGTGGTGAGATTTGGAAAACATAAGCTGGGCAGAAAAAAAAGGCTGAACAGTTTCCACCTTTGTCTCAGATATATCCTCGACCTCTTGGCAGGACAAGATCAGCAACCCGGTACACGGGCAACACGGTAGCATTGTGGTTAGCACAATTACTTCACAGCTCCAGGGTCCCAGGTTCGATTCCGGCTTGGGTCACTGTCTGTGTGGAGTCTGCACATCCTCCCTGTGTCTGCGTGGGTTTCCTCTTGGTGCTCCGGTTTCCTCACAGTCCAAAGATGTGCAGGTTAGGTGGATTGGCCATGATAAATTGCCCTAAGTATCCAAAATTGTCCTTAGTGTCGGGTGGGATTACTGGGTTATGGGGATAGGGTGGAGGTGTTGACCTTGGGTAGGGTGCTCTTTCCAAGAGCCGGTGCAGACTCGATGGGCCGAATGGCCACCTTCTGCACTGTAAATTCTATAAGGTAACCCTTGAGGTCCGGGGAACATGCTAATTCCATCCGTATGTACTCGTTGTGAAGTCAAAAACGTCTCTGCTGTATGCTCATGTTCATTGGACAGAGGTCTGCCCGATATGCCCAAAGACCGCCTGAACAATGAACTGGTACATGACCTCCTGGGTGTCTATGCCTTCATTGCAAAGACCCCTGCAAATGAAATGTGAAGATCCTGGACATTGACCACTGGGAGACAGTCACTGATGGCTGTGACCTCTGGACTGTTTGCAAGGGCATTGGGAGAGATGAGCAGAAATGGAAACCTCAGTTGATTGAGAAGAGGGCCCAGAGAAAGCGTTGGACAAGTGAATCTTGCACCTTCTAAGTCCATTGTCTTCCTCTGCAGAATATATGATGGAGAGACTGCCGTGCCAGATTGAGGCTCCAGAATACACCAAGCAGTTTAATGGTTCCAACAGAGTTGACCACCATGGTACAAATCATCGTCTTGTGAGATAGAAGGCTGAAACATTTAAAATATTGAATACTATGTCTGAACATAGAAAATAGAAGCTGAAGGAGGCCATTCGGCCCTTTGAGCCTACTCCACCATTCATTATGATCATGGCTGATATGCCAATCCGTAACCCGTTATTGCTTTCCCCCCATATCCTTCGATCCTTTTAGTCCTGTGCTATATCTAACCCCTTCTTGAAAACATACAAAGTTTGGCCTCAACTGCTTTCTGTGGTAACGAATTCCACAGGCTCATCACCACTGGGTGAAGAATTTTCTCCTCATCTCTGTCCTAAATGGTTCACCCCGTATCCTCAGACTGTGACATTGTTTCTGGACACGTCCACTATCGGGAACATCCTGAATCTAATCTGTCTAGTCCTGTTAGAATTTATCGGTTTCTGAGACCTCCCCACATTCTTCTAAACTCCAGCGAATATCATTCTCACCAACTCAATCTCTCCTCATACGTCAGTCCATCCCAGGAATCAGTCTGGTAAACTTTTGCTGCGCTCACTCTATAGCAAGAACATCCTTTCTTTCTCAACAAGGAGACCAAAATTGTGCACAATATTCCAGGTGTGGTTTCACCAAGGTCCTGTATAATTGCAGCAAGACATCTCAGCTCCTGTATTTGAATCCTCTTGCTATGAAGACCAACATACCATTTGCCGCCTTTACTGCCTGTTGCACCTGCATGCTTGCTTTCAGTGACTGGTGTTCAAGGACCCCCAGGTCTTGTTGCACATTCCCCTCTCAATCTATCCCCCCTCTCAATCTATAGCCATTAATATTCCTTCCTGTTTTGACTACCAAGGTGGATAATCTCAAATTTATCCACATGTGCTGCATCTGCCATGCATTTGCACACTCTCTCAACTTGTCCAAATCACACTTGAGGCATCTCTGCATCACAGTTCACCCCCCATACCCAGCTTTGTGTCAGCTACAAATTTGGAGATATTACATTTAGTTCCCTCATTTAAAGCATTACATATATTATGAATAGCTGAGATCCTAGCACTGATCCCTGCGGTACCCCACTAGTCACTGCATGTCATTTGGGAAAAGACCCCGGTTATTCCTACTCTTTGTTGCCTGACTGCCAACCGTTTTTTAAAATCCATCTCAATACACTACCCGCATTCCCTACACTTTAATGTTGCATGTTAATCTCTTATGTGGGGCTTTGACGAAGGCCTACTGAAAGTCCAAATAAACCACATCCACTGGTTCCACCCTCGTCAACTCTACTAATTACATCCTCGAAGAATTCCAGTAGATTTTCAAGCATGATTTCCCTTTCGTAAATCCATGCTGACTCTGTCCAATCTGCTGCTGTTTTTCAAGTGCAGTGCTATTAAATCTTTTATCATGAACTCTAGTAGTTTCAATAATCTTTGTTATTGTCACAAGTAGGCTTACATTAACACTGCAATGAAGTCACTGTGAAAAGCCCCTAGTCGCCACATTCCGGCGCCTGTTCGGGTACACTGGGGGAGAATTCAGAATGTCCAATTCACCTAAGAGCGCGTCTTTCTGGACCTGTGGGAGGAAACCGGAGCACCCGGAGGAAACCCACGCAGACACTGGGAGAACGTGCAGAATCCGCACAGACAGTGACCCAAGCCGGGAATCAAACCCCTCTCCACAGATTCTACCAGACCTGCTGTGTTTATCCACATTTTCTGTTTCTTTCCTTATCTTGTATGGTCTTTGTAAAAATCAAAACACCCCTTAGATTGGGAGCAGAGGGTGTCTCCTGGTCCTGGAAGTATTGCATTAATAGCTAGCCTCTCTCTCCCTCTCTCTCTCTCTGCATCAAAATCTCTGCTTATACACCCTGGCCTTGTAATGTGAAAACCTGGGCCACATATGTTGTTGTTTTTCTCCCAGCGACTTGCAGGAGAACTTGGCAATGTACCTTGAATATCCTGCTGAAAACCTCAGCTCGTTTATCGCCTCCCCAGTTTGTCTGCTTTGCTGAAGGTCTTTGTGTTTCTGTCTCCTCAATCTTGTTGTTTAATTGTCTCTGAATTCACAAAGCTGTTTGTTTTCATTTTAAAACGTTGTTGTTTTTGTTTAATTAAAATTTAAATCTTCCTGAGATTCATGGCCCTGTCCTAATTTTGAGTATGACATACTTTGCATCAGTTACCTCCAGTTTTTATGTTGTAGATAATTTATTTACTGTGCTGTTTTGTAGACAATTGTGAATTATTGGTAAATATTTAACCTCTTTTGTGTTCTCATTTCCTTTCTGGGAGCATTAGTTTGATTCCAAATCTAGCTGAAGTCATGTAATGTTACTTTCAGACAGTGTGAACAAACATTTGGTGTTTTGTTAGGCAGGCCTGAGGCCTCTCTTTGTTAAGATCTACCCACATACTTGCCCCTCGTAGCATAGTTGGGCATGCAGTCTGGATATTCCCTCTCTGGGTGTAGGGGGGGGGTTGAAAATCAAATTAATTCCTTTTCTCCCTCATCTAAACTCCATCCTCCTCCCCCAACTGCCCCCCCCCCCCCCCCCCCCCCCCCCCCCCCCCCACCACCACCACCACCACCACCACCAGCAAAACCTGGTCTCTCTACCTCCCTCTTCTTTTAGCCTGTTTACTCTTGAGGAACTGGCTTGATGGGCTGTATCATGTACTCCTGTTCCACCCTTCAATAAACAGCAGAGGCAACAGGCAAGTCTACTCGAAAATGGTGGTTATGATGAGACTGTTCATTCTGAGGCCTGCACTAATGAACTGGAGATGCGAATTCCAGTCCTATCTTGGCAGCTGGGAAAATTAAATTCTGTTAATTAAATAAATCTGGAATTGGCAGCCTGTACTGACTCCTATGTAACTACCGGATTTTCATAAGGATGGTGCAATTGCAAAGTCTAGGGTACTGATTTTTAAAGATGGTTGGGCCGTGGTGTCTGTGAGCCTGGGGGGACCTGGGACAGTCAAAATAAATGGCCAGGCCTTGCTTCCATAAAGTTCCCGGAGCGAGCATTGCTTGAACCCGGCCAAATCCGCCACCTGGCTGGTGAGAAGCAGTGGAAATTCAGTAGTAGGAGGTCACAGTTGGGGACCTGTGGGGATGCACTCTGGTAATCAGCGGACAGATAATCCATAACCTGGCGCTGGGAGAACCAGGTTGAAGGAGGCCCACGGCACACTTGGTTCCAAGGAAAATCCTTTTTTTAAAAAAAATATTTTTATTAGGGTATTTGCAATTTTTATAATAACAATAACAGTGAAATAAACATGGTACAATAAATATTTCCACCCCCATCACAATCTTCACATACCCCAACTCTAAAACAACAGTCCCCCCCCCAAACGTGGCATTCTGCTTCTGACATTTTAATTTTCCCCGAGAGAGTCGCCGAACAGCTGCCACATCCGGGTGAACCCAAAGGCGAGCTTCATTTTCTCGAGACTGAGAAACCCAGTCATATCACTAACCCAGGTGTCTACACTTGGGCTTCAGGTCCCTCCACGTTAATAAGATCTGTCTCTACGCTACCATGGAGGCAATGTCCAAAACGTCGGCCTCTTTCGCCCCATGAACCCCCGGATCTTCCGACAATCCAAATATCACCCCCTCTGGACTCAGCACCACCTGTGTTTTGAGTACCGTGGACATCACCCTAGCGAAAACCCTGCCAAATCCCTCTAAGCTTCGGTCCTTCGGATGAGGATGTATTAACCCTGCTTGGGGCATCCGCCCACAGATTCGCTTCTATCTCTCTCCCCAGCTCGTTTTCCAACCTGCCCTTGAGCTCCTCCACCGGTGTTTCCTCCGATTCCAAAAGTTCCTGGTAGATATCTGATACCTTCCCCTCTCCCCATGTACTGGAGACCACTCTATCCTGTATCCCCCGTGGTGGCAGCAGCGGGAAGGCCGGAACCTGCCTTCTCAATAAGTCTCACACCTGAAGATACCTAAACCCATTCCCTGCTGGCAATTCAAATTTATCCTCCAAGGCTTTCAAGCTGGGGAAGCTCCCGTCTATAAATAGATCCCCATCCTCCTAATTCCTGCCCTTTGCCACCTCCGGAACCCACCATCCAGCCTACCCACTACAAACCGATGATTATTATAAATCGGGGTCCAAACTGATGCTCCCTCCACTCTCTTATCTCCTCCATTGCCCCCAGATTCTTAGAGCTGCCACCACCACCAGACTTGTGGAGTATCGGGCCGGCGAGAACGGAAGAGGTGCCATTATCAGTTCTCCCAAACGTCTGTCTTTACATGACGCCACCTCCATCCGTTCCCCCACCGCCCCCTCCCCCACTACCCACTTCCTAATCATGGCTTTATTAGCTGCCCAGAAGTAATTACAAACATTCGGCAGCGTCAACCACCTTCCCTCCGACTGCGCTCCAGCAACACTTTCTTCACTCGCGGGGTTTTACCCGCCCACACAGAGCCCAAAATCACCTTATTCACTCATTTAAAAAAGGCCCTCGATGAAGATGGGGTGGCACTGAAAGATAAACAGAAATCTGGGGAGAACTGTCATTTTCACGGTCTGTACCCTCCCTGCCAGTGATAGTAGGAGCATGTCTCATCTCTCAAAGTCCTCTTTCATTTGTTCTACGAGCCGGGATAGGTTTAACTTGTGCAGTGCCTCCCATTCCCGGGCCACCTGGATTCCCAGAGATCGAAAGCTCCTTCCTACCATTCTAAGCGGCAGCTCTCCCAGTCTCTTCTGCCCTCTCGCCTGGGTCACGAACATCTCGCTTTTCCCCCATGTTCAGTTTATACCTTGAAAAATTACCAAATTCCCCTAGGATCCGGGTAAACTTCCCCCATCCCCTCCAACTTGTCTGAAATAAACAGGAGCAGGCCATTTGCGTAAAGCAAGGCACGGTGCTCTCCTCCTCCCCACCCCCCCGAACCAGCCCTTTCCAGTTCCGAGAGGTTCTTAACACCATGGCCAGTGGCTGTTTGGCCAGAGCAAACAGTAGCTGGGAAAGTGAACACCCTTGTCTCGTCCCTCGGTGGAGTTTAAAATATCCGACCTCAACCGGTTCATACGCACGCTCGCTACTGGTGCCTGATAGAGCGACTGCACCCAGTCAATGAAGCCCTCGCCAAACCCAAACCTTCCCAGCACTTCCCACAGGTAATTCCACTCCAACCCATCAAAAGTCTTCTCCGCATCCATCGCGACCACCACTTCCATCTCCTCTCGTTCTGAGGGCATCATGATAACATTTATATGCCTTCGAACATTGGCTGTGAGTTGCCTGCCCTTTACAAATCCCGTCTGGTCTATACTTGTGGCCAATATCTTAGCCAGCAGTTTGGCATCCACATTCAGTAGAGAAATTGGCCTGTATGACCCACATTGCTGCGGAAGTGTGAAAATAGATAAGTCCCCTGGGCCGGATGGGATTTATCCTCGGATTCTCTGGGAAGCTAGGGTGGAGATTGCTGAGCCTTTGGCTTTGATCTTTAAGTCATCTTTGTCTACAGGAATAGTGCCAGAGGACTGGAGGATAGTAAATGTTGTCCCCTTGTACAAGAAGGGGAGTAGAGATAACCCTGGTAACTATAGGCCAGTGAGCCTTACAGTGAGTTGTGGGAAAAGCCTTGGAAAGGTTTATAAGAGATAGGATGTATAATCATCTGGAAAGGAATAATTTGATTAGAGATAGTCAACACGGTTTTGTGAAGGGTAGGTCATGCCTCACAAACCTCATTGAGTTCTTCGAGAAGGTGACCAAACAGGTGGATGAGGGTAAAGCAGTTGATGTGGTGTATATGGATTTCAGTAAAGCGTTTGATAAGGTTCCCCACGGTAGGCTATTGCAGAAAATACAGAGGCATGGGATTCAGGGTGATTTAGCAGTTTGGATCAGAAATTGGCTAGCTGATAGAAGACAAAGAGTGGTGGTTGATGGGAAATGCTCTGACTGGTGTCCAGTTACTAGTGGTGTGCCACAAGGATCTGTTTTGGGGCCGTTGTTGTTTATCATTTTTATAAATGACCTGGAGGAGGGCGTAGAAGGATGGGTGAGTAAATTTGCAGATGACACTAAAGTCGGTGGAGTTGTGGACAGTGCAGAAGGATGTTACAAGTTACAGAGGGACATAGATAAGCTGCAGAGCTGGGCTGACAGGTGGCAAATGGAGTTTAATGCAGAAAAGTGTGAGGTGATTCATTTTGGAAGGAATAACAGAAAGGCAGAGTACTGGGCTAATGGTAAGATTCTTGGTAATGAGGACGAGCAGAGAGATCTCGGTGTCCATGTCCATAGATCCCTGAAAGTTGCCACCCAGGTTGAGAGGGTTGTTCAGAAGGCGTACGGTGTGTTAGCTTTTATTGGTAAAGGAATTGAGTTTCGGAGCCATGAGATCATGTTGTAGTTGTACAAAACTCTGGTGCGGCTGCATTTGGAGTATTGTGTGCAGTTCTGGTCGCCACATTATAGGAAGGATGTGGAAGCATTGGAAAGGGTACAGAGGAGATTTACAAGAATGTTGCCTGGTATGGAGGGAAGATCATATGAGGAAAGGCTGAAGGACATGAGGCTGTTTTCGTTAGAGAGAAGAAGGTTAAGAGGTGACTTAATTGAGGCATACAAGATGATCAGAGGATTAGATAGGGTGGACAGTGAGAGCCTTTTTCCTCGGATGGTGATGTCCAGCATGAGGGGACATAGCTTTAAATTGAGGGGAGATAGATATAAGACAGATGTCAGAGGTAGGTTCTTTACTCAGAGAGTAGTAAGGACGTGGAATGCCCTGCCTGCAACAGTAGTGGACTCGCCAACACTAAACGCATTCAAATGGTCATTGGATAGGCATATGGACGATAAGGGAATAGTGTAGAGGGGTTTCACAGGACGGCGCAACATTGTGGGCCGAAGGGCCTGTACTGCGCTGTTATGTTCTATGTTCTATGATCCTTCTCCCATCAAGGCCTGTGACATGATTGTGGGAGGACTCCCTTCTCTCTTGCTTCATTAAATGCCCTCACCAGCAGTGAGCTCAATATCTCCAAAAACGCCTTATCGAATTCCACCGGGTCGCCGTCTGGCTCTGGGGCCTTGCCCGACTGCATGCCCTCCAACCCCTCCATTATTTCCTCAATTTCAATTGGGGCTCCCAGCCCTTCCACCAGATCCTCTCCACCCTCGGGAGCCTCAACTGACTCAAAAACTGCCTCAGCCCCTCAACCCCAGCTGGGGTTCCGACTCACAATTTGCTGTAAATGTTCTTAAACACCTCATTCACCCCCACTGGGTCCAGGACTGTATTCCCACCTCTACTCTTAATCTCCCTATCTCCTTGGCCGCGCCTCTTTTTGTGAGCTGGTGCGCTAACATTCTGCTTGCCTTTTCCCCATACTCATAATCCTCTAGCCTTCCTCAGCTGTTCCACTGTTTTCAGTTGAAAGGGCTCAGTCCCTTTCAGCAATGCTGAAAGGGACTGAGCACCATTGCATAGTTGGGGCAAAATGCACCTCATTTTTCAGCAGCAGGCGATAGTACGGCAGTGTGGAAAAATGGAGCTACTGATTTGGAAACCGGCATTGCTCCAAACCATTGACTGTCACATTGGCCGGTATGATGCACCGTGTGTGGTTGATTGGATAGATGTTCTCAACTCTTAATAGTCAGTTTGGTGTAGGAAGGAAGTGATTGTACGAGAGAGGGTGCAGAGGAGATTCACCGGGATGTTGCCTGGGCTGGAGCATTTTCAGCTATGAAGAGAGACAGGAGAGGTTGGGGTTGTTTTCCTTGGAGCAGAGAAGGCTGAGGGGGGGCACGATTAAAATTGAGGAGCATAGGTAGAGTGGGTAGGAAGGAATGTCAATGACCAGGGGGTAAGGGGCAGAAGGTTTCGAGGGGATTTGAAGCAAAGCTTTTTCACCCAGAAGGTCGTTAGAATCTGGAACTCACTGCCTGAAAGATTGGTAGTGGTGGGAATTCTGGCAACATTTACGAAGTAAGTTCAGGGGAGGCAGTAATGGGATTGTCACTGGACTAGCAATCCAGAGACCCCAGGCGATTGCTATGGGGTCCTGGGTTCGAATCCCAGCAGGGCAGATGGTGAAATTTCAATTCAACAAAAATCTGGAATTAAAAGTCTAATGATGACCATGAAACCATTGTCGATTGTCGTAAAAACCCATCTGATTCACTAATGTCCTTTAGGGAAGGAAATCTGTCATCCTTACCTGATCTGTCTACATGTGACTCCAGACCCACAGCAATGCGGCTGACTCTTGGCTGGTCCCCACTGAAATGGCCGAGCAAGCCACTCAGTTCAAGGGCAATTAGGGATGGGCAACAAATGCTGGCTCAGCCAGTGACGCCCACATCTCAAGAACAAATTTAAAAAAAAATTGAGACACTATGGTAGACACTACGGACCAAGTGCTGGAAAATGGGATTCGAGTAGATAAATGCTTAATGGCATCACAGAAACGCTGGGCCAAACAGCCTCTTTCCATGTTGTAAAGCTATTATTATTATTTTTTTTAAACACAGTTTATTCAAACTTGTATCAAAGTAGGTTACAGCAAATAAACACCCCGGGAAACATTCTTCCCAACAATCAAATATAGAGTTTGTACAGATTTTTCTCCTTTTTCATCCCCTCCACACTCCTGCGACGAACAGCTCCTCAAACACGGTCACAAACATCCCCCACCTTTTCTCAAACTCCCCCGCTGAGCCCCTTAACTCGTACTTTATCTTCTCTAACCGCAGAAAGTTGTACAGGTCACCCAACCATGCTGGTAACCCCGGTGGCGATGCCGACCGCCACTCCGGCAAAATTCGTCGCCGTGCAATCAGAGAGGCGAAGACCAAGACATCGGCCTTCCTCCTCTCCATGAGCTCCGGCTTCTCTGAAACCCCAAATATCGCCACCAAAGGGTCCAGATCCACTCCCTCCTCCACTAGTTGTAAAACTCTTCTTTAACTGCCAGTACACAGGAAAGATTAGTGATGACTGACCGATTTTCTTAATGGTTCTATAGGAATTGGGCTCATTTTCCTACGGCGATGGTTTTCTGGTGGGGTTTGTAAGAGTAAAGCGCGACTGGATGGAAAAACGGTGATCATCACTGGTGCTAATACTGGAATTGGAAAGGAAACAGCCAAGAACCTTGCTCAGAGAGGTAATCCTGCCCTTAACTGCAGTTTTTTGCTTTGTGTGTGACTACATGTCTTTTTATATATGCCAACATGCACGACAACTAATATTTGACGGCCTGAGTGTGAAAGTATGTTTCTGGTTAATGGAGAACTACTTCTAATTTTGCAGTCATTAAGCCTGCATTCCACTGTTACTGCATTGTTCCTTTAGGAAATGAAAAGCACTCGGGAAACTGCTGTACCACTGATGGGGTAAGTTTTGTCACTATTATAATGTCAGAAGACCCTGCTGGAATGTATGCTCGCTGACTGATCTCTGGGTTCTCAATTCTGGGATCGCTTTGCTTGTATTAAATACTTGAAGAGAAAAATGTATCGGGCTATGGTGGAACAGAGGGAGTGAGAGCTGGCACCGATATGGACAGAAGATTCTCCTCTTGTGCTATCTTGCTGTAAGTTGTGGTTTAATAATGGCAAAGGCTAGCATTCTTTCTCGCTTTGTGTTTGCAGGGGCTCGTGTGATATTAGCTTGCCGGGATTTGGAAAAAGCCAGCAAGGCAGCAGATGAGATCAGGAAATTCAGTGGGAATGGAAATGTCCTGGTGCAGAATCTGGATCTGGCTTCACTTCAGTCTGTGCGTTCATTCGTTGACAGAATTACAGAAACTGAAACGCACCTGGACATTCTCATCAATAATGCTGGTAAGGAGCAAATGAAAGACGCAAGACAATTTTGTCCATTTGAAACCTTTTTGCACCTTCGGGGCTTTTGAAATCCTTTTGGCTACCGTGGTTGTCTTATACAATTGCCTGGATTTCGTGGTCAGGGGTGAACTGGTCGCACCGGCTGCTGACTGGAAGAAAACTGTCCACAAAGATCTTGGGATCCCTTCGGTGTGGATTGCCTGCCTGATATTTGTTTAAATCTGACACCAGGTCAAGTGATCCCCAGCCATCTAGTTGCAATGATGGCACCAGGCCAATCAAGTATTGTCAAAATACTTTGCTTTTAATTTAAGTTTTACAAAGAGCAAAATAAGTGATTGTGAGATACGCATGACGTTAGAATTTAAATTTTTTTTACGGGATGTGGGCATCGCTGGTTAGGCCATTATTTATTGCCCATGCCTAGTTGCCCATCTGAAGGTGGTAGTGAGCTGCCTTCTTGAACCGCTGCAGTCCCTGAGGTGTAGGTACACCTGCTGTGCTGTTAGGGAGGGAGTTCCAGGATGTTGCCCCAGCGACAGTGAAGGAACGGTCATATATTTCCAAGTCAGGATGGTGAGTGACTTTGGAGGGGAACCTCCAGGTGGTGGGGTTCCCAGGTATCTGCTGCTCTTGCCCTTCTAGATGGTAGTGGTCATGGTTTGGGAGGTGCTGCCTAAGGAACCTTGGTGAGTCACAGCAGTGCATCTTGTAGATGGTGCACACTTCAGTGGTGAAGGGAGTGAATGTTTGTGGAAGGGGGAGCAATCAAGTGGGCTGCTCAAGTGGGATGGTGTTAAGCTTCTTGTGTTGTTGGAGCTTCCCTCATCCAGGCAAGTGGAGAGTATGCCATTATATTTCTGATTTGTGCCTTGTAGGTGGTGGACAGGCTTGGGGGGGGGGGGGGGGGGGGGGGTCAGGAGGTGAGTTACCTACTGTAGGATTTGATTTTGATTTGATTTGATTTTGATTTGATTTGATTTGATTTGATCTATTGTCACATGTACCGAAGTACAGTGAAAAGTATTTTTCTGCGGCCAAGGGAACGTACACAGTGGGTACATAGTAGACAAAAAGAATAATCGACTGAGAACATTGACAAATGGCACATCGACAAACAGTGATTGGTTACAGTGTGGAACAAGGGGCCAAACAAAGCAAATACATGAGCAAGAGCAGCATAGGGCGTTGTGAATAATGTTCTTGCAGTGAACAGATCAGTCCGAGGGGAAGTCGTTGAGGAGTCGTGTAGCTGTTGGGGAAGAAGCTGTTCCTATGTCTGGATGTGCGGGTCTTCAGACTTCTGTACCTTCTGCCTGATGGAAGGGTCTGGAAGAAGGCAATGCCTGATTGGGAGGGGTTTCTGACAATGCTGTCTGCCTTCCTGAGGCAGCGGGAGGTGTATACAGAAACAATGTGGGGGTGGAAAGTCTGTGTGATGCGTTGGGCTGAGTTCACCACATTCTGCAGTTTCTTGCGATCTTGGACCGAGCAGTTGCCATACCAGGCTACGATGCAGCCGGATAGGATGCTCTCTACCACACATCTGTAGAAGTTTGTGAGTTGATGCAGACATGCCAAATTACTTTAGCTTCCGTAGGAAGTAGGATTCCTGGCCTTTGACCTGCTATGGTAGCCACAGTATTAATGTGGCTAGTCCAATTCAGATTCTGATCAATTGTAACCCCCAGGATATTGATAGAAGTTGAAATGTCATAAACCGTTAAAATATATGTAATTACTTAAAAAATATAATTTTTTAATATCATGGGAAAATTTGGCATTCCACAAATATAACCTTAATCAGCCAGAGAGATGTTACTAGCATTAATTAATTAATTAAGTAATTAATTAATTAATTGATTAATTAATTAATTGATTAATTAATTAATTAATTAATTAATTAATTAAGTAATTGATTAATTGATTAATTGATTGATTGATTGATTGATTGATTAATTGATTAATTGATTAATTGATTAATTAATAATAATAGCTTATTGTCACAAGTAGGCTTCAATGAAGTTACTGTGAAAATCCCTTAGTCGCCACATTCCACCGCCTGTTCGGGGAGCCCAGTACGGGAATTGAACCTGCGCTGCTGGCCTTGTTCGACATTGCAAGCCAGCTGGTTAGCCCACTGTGCTAAACCAGCTGTGCTAAATTATGAATTTATTCCACCATTTAGACCCCAGTTGCACCTCATTAATTGTGATAGTTCTGCTGTCATTACTACTGAAAAATGTAGGCCATTAGTAACTTGTGCACAACAAGGACACCCCATGAGAAAAATGACTAGATCTTAATTTTCATGATGTCGATTGAAGTTTACATTCTAGATGGAACACTAGGACTGCACTAGTCTTGTAGCAATACGAGATCTTTTCCATCTGCTCGAGAAGGTAGACAAGGCCTCAGTTTAACACCTTACCTGACGAGTGCAGCATTCGCTCGGTGAAGATTTTACAGCCTTTCTGTACACTGAGAACCCACAGCTCCAGCTTCCTTTAAATGCAATATTGACGTGTTTTTTTTTCCTTCCTTGATTTTATTTGAATCAATCCTGAACACAGGATGGTGCAGTCCAAAGCTGATGTGCATTTTGCTTCAGGGTTCGTGCCCCTTGACCAGTGCTCAGAATGCACCTTCTCATGCATTCTCGTGTGACTTTTTCCATTGTGCCTCCAGGTATCATGTGGTGCCCCAAGTGGAAGACTGAGGATGGTTTTGAGATGCAGTTTGGAGTCAATCACCTGGGTCATTTTCTGCTGACCAACCTCCTGCTGGACCTGTTGAAGGAGTCGGCACCTAGTCGGATTGTTACAGTGGCCAGTTTAGCTCACTCTCGCGGTAAGTTTACTGTCGGCTTGCAGTGGCATCGTGCCCAGCTGTAGACCAGGAAGGTTCATACTGTCCCTCCCGACCATTCTTATTTAACTGCTCTTAGAGACAGATGTCATGTTTCTAGCTGGCATTTTGGATAGTGGGAAGTAGGAGGTGGAATGTGAGGCTCTTCATCCGTATTCAACAACCGTTGATTAATAGGAACATGGGACATAACCCGTACCAGCCTCCCCGGACAGGCGCCGGAATGTGGCGACTAGGGGCTTTTCACAGTAACTTCATTGAAGCCTACTCGTGACAATAAGCGATTTTCATTTCATTTTCATTTCAATGATGGTGGATTGGTTCTGCTTCTGCTGTCATGACCCCTTTGGTTGAACAGCCTGCCTGGGGCAGCACGGTAGCACAGTGGTTAGCACTGTTGCTTCACAGCTTCAGGGTCCCAGGTTCGATTCCCGGCTTGGGTCACTGTTAGTGCGGAGTCTGTACGTTCTCCCTGTGTGTGCGTGGGTTTCCTCCGGGTGCTCTGGTTTCCTCCCACAGTCCAAAGATGTGCACATTAGGTGGATTGGCCATGATAAATTGCCCTTCGTGTCCAAAATTGCCCTTAGTGTTGGGTGGGGTTACTGGGTTATGGGGATAGGGTGGAGGTGTGGGCTTGGGTAGCATGCTCTTTCCAAGGCCGGTGTAGACTCGATGGGCTGAATGGCCTTCTTCTGTACTGTAAATTCTATGATTCTATGCTGACAATTATTATTGAACTCTACCATGAATAATGGTACCTCTGGAATTGTAACCCAGCAGAGAGCTGCGAAAGCATGATGGTAAATAGGAAGGACAGAGACCTTGCAAATATATATCACCGAATACAGTAAACTATCTGGTTTGACACTTTGTAAAACTGCGACCTGCTGAGAATCTGGAAAATTTGCTGCTGATGAGCACAAGTTGAAAAGACCACAAGAGTCGCTGCTGTGGAACTTAGTAAAGCGTCTGCTAAAGTGCATCTTTTAAGACTCTCTTGGGGCATTGTTCCGAGTGAAGTTTATTCTTTCTTCAAGGTTGGATGCAGCCACTTTTGAAGTAAAGAGGTTATTTCTGATGTGATTTAATTAGTTTTATTTGAGTCTTGTCACAGCAATGATAGGATTTCCAAGATTTGGGATTAAAATGTGGCAACAGTTGGAGTGATGGTGAACTTTATTTCGTTTTTTTAAAATTGCACATACTCGGGGATTACAGTAAGCTTCAGAACACAACAAACCAAAAGCAGGGTTGGAGCCTTGTTCCTTAGGCATCAACGGTAGGGAAATGCTAGAATTTATCATTAGGGATATGGTAACCGGGCAAGTCAATTTAAGATTTTCAGAGTCACCACGATCTTATGAAAGAGATCGTGCTCACCCCAGTCCAACACCGGCATCTCCACATTATGAAAGAGAAATCATATTTAACAAATATTAATTTTTTGAAGGTGTAGCCAGCAGGGTAAACAAGGGGGAACCAGTGGATGTTGTAATTGTGGATTTTCAAAAGGCTTTCATCTCGGAGGGTTGTAATTTTGAAACCCTCTACCCTGCACAGCTGTGGATCACACCTGAGATCACTGGATGTGAAACAGGTACTGGGCCAGGAAAGTGGAGCTGAGGCCAAAGATCAACTAGGATATTATGATTAGTGGGTGACCAGATTTAAGGGCCAGTATGACCTACTCGTGCTCCTACATTTTAGGCTAATTAGATCACTTTCTCCTTAAAACTTTCTCTTGATATACTTATCAAATAAACCTTCCCTTGTGCCCTTTTTATAATATTTATTGTCAGAAGTGGGCTTATATTAACACTGCAATGACGTTACTGTGAAAATCCCTTAGTCACCACACTCCGGCGTCTGTTCAGGTACGCTGAGGGAGAATTCAGAATGTCCAAGTTGCCTTACAGCACGTCTTTCAGGACTTGTGGGAGGAAACCGGAGCACCTGGAGGAAACCCACGCAGACACTGAGAACGTGCAGACTCCACACAGACAGTGACCCAAGCGGGAATCGAACCTAGGACCCCGGAGCTGTAAAGCAACAGTGCTAACCACTGTGCTGCCGTGCTGCCCCTTGATACCAACTCCAATTATTTTCCACTATAATCTCTGCTTTCATGCCCTTAGCTTCCAGTAATGAAAAATCTCTCCTCTCTTGTGTCGTTGAGATTAAACTACAACTTTAAGTGAATCCAGTAAATGAACTCTGAAGCCTACTTCAGTGTTTAATTAAAAACCTCCTCCCTGTACTGGCAAGGGAGAGAGGGCACAATCCAAAGATGTTAACAAGTAGATTAGGATGTTTCACTTGTGTGCTGAGGAGAGTAGAATATGTGGTCTCCTTTTCAGGTAGTGAGGGATTTGTGAACCTCCTTTCCAGTGAGGCTTGACAGAACCTCCAGTCCAACAAGGTGGACTGGGGAACCATTTCAATTAACCTACTTTTTGCTGGAAGCCATGGAAAATATTTTGTCTTTTTTAACTAGGCCGGTGGAAGCAAAGACGGGGAAAAAGTACAAGTGCGGAAATTCCTGAAGCTGCTGGAAGTGCCTGTCCTATATCTGAGATTTAGTCATTATATCAAGGGACAGGCTCATGTGCTATTTATAGTGCTCCCTGGACACTTTTTATTTTAGTGATGGGCTGAGGGATAAATACTTAGTAAAACTCTTGTGCTCTTTTTCAAAATAGCATTGTGATGTTTTGTGTATATGAAAGGGCAGACAGGACTTGGTTTAACATCACTTCCAAAAGCTGGCCCCTCGGATAGTGCAGCATTGCTTAAGCATTGGTATTGAGAGAGTGTCTGCTTGGGCTATGCTCCAAGGCATTAGAGTGGACTTAAGCTTGCAGTCTTTTGACTTGGGAAAGATTGCTATCACACTAAGGCATGTATACATATGTGAGTTGTCTGAAAGTAGTCTGGAGCTTCCTGTAAGATCTTCACCAGTTAATTGTTTCCAAAGACCTATCCCTAAAATACTTCACAGAATTGTGATGGCACAGAAGGAGGCCATTTGACCCACCGTGTCTGCACTGGCTTTCCAAGTCATTATGACTTTGCTTTTCCCCTGTAACCCTGCACATTGTTCCTATTCAATGTACCATCTAATGCCCTCTCGAATGCCTCCATTGAACCAGCCTCCACCACACTTCCAGGCAGTGCATTACAGACCTCAACCATTCGCTGTGTGAATAGGTTTTTCTGGCATCACAGTTGCTTCTTTTGCATTAGCCAAAGTTAGTTAATTCAGCTGAAACCTGGGATCTCCTCTATCTTCCTGGCGTGGAAATTGATGGCGCGATTCTCCGGCCACGCTGCGCTCTCGCTCAAGCGAAATGAGGCTGGTGAATAGCGGGAGAGCCCGAAAGCGAGAATCATAGAATCACAGAAGTTACAGTGCAGAAGGAGGCCATTCGGCCCATTGAGTCTGCACCGGCTCTTGGAAAGATCACCCTATCCATTTAGAGTACCCAATTCATTCTTTTGGGTTATAGAATATAGAACAGTAAAGCACAGAACAGGCCCTTCGACCCTCGATGTTGTGCCGAGCAATGATCACCCTACTTAAACCCACGTAACCCGTATACCCGTAACCCAACAATCCCCCCATTAACCTTACACTACGGGCAATTTAGCATGGCCAATCCACCTAACCCGCACATCTTTGGACTGTGGGAGGAAACCGGAGCACCCGGAGGAAACCCACGCACACGGGGAGGACGTGCAGACTCCACACAGACAGTGACCCAGCCGGGAATCGAACCTGGGACCCTGGAGCTGTGAAGCATTGATGCTAACCACCATGCTACCGTGAGGTTGTGGGGCAAAACCCACGCAAACACGTGGAGAATGTGCAAACTCCACACGAACAGTGACCCAGAGCCGGGATCGAACCTGGGACCTCGGCGCGTGAGGCAACAGGGCTAATCCACTGTGCCACTGTGCTGCCCCTAGATCACCCTATCCAAGCCCACACCTCCACCCAATCTCCATAACCCAGTAACCCCACCCAACACTAAAGGCAATTTTGGACACTAAGGGCTTCCGGTGTGCACCATGGAGTAAGTGGTCACACACAAGGCAGCTCCTGCCCAAGGTTACAGAAAAGAGCTCTTTTTTTTAAGCAATACTGGGTGGAATTTTGATGAAAAGGCATAGGTAAATTTTGGAGGAGTACTTTCCCCCAGGAATGGTATGTTTCTTGGTTACCAGGCCCGCAGAAACAGTGAAAGATTTGGCTGAAGCTACAGCAGAGACAAAAGCCTCTTCCAGCATGCAGGCGGGGGAAGAGCGAGCTTAAAGGCCTCAAGCTGACTTGAGGGCCTTTATTAAAGCTGAATTCTAGCAGCAGAGGGAACAACTGTGAAAAGATCTCACAAAGGCCATTGAAGAAGCGGTGACGGCTGACTTCCGGTGACGGCGGGCAGGAGGCAGCCACGTATTGGAGGGCTCCCGTTCGGGAACGGCATTGTCGGGGATTGACGCCCGGTCCTAGGGGCAGCGAAGGCGGGGAAGGCCAGGAGAAAGTACAGGGAATGGATATGTCGAGTACCAGTAAAATAACGGCTGTGAAAACAGCTGAAAGTTCGTTGGGGAGTAGAAAGGTCACCGCGGGGTCACCAAGGAAAATGGAGGTTGGAGCATCGGGGTGGCCACATTGCTTACGGCTGAAGAAATAACTAAGGTAATGGCTGAGGAATTCGAAAGGCAGTTTACAAAATACATGGAGACAATGAGGAAGGAGATGAGGGAGGTTTTGAGTGTGCTGGTGGAGGAGGCGATTTCCCCGGTGGCGGTGGCGAGTGCAGTGGCGGAGGTGCGGGAGCAAGGGGAGGCGCTGAAGGAAGTGGAGGAGACATTATTGCAGCACAGTGATCAACTTACGTCGATGGGGAAGGAGATGCAGAAGGTCATGGAGATTAATATGGATCTGCGAGGAAAAATGGAAGACCTGGAAAACCGGTCCAGGCGACAGAATTTGAGGATTGTGGGGCTGCCCGAAGGAGTTTCCTTTAAAAAATAACTTTTATTCAAATTTTCACATTTTCACAAAAAAGAAAACAATAACAGAAAATTCTAAGAACAAAAAAAAACAGAACCCCCCCCCCGCCGTAAATACAAAAGAGAAACAAATTAAGGCCCGTCATTGGCAAAAAACAGATATTCAACCCAAAACAAAAACAAAGAGACCCCCCCCCCCCCCCCCCCCCCCCCCCCCCCCCCCCCCCCCCCTCCCGGGTTGCTGCTGCTGCTGACCTTTTGTTTTTACCGTTCTGCCAGGAGATCTAGGAATGGTTGCCAACTCCTGGAAAAACCCCTGCACTGACCCCCTTAAGGCAATTTCCACCCCCTCCAATTTAATAAACCCCGCAATATCGTTGACCCAGGCCTCCACGCTTGGGGGCCTCGCATCCTTCCACTGAAGAAGAATCCTCCGCCGGGCTACTAGGGACGCAAAGGCCAGAACACTGGTCTCTTTCGCCTCCTGCACTCCCGGCTCCACTGCAACCCCAAATATTGCGAGTCCCCAGCCTGGATTGACCCTGGATCCTATCACCCTCGATACCGTCCTTGCTACATTCTTCCAAAATTCCCCCAGCGCTGGGCATGCCCAGAACATGTGGACATGGTTTGCTGGGCTCCCTGAGCACCTAATACACCTGTCCTCGGTCCCAAAAAACTGGCTCATTCTTGTCCCGGTCATATGAGCCCTATGCAGTACCTTAAACTGTATGAGGCTAAGCCTCGAACACGAAGAGGAGGAGTTCACCCTTTCTAGGGCATCCGCCCACGTCCCCTCCTCAATCTCCTCACCCAGCTCCTCCTCCCATTTATCTTTCAGCTCCTCCAGCGAGGCCTCGTCTACCTCCTGCATCACCTCGGACACTTCCGAGATCCTCCCCTCTCCAACCCATACCCCCGAGAGCACCCTGTCCTGAACCCCACGCGACGGCAGCAGGGGGAACCCCGCCACCTGCCGCCTGACAAACGCCCTTACTTGCATGTACCTAAAGGTGTTCCCCGGGGGGAGCTTGAACTTCCCTTCCAGCTCACCCAGGCTCGCAAACTTCCCGTCTATGAACAGGTTCCCCAGCCTCCTGACATCTGCCCTGTGCCCTGTCTCACCCTTGGAGTCCCGTGTGCCCACACAAACCCCGTAATGCTCCTGTTAACCTGCCTGAAAAAGGTCTTCGGGATAAGGATGGGGAGGCACTGGAACAGGAACAGAAACCTCGGGAGCACCATCATCTTGACTGACTGCACCCTACCCGCCAAAGACAGCGGCAGCATGAAATGAAAATCCCTTATTGTCACGAGTAGGCTTCAATGAAGTTACTGTGAAAAGCCCCTAGTCGCCACATTCCGGCGCCTGTTCGGGGAGGCTGTTATGGGAATCGAACCGTGCTGCTGGCCTGCCTTGGTCTGCTTTCAAAGCCAGCGATTTAGCACAGTGTGCTAAACAGCCCCACCTCCCCATGTTCCCACCATGTCCCCCATGTCCCACCTCTTAAACTCCTCCTTCATTTGCTCCACCAGCCTTGTGAGGTTTAGCTTATGCAAGGCCCCCCAGCTCCTGGCCACCTGAACCCCCAAGTACCTGAAGCTCACCTCCACCCTTTTCAGTGGGAGCCTCCCAATCCCCCCCTCCTGGTCCCCCGGGTGTACCACAAACAGCTCGCTTTTCCCAAAGTTAAGCTTATACCCTGAGAAATCCCCAAATTCCCGGAGAATCCCCATCACCACCAGCATTCCCCCCACCGGGTCCGCCACATACAACAATAGGTCATCCGCATAGAACGACACTCGGTGCTCCTCCCCACCCCGGACCAGCCCCCTCCAATCCCCCGACCCCCTCAGCGCCATAGCCAGGGGTTCAATTGCCAGCGCAAAAAGTAGGGGGTCAGGGGACACCCAAGTAGGGGGGACAGGGGACGCCCTGCCCGAAGGAGTTGAAGGGCCGAGGCCGACTGAGTATTTTGCTGCGATGCTGGCGGAACTATTGGGGGAGGGGGAGGATCCCTCCCGATATGAACTGGATCAGGCTCATCGCTCGTGGAGGCCTGGACCAAAGGCGAGTGAGCCGCCAAGGGTAGTGACTCTGTGCTTCCATAGGTACAGTGAAGGAGAAGGTCCTGTGCTGGGCCAAGCAGAAGCGGGTTGTGCAGTGGGCTGGAGCTGGTATACGTGTGTACCAGGACTTTACGGTGGAGCTGGCGAGAAGGTGGGCTGCTTTCAATCGGGTGAAGAGGGCACTGTACATTAGCAAGGTGCAGTGCGGCATTGTATATCCAGCAAAGCTGAGGGTGACTTACAAGCTCAAGGACTTTTATTTTGGAACGGCTGAGGCAGCGGAGGAGTTTGCGAAGGCAGAAGGACTGTGGCAGAACTGAGAAATTGAGAAATGACCATGTGCCGATGTAACCTCAGGACTGTATTTTCTTTTTTTTTTGTTTGTCTGTTTCACTGCGTGCGGGTGTGTGGGCTAAAGGAGCCGATGCTGTATACATTTGGACAAGGGAAGTGATGGGACTTTCACTTGAAGTGAGGGCTCTTTGGGGTGTAGGTGGATATGCGGGATTTGTGTGCTAAAAGGGGGATTTTTGGGCTTTCCTAGGGTCGGGCAAGGGGGAAAGAGACCCGGGCGGGGGCCTCCACGCTGGCCGGTCTAAGCCGGCCAGTGAATGGGAGTGAGGTGGGGGGAGGGGCTGCGGCCATCGGAGTCTGGCAGAACAGGGTCCGAGTGGTCTAGCCGAGGTGGAAAGTTGGAGGGGAACTAACCGAGGTTGGTGGAAGGAGTTTACAAGAGGCAGTGGACGGGGAGAGTTGGAGAGGAGTGGGGAGGGGGGGGGGGGGGGTTTACAACACTCGGTTATCATGTACGGCACTCTGTCAGAGGTTGGACAGCTTTGTGTGTGTGTGTGCGTGCGTGCGGTCCCGGACTCCTTTTCTCGTCTCCTGCTTTGCCTTTTGTTTCCACCGTGGGAGGGTTAGTGTTATTGGATGCATATATTGACAGGTGGGCCGTTGTTTGGAGTGGTTGGAGGATGGGATCGTTGTTATTGTTAAAGGGGATTGATTTTGTATTTGTTACCGTTTACTGTTTGTGGGTGGGGTGTAAATTTTGGAGGAAAATGGAGAATAAAAACATTTATAAAAAAATGTTCTGGGTCACTGTCCGTGTGGGGTTTGCACATTCTCCCTGTTTTTGCGTGGGTTTCGCCCCCACAGCCCAAAGATGTGCAGGGTAGGTGGATTGACCACACTAAATTGCCCTTAATTGGAAAAAAAAAAATTGAGTACTCTAAATTTATTTTATTTTTAAAAAATTGTTGTAATTCGCCTTCCCCAATTTGGTACCTTCACCTGAGGATTGCAATTATCTTTATCCATCAGTACCTTAAAGCTTACTGAATAGTGTTCACTGTTCCCGAACACCTCCCCTACTGAAACGTTGAC
Source organism: Scyliorhinus canicula (assembly GCF_902713615.1). Classification (NCBI taxonomy): domain Eukaryota; kingdom Metazoa; phylum Chordata; class Chondrichthyes; order Carcharhiniformes; family Scyliorhinidae; genus Scyliorhinus; species Scyliorhinus canicula. The sequence goes on from NC_052157.1 coordinate 3,758,567, forward strand.
TGCCAGGCCGGGCTAATTCCCCAATACTACGTCCAGTACGGCCACTTTCTATGCTGTTTCTATGCTGTTTTCCGCCACCTTCATGCTCCTAAGTGCATTCAGCTGCTGCTCCAACCTATCCATGTGGTCTGTGAGGAGCTGCAATTGGGTGCTTTTCCTGCAGGTGGAGACGTCCGAGCCACTGGCAGCGTCATGGCTCTCCCACATCTCACAGGTGCAGCACTTAAACCCATTGACCGATATTTCTATCACCAATTAAAATATTTCAGAAAATGTATTAAACTCTTGCCTTCACTTATCTCTAGATAGCCGAGGTAGGTCTTTATATCACTTGTATTCCCAGTACGAGTGCTCCAGTTTGCTCCCACAAGTCTCCAAAAGAAGAGCTTATCATAGAATTTACAGCGCAGAAGGAGACCATTTGGCCCATCAAGTCTGCACTGGCCTTTGGAAAGAGCACCCACCTAAGCCCATACCCCCACCTTATCTCTGTAACCCAGTAACCCCACCAACCTTTTTGGACACAGGGCAATTTAGCATGGCCAATCCACCGAACCTGCACATCTGTGGGAGGAAACCGGAGCACCCGGAGGAAACCCACGCAAACACGAGGAGAACGTGCAGACTCCACACAGACAGTGATCCAAGCGGGTATCAAACCTGGGACCCTGGAGCTGTGAGGCAACAGTGCTAACCATTGTGCTACCGTGCTGCCCGAGCTTGTTAGGTGATTTGGACATTTGGAATTCTCCCTCTGTGTACCCGAACAGGAGCCGGCATGTGGCGACTAGGGGTTTTACACAGTAACTTCATTGCAGTGTTAATGTAAGCCTACTCGTGACACTAATAAAGATTATATATAGAGAGAATTCTACCTGCATCACCTGAAATGCACAAATAACCCATTCACTACTTGTTCAACCACTTTTACAATTTAATTTCATCAATGACTAAAGGCAATATATGGGTAAATGGTTTTCTTAATTCTTTTCTCAAATGCAGGGAAAATCCATTTTGATGACATTAATTTGGACAATTGCTACGATTCTGCGGTTAGTTACAATCAGAGCAAGCTGGCCAATATACTGTTCACCAGGGAGCTGGCAAAGAAACTAAAAGGTGAGTGCTGCAGAAATATCAGGAAAGATTGAACAGGCTGCAGCTCTTTTCCCTACAAATGAGAAGACTGAAGGGTGATTTGATAAACTCTTTTAAGATTATCGAGTAGACTCAAAGGTGATGTATCCATTTGTGGGCAAGACTAGAACTAAGGCCATAAGTTTGAGATGATCACTAAATCTATTACGGAACTCAGCAAAAAAGCCTCTTTACCCAGAGAGTGGTGAGAATGTAGAACTTGCTACCGCAAGGACTGCTGTGCTGAATGGCATTGATATATTCAGAGGGATTAAAACAGGTGGGGAGACAGAATAGAAGGATGTTTAAAAAAAATTGATTTTGCATTTATAATATAATTTCAAGGAACATCACTCAGTGATTGAGGTATTTACAGAGTGGGCATGCAAGGAAAAAAAGAGAAGAAAAAAGTGACGTTGTACCGATGCGGGGCCCTCACCTAGGGCCCACAGTGATCGGTTACCACAACCATGCCCCATTAACTTTATACATGTTGCCTCCTGGTATTAAAACATACCAGTGGTGTGTTTCCTGCTACCTGGGTGTCCCTTGGTGCTGTTGTTGTGATCGCACCCATGTGCTTCCTTGCCCTTCGTCCCCCCTGACTCCTCTGCCTTGTCTGCCCTGTATCCTGGTTGCCCCCCCCCCCCCGGCCTTCTTTTCGTCTTCTGTTGTCTGTTTTTGCCCCGGCCCTCCATCCCCGTCCCCTCCCTTATTGGTTGCTGGTCAGAGACAGGTCTTGGAACAGGCTGTTGAATTGCTTCCATGTGTGGCGAAAGCCTTCCTCCGATCTCTGAATGGAGAATTTTATCCTTGCCAATTTAGGTCAGACAGCCAGCCCGTGACCTTGGGTGGCACTGCTGATCTCCAGCTTGGCAGGAGTCTCCAGCAGGCAATCAGGCAGGCAAAGTCTAGGGCGTCTGCCCCTCTCCCCGGAAAGAACTATGGCTGTTCCAACACATCGAAGACCACCACTAGTGGCATGGCTCTACCCTCACCCCCACAACCTTGGACATGGCCCCAAAAGGTGGTCCAGTACCAACAAGACTGGGACAGGACCAGAACATGTGGATGTGGTTGGCCGGGCCTCTCTGGCACCGTTTGCATTTGTCCTCCACCTCCGGGAAGGACCCGCCCATGCATTAAGCTCAGCCCTGTGCATGAGGAGGTGGAGTTCACCCTGTGAATAGAAGGATATGTTGATGGCGTTAGATGAAGAAGGTGAAGAGCATAAAGACTGGCATGGACCAGCTGGGCCGATATGGCCCGTTTTTGTGTTGTGAATACTTTGTAATACTATATGCTGTCTTCAGAATGTTAACTAAATTCTTTGAGAGTCTTTGTTATGAAGTGAGGGGGCCAGGGGGCAGTTCTGATAATTGTTGGCATCACGCTGCTGGGAGGTTAAGTTATTGGCCTTTGGGATCTAATTAACTTCAATAATTAACTTCAATAAATTCAATAATTAAAATTGTTTTTTGGCCTTGCCGTTTTGAAGTTGAATGATAGCTGCTGGAGTGTGGAATGTGTTTGAACTTTGTGCACCCAGGTCAGCGATAACAGATGCAAGAAAAGAGCTAATTTTACTAAACCCTGACTTGCATTGCTTAACCCCAAACTCCGAATATTTTTTAAAAATTTGATTTGATTTATTATTGTCACATGTTCTAGTATACGGTGAAAAATATTGTTTCTTGCATGCTGTACAAACAACATCGGGAAGGAAGGTGAGACTGCAGAATATAATGTTACAGTCACAGCAAGGTGTAGTGAAAAGATCAACTTAATACGAGGTAGGTCCATTTAAAAGTTGATGGCAGCGGGAAGAAGCTGTTCTTGAGTTGGTTAGTACGTGACCTCAAACTTTGGTATCTTTTTCCTGACAGAAGAAGGTGGAAGAGAGTATGTCCGGGGTGCGTGGGGTCCTTAATTATGCTGGCTGCCTTCCCGAGGCAGCGGGAATTGTAGACCGAGTCGATGGATTGGAGGCTGGTTTGCGTGATGGACTGGGCTACATTCACAACCTTTAGTAACTTCCTGTGGTCTTGGGCAGAGCAGGCTCCATACCAAGCTGTGATACAACAAGAAAGAATGCTTTCTATGGTGCATCTATAGATGTTGCTGAGGGTTGTAGCTGACATGCCAAATTCCCTTAGCCTTCTGAGAAAGTAGAGTCGTTGGTGGGCTTTCTTAACTATTGTGTCGGCATGGGGGGGACCAGGACAGGTTGTTGGTGATCTGGACACCTAAGAACCTAAAGCTCTCGACACTTTCTACTTCATTCCCATTGATGTAGACAGGGGCATGTTCTCCACTATGCTTCCTGAAGTTGATGACAATCTCCTTCGTTTTGTTGACATTGAGGGAGAGGTTATTGTCGTCGCACCAGTTCACCAGATTCTCTACCTCATTCCTGTATTCTGTCTCGTCATTGTTTGAAATCCGACCCACTACTGTGGTGCCATCAGCAAATTTGAAAATCGAGTTGGAGGGGAATTTGGCCACACAGTCATAGGTGTATAAGGAGTATAGTAGGGGCTGAGGACACAGCCTTGTGGGGCACCGGTGTTGAGGATGATTGTGGAGGAGATGTTGTTGCCTATCTTTACTGATTGTGGCCTGTGGGTTAGAAAGTTCAGGATCCAGTCGCAGAGGGAGGAGCCGAGGCCAAGGCCACGGAGTTTGGAGATGAGTTTCGTAGGAATGATGGTGTTGAAGGCTGAGCTGTAGTGAGCTGAAGAGTGTTTCAAATATTTCCTCTTTCTACCCTGATGGTAACTGTTCAATTGATGTCAAATTTTGGCAAGTTTTAAAGGCCCACTTGAATCAAATTGCCAAAGAACCAAGAAATACATGTATATTCTGCCTCTGTGTGTTTATAACGATGTCTTTCTCAATTTTAGGCACAGGCGTAACAGCTAATTGTCTCCACCCTGGAGTAATAATGACTGATCTGAGCCGCCATTTTATGTCTACTCCATTGCTATGGTTGGAATTCCTCTTGAAACCATTAACCGCTCTCACCTTTAAGAATCTATGGCAAGGAGCTCAGACAACCATCCACTGTGCAGTTGCTGAGGAATTGGACAATGTTAGTGGCCAGTACTTCAGGTGAGGCTGAATTCATTATGGGCATCACGTTGACCTGCTTCGTGACATAGTTGAAAATGCCAGGTAGAAGAGTTTAGTCCTCAACATCCATGTCAATATTTCTGTGACTGTGAGCAGAGCTAATGTACTCAACAATGAAGCAACTAGTAAAGAAATGATTAACTTCTAACTCTGGCCTTTCGCAGTCTGCCGCCACCTGTCCAGCAGTGCCAGCTAAGGGTCAGAGGGTCGAACGTTTGCCTCTGAAGCAATAGGCCATGGGCTCAAGTCCTCTCCCAGAAACATGAATACTAAGTGCAGCACTGAGCTGTTCTTTTGGATAATGTTCAGTTGAGGCACCATTTGACCGTATTCAGGTGGACATAAAAGATCTTGGTGTATTATTTCAAAACGGAGCAAATGGAACTTGCACTAATGTCCCAGCCATTATTTGTCCTTCAATCAATGTGACCATTGTCAACTTGCTTGTTGGCCGAGTCTTCCAAAAGTTAACACTAATTAATGTTAGTACATTGAGCAATGTACATGAACAGAGTCATGTGGCCGGGGGTGACGGTGTAACTATACACCAATATTTATAATATGCACCTGAAAATCTTCCTATTGACTCTTAGTAGTACATAAAAAAGAATATTCAGCTCATCACCTCTATTGCCTCTCCCTTACAGAGCCAAGAACTTTTGAGACCAGTGATGCCACCATTACTGTTCCTTGCTGAGGTCCGCTTAACTCAATACAATTTGGGAATCCATCATGATATTTAAAAACATTCCAATTAGTTTGCACCAGCAGTAGCATTGGCTCTTTTGATAATTTGCTACATTCTGCAGTGTAATGTTCTCCTGCAGAAAATATTGAATCTATCGCTGCTTTCTCGAGAGGATCTTGAGGAGGTGGTGGACACTGGGATGAAAGGAAAAGGCAAAGGTGGTGGAGAAAAAAAACTGTGTTCTGTCCTCACCCGAGAGAATAAAGAGTTGATGGATGGAGGAAGAAGACCTGTGTTCCCCTTCAGCTGGCGAATTCATATCACCAGGAATTAAAACGAAAAACAAAATATATTGCGGTCAATTTTTGACTCCGATAGAAGTTTGGCAGCCAGGTTTACATTGTGTTTGGAGAAGATGACTGCCGAGTTTCTATTAACTCTTTTACATCATTGCACAAAGTCAACATCTTTCCCATTTGCAGCCTGTCACCTGGTAAAGCATATAAAACCATAAGACATAGGAGCAGAATTAGGCCACTCGGCCCATCGAGTCTGCTCCGCCATTCAATCATGGCTGATATTTTTCTCATCCCCATTCTCCTGCCTTCTCCCCATAGCCCCTGATCCCCTTATTAATCTATCTCTATCTATCTCTGTCTTAAAGGCACTCAGTGATTTGGCCTCCACAGCCTTCTGTGGCAAAAAGTTCCACAGATTCACCACCCTCTGGCTGAAGAAATTCCTCCTCCTCTCTGTTTTAAAGGATCATCTCTTTAGTCTGAGATTGTGTCCTCTGCTTCCAGTTTTTCCTACAAGTGGAAACATCCTCTCCACGCCCACTCTATCCAGACCTCGCAGTATCCTGAAAGTTTCAGTAAGATCCCCCCTCGTCCTCCTAAACTCCAACAAGTACAGACCCAGAGTCCTCATCCGTTCCGCATACACCAAGCTCTTCATTCCAGGGACCACTCTTGTGTCCCTTACCAAGGCCAGCACATCCTTCCTTAGATACGGGGCCCAAAACTATTCACAATACTCCAAATGGGGTCTGACCAGAGCCTTATATAGCCTCAGAAGTGAATCCTGGGTCTTGTATTCTAGCCCTCTCGACATGAATGCTAACATTGCATTTGCCTTCCTAACTGCCAACTGAACTTGCATGTTCACCTTAAGAGAATCGTGAACAAGGACTCCCAAGTCCCTTTGTGCTTCTGCTTTCCTAAGCATCTCCCCATTTAGAAAGTAGTCTATGCCTCCATTTCTCCTTCCAAAGTCCATAACCTCACACTTTTCCACATTGTATTCCATCTGCCACTTCTTTGCCCACTCTCCTAGCCTGTCCAAGTCCTTCTGCAGCCCGCCTGCTTCCTCAATACTACCTGCTCCTCCACAGATCTTTGTATCATCTGTAAACTTAGCAACAGTGCCTTCAGTTCCTTCTTCCAGATCATTAATGTACATTGTGAAAAGTTGTGGTCCCAGCACAGATCCCTGAGGCACACCATTAGTCACCGGCTGCCATCCTGAAAAAGACCCCTTTATCCCCTCTCTGCCTTCTGCTAGTCAGCCAATCCTCTATCCATGCCAGGATCTTACCCTAAACACCATGGGCTCTTAACTTATTTAAGAGTCTCCTGTGCGGCACCTTGTCAAAGGCCTTCTGGAAATTTAAATAAATCACGTCCACTCGCCTCCTTTGTCTAGCTTCCTTGTTACTTCCTCAAAGAACTCAACAGATTTGTCAGACGAAGCCGTGCTGACTCAGTCCTATTTAATCTTGCACTTCCAAGTACTCCGCGATTTCATCTTTCATAATGGACTCTAAAATCTTATCAATGACTGAAGTCAAACTAACCGGCCTATAATTTCCCGTCTTCTGTCTTCCTCCCTCCTTAAACAGCGGTGTTACATTAGCCACGTTCCAGTCCTCTGGGACCCTTCCTGCCTCCAGTGATTCCTAAAATATTACCACCAATGCCTCCACAATCTCCTCCGCTATCTCTTTTAGAACCCTGGGGTGTAGTCCATCTGGTTCAGGTGACTTATCAACCTTCAGACCTTTCCTCCGTTTCCCCAGAATCTTCTCCTTCGTGATGGACACTGCACTCACTTCTGCCCCCTGGTTCTCCTGGAGTTCTGGCATCCCCCTGGTGTCTTCCACCGTGAAGACTGATGCAAAGTAACTATTCAGTTCCTCCATTTCTTTGATTCCTATTATTACTTCTCTAGCCACATTTTCCAGTGGTCCAATGTCTATTTTTGCCCCTCTCTTACCTTTTATATATTGAAAAAAACTCCTATCTTCCTTTATATTACTAGCTAGCTTTCACTCCTATTTCATCTTCTCTCCCCTTATTGCTTTTTAAATTGTTCTCTGCTTGCTCTCGAGTGACAGCTTTACCCGAAACACTACTTACGTAGTGTCTCCCACCCATCCTCCTCCTCTAACCAAAAAAAAGTTCTGTCCGTTGGATTGCTAAACTAACAAGTTTTTTATTTTTATTTTTCAGTAGTTGGGAAGTTAGTTCAGTGGGAATGGAGGCTAGGGCAGTTGAATGTTCCTCCTTGGCAGAATGTGGGAGGAAAGGGTCACCTCTAGTGTTCCTTCTGACTACATCTGCGGGAAGTGCACCCAACTCCAGCTCCTCGAGAGCCGCGTTAGGGACCTGGAGCTGGAGCTGGATGAACTTTGGATCATTCGGGAGGCGGAGGAGGTTATTGAGAGGAGTTATAGGGAGGTAGTCACACCTCAGGTAAAAGAAGAAGGTAGATGGGTTACCGTCAGGGGAGGGAGAGGGAACCGGCAGGCAGTGCAGGGATCCCCTGTGGTCGTCCCCCTCTATAACAAGTATACCGTTTTGGATACTGTTGCGGGGGACGACTTACCAGGGGTAAGCAATAGGGAACAGGTCTCTGGCACAGAGTCTGTCCCTATTGCTCAGAAGGGAAGGGAGAAGAGGAACAGAGCACTTGTCATTGGGGACTCCATAGTTAGAGGAACAGACAGGAGGTTCTGTGGGAACGAAAGAGACTCACGGTTGGTGTGTTGCCTCCCAGGTGCCAGGGCTCGTGATGTTTCTGATCGTGTTTTTGGGATCCTTAAGGGGGAGGGGGAGCAGCCTCAAGTCGTGGTCCACATAGGTACCAACGACATAGGTAGGAAGAGAGATGGGGATTTGAGACAGAAATTCAGGGAGCTAGGGTGGAAGCTGAGAGCTAGAACAAACAGAGTTGTTATCTCTGGGTTGTTACCCGTGCCACGTGCTAGTGAAGTGAGAAATAAGGAGAGAGAGGAGTTGAACACGTGGCTACAGGGATGGTGCAGGAGGGAGGGTTTTGGTTTCCTGGATAATTGGGGCTCATTCTGGGGTAGGTGGGACCTCTACAAACAGGATGGTCTTCACCTGAACCAGAGGGGTACCAATATCCTGGGGGGGAGATTTGCTAGTGCTCTTCGGGGGGGTTTAAACTAATTCAGCAGGGGGATGGGAACCTAAATTGTAGTCCCAGTGTACAGGATGTTGAGAGTAGTGAGGTCAGGGATAGGGTTAAAAGTTCAAAAGAGGGCACCGGCAAGCAGGACGCTGGTTTGAAGTGTGTCTACTTCAACGCCAGGAGCATCCGGAATAAGGTGGGTGAGCTTGCAGCATGGGTTGGTACCTGGGATCTCGATGTTGTGCCGATTTCGGAGACATGGGTAGAGCAGGGACAGGAATGGTTATTGCAGGTTCCAGGATTTAGATGTTTCTGTAAGAACAGAGAAGATGGTAAAAGAGGGGGGGGGGTGGCATTGTTAATCAAGGAAAGTATTACAGCGGTAGAAAGGACGCTTGAGGACTCGTCTACTGAGGTAGTATGGGCCGAGGTTAGGAACAGTAGAGGATAGGTCACCCTGTTGGGAGTTGTCTATAGACCTCCGAATAGTTCCAGAGATGTAGAGGAAAGGATTGCAAAGATGATTCTCGACAGGAGCGAGAGTAACAGGGTAGTTGTTATGGGGGACTTTAACTTTCCAAATATTGACTGGAAATACTATAGTTCGAGTACTATAGATGGGTCAGTTTTTGTGCAGTGTGTGCAGGAGGGATTTCTGACACAGTATGTAGACAGGCCAACAAGGGGCAAGGCCACATTGGATTTGGTACTGGGTAATGAACCCGGCCAGGTGTTAGATTTAGATGTAGGTGAGCACTTTGGTGATAGTGATCACAACTCGGTTATGTTTACTTTAGCAATGGGCAGGGATAGGTATATACCGCAAGGCAAGAATTATAGCTGGGGGAAAGGCAATTATGATGCTATTCGGCAAGAATTAGGATGTATAGGATGGGGAAGGAAACTGCAGGGGATGGATACAATCGAAATGTGGAGCTTTTTCAAGGAACAGCTACTGCGTGTCCTTGATAAGTATGTACCTGTCAGGCAGGGAGGAAGTTGTCGAGCAAGGGAACCGTGGTTTACTAAGGAAGTTGAAGCACTTGTCAAGAGGAAGAAGAAGGCTTATGTTAGGATGAGACATGAAGGCTCAGTTAGGGCACTTGAGAGTTACAAGTTAGCCAGGAAGGACCTAAAGGGAGAGTTAAGAAGAGCGAGGAGAGGACACGAAAAGTCGTTGGCGGATAGGATCAAGGAAAACCCTAAGGCTTTCTATAGGTATATCAGGAACAAAAGAATGACTAGAGTAAGATTAGGGCCAATCAAGGATAGTAGTGGAAAGTTGTGTGTGGAATCAGAGGAGATAGGGGAAGCGTTAAATGGATATTTTTCGTCAGTGTTTACACTGGAGAAAGACAATGTTGTCGAGGAGAACACTCAGGTTCAGTCGACCAGGCTAGATGGAATTGAGGTTCAAAAGGAGGAGGTGTTAGCAATTTTGGAAAATGTCAAAATAGATAAGTCCCCTGGGCCAGATGGGATTTATCCTAGGATTCTCTGGGAAGCCAGGGAGGAGATTGCAGAGCCTTTGTCCTTGATCTTTATGTCGTCTTTGTCGACAGGAATAGTGCCGGAAGACTGGAGGATAGCAAATGTTGTCCCCTTGTTCAAGAAGGGGAGTAGAGACAACCCTGGTAATTATAGACCTGTGAGCCTTACTTCGGTTGTGGGTAAAATGTTGGAAAAGGTTATAAGAGATAGGGTTTATAATCATCTTGAAAAGAACAAGTTGATTAGCGATAGTCAACACGGGTTTGTGAAGGGTAGGTCATGCTTCACAAACCTTATTGAATTTTTTGAGAAGGTGACCAAACAGGTGGATCGGGGTAAAGCTGTTGATGTGGTGTAAATGGATTTCAGTAAGGCGTTTGATAAGGTTCCCCACGGTAGGCTATTGCAGAAAATAAGGAAGTATGGGATTGAAGGTGATTTAGCGGTTTGCATCAGTAATTGGCTAGCTGAAAGAAGACAGAGGGTGGTGGTTGATGGCAAATGTTCATCCTGGAGTTCAGTTACTAGTGGTGTACCGCAAGGATCTCTTTTGGGGCCACTGCTGTTTGTCATTTTTATAAATGACCTGGAAGAGGGTGTAGAAGGATGGGTTAGTAAATTTGCAGATGACACGAAGGTCGGTGGAGTTGTGGATAGTGCTGAAGGATGTTATAGGATACAGAGGAACATAGATAAGCTGCAGAGCTGGGATGAGAGGTGGCAGATGGAGTTTAATGCGGAAAAGTGTGAGGTGGTTCACTTTGGAAGGAGTAACAGGAATGCAGAGTACTGGGCTAATGGCAAGATTCTTGGTAGTGTAGATGAACAGAGAGATCTCGGCATCCAGGTACATAAATCCCTGAAAGTTGCCACCCAGGTTAATAGGGCTGTTAAGAAGGCATATGGTGTGCTAGCCTTTATCAGCAGGGGGATTGAGTTTCGGAGCCACAAGGTCATGCTGCAGCTGTACATAACTCTGGTGCGGCCGCACCTGGAGTACTGCGTGCAGTTCTGGTCACCACATTATAGGAAGGATGTGGAAGCTTTGGAAAGGGTTCAGAGGAGATTTACTAGGTTGTTGCCTGGTATGGAGGGAAGGTCTTTCGAGGAAAGGCGCAGGGAATTGAGGTTGTTTTCGTTAGAGAGGAGAAGGCTGAGAGGTGACTTAATAGAGACATATAAGATAGTCAGAGGGTTAGATAGGGTGGACAGTGAGAGTCTTTTTCCTCGGATGGTGATGACCAACACGAGGGGACATAGCTTTAAATTGAGGGGTGATAGATATAGGACAGATATCAGAGGCAGTTTCTTTACTCAGAGAGTAGTAGGGGTGTGGAACGCCCTGCCTGCAACAGTAGTAGACTCGCCAACTTTAAGGGCATTTAAGTGGTCACTGGATAGACATATGGATGAAAATGGAATAGTGTAGGTCAGATAGGCTTCAGATGGTTTCACAGGTCGGTGCAACATTGAGGGCCGAAGGGCCCGTACTGCGCTGTAGTGTTCTATGTTCTATGCTTTTAAAGGCTTCCCAATCCTCTGGATTCCCACTAATCCTCGCCACTTTGTATGCTTTTTCTTTTTCTATTATACTGTCCTTGACTTCCCTCGTCAGCCATGGATACCTTGTCCTTCCCTTAGCATGTTTCCTCCTCCTTGGGATCAGTTTCTGTTGTGCCTCCCGAATGCCCCCAGAAACTTCTGCCATTGCTGTTCCACTGTCTTCCCCGCTATGCTCCTTTTCCAATCAACTCTGGCCAGCTCCTCCCTCATGTCTTTGTACTTACCCTTATTTAATTGTAATACCGTTACATCTGATTGCAGCTTCTCCCTCTCAAACTGCAGGGTAAATTCTATCATATTGTGGTCACTACTCCCTAAGGGTTCCTTCACCGTAAGTTCCCTAATCTAGTCTGCCTCATTGCACATCACCAAATCCAGAATTGCCTGTTCCCTAGTCGGCTCTGTCACAAGCTGCTCCAAAAAACATCTGGATTGGATTGGATTGTTTATTGTCACGTGTACCGAGGTACAGTGAAAAGTATTTTTCTGCAAGCAGCTCAACAGATCATTCAGTGCATGGGAAGAAAAAGGAATTAAACAAAATTCAAGAAAATACATAATAGGGCAACACAAGATACACAATGTAACTACATAATCACCGGCATCGGATTAAGCATACAGGGTGTAGTGTTAATGAGGTCAGTCAATAAGAGGGTCATTTAGGAGCCTGGTGACAGTGGGGAAGAAGCTGTTGTTGAGTCTGTTTGTGTGTTCCACAAACATTCCACAAATTCCTTTTCTTGGGATCCACTACCACCTGATTTTCCCAATCCACCTGCATATTGAAGTTCCACGTGATTATTGTAATATTGCCTTTTTATTATGCCTTTTCTATCTCCTGATACAGTTAAGACGATGCACTATACTAATTCTAACTTGTTGATATTTGCCAGTGACTGTGCTGTTAAAGACTCTGCCCCTCAAGGTAGAGATGATGAAGCTGCCAAGAGGCTCTGGGAGCTCAGCATGACGATGGTCGGACTTGATGAATCCAAAAGACAACAACTTCATGTTGCAGAATCCTGAGAAGTTGATGGCTCATGTTTTGTTTTCTGATAATCCTTGTTTGGAGCTTCTTATACCCAATTGTGTAGCGATATTTCTTTTTTTCAATAAATTTAGAGTACCCAATTCATTTTTTTCCAATTAAGGGACAATTTAGTGTGGCCAATCCACCTACCCTGCACATCTTTGGGTTCTGGGGGTGAGACCCACGCAAACACGGGGAGAACGTTCAAACTCCACACAGACAGTTTCCCAGAGCCGGGATCGAACCCGGGACCTCGGCGTCGTGAGGCAGCAGTGTTAACCACTGCACCACCTTGCTGCCCGTGTAGTGATATTTCTGAATACCTTTAAATGTAAGATTACCAGTTCTGGAATTCATAGAATCCCTGCAGTGCAGAAGAAGGCCATTTGGCCCATCAAGTCTGCACCGCCCCTCTGAAAGAGCATGCTACCTAAGCCCACCACCCGCCCCATCCCCCCAACCCCACCTAATCATTGGTCACGAAGGGGCAATTTATCATGGCCAATCCACCTAACCTACACATCCCTGGACTGTGGGAGGAAACCGGAGCACCCAGAGGAAACCCACGCAGACCGAGGGGGGGGGGGGGGGGGGGGGGGGGGAGAGAACATTCAAATTCCACACAGTCACCTGAGGTTAGAATCGAATCTGCGTCCCTGTCCCTGTGAGGCACCCTTGGTCCTGAACCTGTTGTCAGGGTTTTATGGCTGGGCTGTGTTTTGTGCAAAGATTTTGAAATTTGGAGCAAGCCAATGAAATTTATTAATATCTTCAAAACCATAAAGTTCATTGAATTTAATGAGGATTGCTGAGATCTGCAATGATCTGATTGAATGGCAGAGCAGGCTTAAAGGGCTGAATTGCCTCCTGCTCCTAATTCCTATGTTCCTACGTTACTGATTTCACACACACAGCCTGTAGGAAGAGGGAACACAAAGCTCGATCTGTCAATCTTCTTTGTTTTAGATGGAAAAGATCAGTGGCATTGGAACATGCAATCTCAAAAAAATTCCTTAAAATATCATAGAATTTGACTTGTTTACTGAAACACTAAATTGTTTGGTCATGAGTAATCTAGAGAGGACAGTAGGCGGTAAGTATAACATCTGACTCCAATTAAACATTTTGCATTTATTCCAACTTTTCCAATTATAAACATGGACTCAGAAATTTATAATGCAAGCCAGTCATGCTATAAGTCCACCCTCCTTCCTGGCAGGAGCGTGTCATTAGAGTATGCTATTTCAAATATTTATCAAACTGGGAACGAGAATGGAAGTAGAACAATGATAGCAATATGACTTTGTAAAATGGAATCTTAAATCCATCTGTATTCCTTGATCCACTTATTGCACACCCCTCGGTAGCACAGTGGCTAGCACTGTTGCTTCACAGCTGCAGCGTCCCAGGTTCGATTCCCGGCTTGGGTCACTGTCTGCGTGGAGTCTGCACAGTCTCCCCGTGTCTGCGTGGGTTTCCTCCGGGTGCTCCGGTTTCCTCCCACAATCCCAACAACATGCAGGTTAGGTGTGGGGATAGGGCAGGAGTGTGAACCTAGGTAAGGTGCTCTTTCGGAGGGCCGCTGCAGACTCAATATGCCAAATTGCCGCCTCCTGCACTGCACATTAACCGCAGTACTTTCCCGCTATCTCCCAAGCCCCAAACCTGATCACATAGGCTGGTTGGAAAAATGGCACCTGTGAAATTGATTCATTGGTGGTTGTGTGTGTGTGCTAGATAGACAATTGATATTTCATTGTCAACTTGAATCTGAAGTTACTTCACATCAGCTTAAAGATGGCATTTGATCTGCAGCCCAAAACTTACTCTGGCATCTTTCAGAACTTGCATTTTCAAAAGAACATCTAATTTTACTTAGTATTTTATAAAGTAAAAGTTTTGAATTAGATCGGGAAATTCTGTCTTTAATCATAGTCTTTCTTATTACTAATGTAACGCCTGTATCACCTCCAAACAACAATAAAAGTTGCATTTAAAGACTTGTTTATTCATCGCTGTGAATTAGTCTCTTCCTGTTGATTGGTGTGTTTGAGTTTGCAGAGTTTTAAAATGTTGCTTTTCTGTATTGTGCAATGCATGTCAATAGCCCTGGATTAAGGGTCTGAATTTTTGTGCACACCATTTAAATCCTCTTGTGTGCTCTGCTGAATTTATGAATGCCAGGTTTTTAGTTCAAAGTGTGTGTTTGGGCTGAAGAGGCGGCCTGTGCAGTTTGTAAAATTCACTGGGTATTTGCACGCTTGGACGAGGGGCTCGGGATCTGCCCCATCCCTCTGTGTTACTGTATTATGTCTCTCCTCCCCCCTCCACCCAAAACCTGGGGTTGCCCACTTTCTGGGATCAGCCTGGAGTTGAAGATTAATCTCCTGGACACTGTTGTGCAAAACCCTTGAATAGAAATAATCAGGATGTTAAAACAATTGTTTTTTTGTCTTTTTTTAAAAAACATTTATCTTTACTAAATATAAAAATATTACAAATGAGGGAAATGGGGCTGTTTGGTTATAGTCAAACATCCAGTTGGGTAATTGTCCAATTGTCGTAGGAAGGCTGGAACGTCACAAGGGTGGCTGCTTTGGTCAACAAACGACTGCAACCTTGGGGGCAAGTGATGTGATAATCTCCAGAAATACCTTTAATCACAGTTGGCAGCACATGCACCTGTACTTGTGACTAATGTTTAACTTTTTTACTGTTTTCCTTTAATCTGTGACTTGTCGCAAATCCTCATTTACGCTGCTTGTCACGTGGAGTGCCCTGCCCAGTGTTTTCATAGAATCATTGAATTTACGGTGCAGAAGGGGGCCATTCGGCCCATTGAATCTGCGTGGCCCTTGGAAAGAGCATCCCATTTAAGCCCACGCTTCTAACCTATCCCAGTACCTCAGTAACCCCACCCAACCTTTTTGGACACGAAGGGCAATTTATCATGGCCAATCCACCTAACCTGCCTATCTTTGGATTGTGAGAGGAAGCCCATGCAGACACGGGGAGAACGTGCAGACTCCGCACTGACAGTGACCCAAGCTGGAAATCAAACCTGGAACCCTGAAGCCGTGGCGCAACTGTGCTAACCACTATGCTACCGTGCTTCCCTAATACTTCATAAAAGTATTAAAGACTTTTCATAAGCTCTACAATTTTCTTCAGGAAAAACTTTGTTTATTGTATGAAGAATGATGGCTCTTGATTGGATTGGATTTGTTGGATTGGATTGGATTTGTTTATTGTCACGTGTACCGAGGTACAGTGAAAAGTATTTTTCTGCAAGCAGCTCAACAGATCATTCAGTACATGGAAGAAAAGGGAATTAAACAAAATTCAAGAAAATACATGAGAATATGTAATAGGGCAACACAAGATATACAGTGTAGCTACATAAGCATTGGCATCGGTTGAAGCATACAGGGTGTAGTGTAATGTCTGCCACAGTGTTTCCCAGCTATTGATTTGAACATTGATCATTTTTGATTATTCTCTGAATTCCACCTTTCAGCAGTAACTCTTTGTGAGTATGGGCATGGGGCATTAAATCCTCACCCACGTGATTATCCTTTGAGCTTAGACAGTGAATCCGGTGTCCTATTCACTAAACTGCAGTCCATTTATTTATTAGATGTAGTGCAATTGTTTTCTAAAACGCAAAGGGGAGATTTTGAAAGATTTTGCCCCAATTTAATACAATGTTATATGCCACAAATAATATACCACTCATTTATTTTATGAAAATACTCTTGTACACAAGATACTGTAACAATCTGCTTACATTCTGTAAAGAAATCCTTGCTATTTCAAGTGATAATTTACATCTAAAACTGTAAACCTTGCTGCGAAGCTCCAAATTATGTCCATCATTTAATTAATGTAGGTTAACATTTGCAGGTTCCATCCAAGTTGCTTATTTACAGACATTAAATGTAAAATATTAAGAAAATACAGATATTGTTATTTACACATTGACAAAACACTAAGCAGAACACACCGGACAGAGTTAGACCGATAAGCAAAATTGTAATTTTCATAAATTGTAACTTTAATCAGCTCATCACTTCCTGCATCATCTGGTTTAACAAACTTTGTCCAACCATCATTCAGAATGAAAGCGTGCGATTTGAGGGAGTCTCGCCTCCGACAAAACTTTTAAGGCGCTTTAACAGAGAAACAAACACATCTTAATGCACTTTTGAGTTGGCAAAATGCTAATTGCAATTATTATTCACATTCTAACTGATTTACTTTATTTTCACAGAAATACACACATCTACTTGAACAGTATATTTTCTCAAGTATACAGAGTTTAAATAATTTACTCACACAAAGAATACTCTGAAAGATTGATGCTAATATAACACGATTATTGTATCATTTCAGTTCACTAGTGTAAATTACAGTCTATTTACTTGAACTTTTCAATTTTAATCTTTGTTACTTCAATGAGTTGGTGAGGGTGCAATTTTGGTGGGGACACAGGCTTGGCGGAGTGAGGCAGAAAGCTTATTTTTCCTTTAATCTGCCCTTTAATTTGATGAACTGACCCTTTTGGGTAATGCACTTAGCCTTTGCATTATTGAATGTCAATACACTGGGATTGATTGCCTTGTGATTCATGGTTGGGGGAGATTAGAGTCGCAGAGAATTGGGAGATGAGACATTAGTGTACAGGCGGTGTGTGCTGAAACATGTATTTTAAAAATATTGACTATTTTTGACGCCGGTCTCATTTTTAATGACTCTGGTTACTGATAGCTGCTGCGCGCATTGCCATGTGGATTTATGCATTACAATAGTTGCCATTCACTGCTCTATAGCTGATATGGCGGGCAAAGAATCCCATGGCATTTCAAAGAGCTGAGGAGTTCTCCCTGCTACCCGTGGGCTGACATTTACCCCTCCACCAACATCACTATAACACATTACCTGCTTATTGCTCTTTGGGAGGGTCTGGCTTTACACCATTTGCTTACCGAATTTCCTAAGTTACAACAGTAATCATACTTCAAGAATATTTAGTTGCCTATAAAGTGATCTGAGATATCCTGAGATGATGCAGGATGCTATATTAATGTCAAATTAATGATTAAAACCCTGACATGCTCAGACCCCCTGGTTGCCCAAGTCAAATTAATGTGAACTCTTTCCAGCTTCTTAAAACTGAAACTCGTCCTCATGTTTTCATCTGTCCAAGGAGTAGGAATAATATCTGCTGCCTCAAGTAAAAGAGAATGGTCAACAAATACTGCCTGAATCGGGTAGCTAGCCATAGTACACAGTACAAGAATTAATAGTGGCATTGTGGAGCTTAAACTGTGATCAACTTTGCCTTTCTGATACTGGGCATTTTTGGTTTATATACACGTATATTTTATATCACCTGGATGCTCGACAACCTCATTCAATTTATTAACCATTCACAGGAGGCCCAGGCAAAAAATAACATCTTCTGTCCTCTCGCTCCTCTCCTTTGGTTCAACATGATTTCTATGCATTTAAAGCCGGTTTGTATTTGGATATCTTTAAGAATAATATCTAAAACTGGCTGCAAGGTAAGCAGCAAAAAATTGCACTTCTTAATTGATGTCCACAACATAAATTAGATTATTGATAAAAATGCATTTGATGTCAATTTCTCACAATTGTTATAATGAAGATTGATTCACAGGAAACTGCTTAAAACAATGATTGCCCCATTGGACATGCCCATTCGCAATAAATATATAATCACATGTTTAGGGGTGAACTAGGAGGATTTAACATCATTCTAAAACCTAAACAATATAAACATTGTCTTTGTCAGGAATTACAACATATTTTGGCTGATTTCAACTGACTAAAACTGGCATTGAGGGGCGAGGGAAGACTGGTACGAGGAAACAGCCTACGAATGTGGTTGGGAGATTTGCTGCCCATTAAAATCTGTACCCTGGTTGTTGCCTTTTTTAAATGATGCTTCTCTTGGGGGCCCTGGGAGCTGACTGAAATCGCTTGGGCTCCAAATGGTGAGTTGCATCAAGGAGGCAGTTTGCCTACTGCAGCTTTGCTGCTTCCATTTCTTTGCGACCCAGATTGAAAACGGGCTCCGGTCACTTCACCCCTGGATGGGACGTTGTGTTGAGGGATGGATGATCTGCCATCATTTGTTTTGGACCCGTGCCAAAGTTTGATTTGAGCTCCTTTCCATCCGTTATGTTGATTTGGTTTGTATCCAAAATTTACCAAGTGTAGTCCAGGGTATCCAACACAGCTGAGCTAGCCCTGATTATTTTAAAGGAAAAGACTAATTCTGTTTGTTTGTTGAACTCTTAAGTTTTCATTTTACATTCCTTGGATTTATAAAGAGGAGAACCATTGTGTCGGGTGCATTAAGTGTTCAGCTCTTCAAAGTCAGAAAGCTGCTTCATTTGCTCCACTTGCATAGAGTGCCTTCTTACCAGCTTCCTTTTGCCTTTTATATCGCTTCGCTTTGGTGAAGAGGGTGCCATGGGAACCATAGATTTCAGACACATGGTCAGAGGGGATGAAGGTTTGCTGTTGCACCCTATGTCAGGGATGGGTGGATTGGGATTGACATTCAATGGGGGCAGGTGTCCCGGCCTCGTGTGAGAGATGTGATCGAGGAGCAGAGTCCCAGAACCTCTTCTTTCAAGTAAGCCAGGAGGCCTACGTCGCACAGAACTGGGGGATGTGCTGGAGATACTGTCCAGTGACTCACGGGAACTGGTTAACAGTGTGAGGGGAGATGTGTTGTGTTTCTTTCTCTCAAAAGTGATCTTTCCAGAATCAAATGGATTGGAGACCGAGTCTGAATAAAGCTGGGAGTCTGAATCATAATGGTCATTGCCTAATCTTCTGCGGTGGACAGTGTCTCGCAAGCTCACTGGGCCAGTGGAGGCGAAGCTACTCACAGTATCTTGCTCAGAAGGCAAAGTGCTCCTTCGAGCTAAAGGCTGATGTTGAGTTTGGCTTTTCTCATAGGATTGCTTTCTGGAGACTGGTGCAGATGTGGAGGGAGTCCTGGAGGTTGAATCCCCAACAAATGGGAAGGTAGATGGATCTTTACTTTCGATGCTGTTTGTTCTGGACAAATTGGTGCGTTTGGGCAGTGCTAACCCATTGATCCCCTGGATGACCTCATCATCTGGGCTGAGCCTTTTGCACTCTTCCTGATAGGCTGAAGCAGCTAAGACAGACGGTGCAATCAGACCCCAGGGCTCCGACTGGAGTCTCTTCAGTTGGGGCAAACGAGTTCCAATTCGTTTAGGGTTGACTTTCCTGGCAGGAGAGCCCGGATCATTGTGGGTTTTGCCGGTGTAACTTCCGGTCTGATGTGACATTACTTGGAAATTAAAAGATTTTTCATTTTCCTGTTCATTTGTGGGAGATGGAGTCAGAGATGTCTTGAGTTCAATGTCAGACGGGGACATACAAATCGATGGAGTATGCCTTTCCTCGAGTTCTGGGGAAGGCGGCACGTTTAGATACTGTTTTGTTGTCTTTGTACCAGAAGGAGATTTATCAGTCGTTATTATTATGACCTCCTTCCCCTTGGCTTTGCAGGCATTCAGTAGACTTTTTAGGACCTCTTTGTCGTCTGTGTTGATGGCATAAACCAAGGCTGAAGCACCGGAATGATCCTCCAAGCTCGGATCTGCCCCATTGGTGAGTAACTGGGACACCGCTTCCTCTCCAGCCCTCTCAATGCAGGCATGCATTAACGCTGTTTTACCAGACTTGTCCTGAATGTTTGGGTCAGCCTGATTTTCCAGCAGGTACTTCACCATCTTGGCTTTGCTCACACTCTGTTGGTCCACGTGCCTGGTCATGCATGCCACCATAAGGGGGGTCTCTCCTCTTTCATTGCTTTCGTTTATGTACGCTCCACCTTCTAACAAAAGTCTGGTTAATCTGAGCCTTCCCAACCAAACTGCCTTTAGTAGAGAATTTCCATCAGTCCGTAGTTCAATAGCATCATCCATACTGATTGTTATTGTCGCCCCTTTAGAATACCGACACACTTGAGAACCTGGGTTAAATAGTAAAGGCAAAAATCATTAATAATCCTACAGCTAAATAACAATTTCCTCAATGCACATAAACTGCATCAATTTGTCTGCCCAGAGTTACACATTGTACATTTTATAGGTTCTTAGGGTGCAGTTTGTTGCTGCTTTTACACAGCTGGCTAACATCCAGTACAATATTCAGGGAGTGCTGCATCGTTGTAGTTGCCATATTTAGGAAGTGATGTCAGACCGCATCTGCCCCCCTCTCACCTGGACATGAAGGATCACATGACACCACTTCCAAGGTGATTTTGCCTCAGTGCCCTGGACCCAATATTTATCCCTCTACCAGCATCCCTAAAAATCTAATTATCTAGGGCAGCATGATGGCGCAATGGTTAGCACTGCTGCCTACGGCGCCCAGGTCCCAGGTTCGATCCCGGCTCTGGGTCACTGTCCGTGTGGACTTTGTACGTTCTCCCCGTGTCTGCATGGGTTTCACCCCCACAACCCAAAGATGTGTAGGTTAGGTGGATTGATCGTGCTAAATTGTCCCTTAATTGGAAAAAAACAATTGCGTGCCCTAAATTTAATTTTTTTAAATATCTAATTATCTAGCTACTGTCACCTTGTGGGGAATGTGCTGTGCTCAAATTGGCTGTCTCATTTCCTCTGTTACACCAATGACTACACTTCAAAACAAAAGTACTTCATTGGCTATAAAGTGCTTTGGAATGGCCTGAAGTTGCGAAAGGTGCTATATAAAGACACCTTCTTTCTATCTCTTTAATGGCCACCAAACATAATCGTGTCATAAAAGAACCTTTAGTGATGGGACCATAATATGATAGATTTTAAATTACGTTTGAAAGTGAGGAGCCGTCAATGATGCTGGCTTCAAAGACCCCAAGACGAAAGAGCTACTCTGCCGGTGCCTCACAGCTAACCTGGTGACAACCAACAAGCCAGAGCCGCAGGATGCCCACAATGCCTTAAAGGCCATCTAGTCAGCTCCTGTGAGGAGACGCTCGGGCTCTCGATCAGGCTGATTCGACGAGAACGAGCTAGAGATCCAGGATCTCCTTGACGGCAAGTGCCTTCCACAACTGGCAGCTCCACCAAACCTCGAGTTAGAGGAAACGAGCAACTGAGAGCCGAAGTGCAACAAAGAATCTGCGACCTAAAGAACAAATGGTGGGTAAAAAGAGTGCAGGGGACTCAGTAACTCGCCAACAACCACGATGTGAGTGGCTTCTTCAGCACAATCAAAACCATCATCTGCCCGAGTACCTATGGGCCCACCCCACTGAGAGCCAGAAACGGAGAGGCGTTCATCAAAGACGGGGCAGTCAATTCTCACTGGAGAGAGCACGTCAAGGACCTCCTCAACCAGAACACAACCTTCGACACAAGTGCTCTCGACACCAACTGAAAGCTGAAAAACAACAAGGCCTCTGGAGATGGAATCCCCGCAGAAATATTAAAATGTGACAGAGATGCACTCTTGACAGAATCCACAACCTTCACATCTTTATCTGGAAGGAAGAGAGCATGCCGGGAGATCTCAGAGATGCCTTAATTGTTACCATCTCCAAGAAAGGAGACAGGTTAGACTGCGGAAATTAGAGTGATTTCCCTATTCTCTGCCAAGGGAAAGGTCATCGCAAGAATCCTCCTCAGCCGCCTCCTCCCAGTGGTTGAAGAGCTCTTCCCCAAGTCTCAGTGCAGCTTCCGCCCAGCAAGAGGCTCAATGGACATGATCTTCGGCATGCGACAGATCCAGGAAAAATGGAGGGAGCAGCATCAACCTCTGTACTTGACCTCCTTCAATCTCGCAAAGGCCTTTCACTCTGCCAACCATGAGGGACTGTGGAGCATCCTCCTCAAATTTAGCTATCCAAAGAAATTCGTCACCATTCTCCACTTGCTCCACGATAACATGCAAGCCGTGATCTTCGCCAATGGAACCACCACAGACTCGATACGTTTGCAAACCGGGGTCAAACGGGGCTACGTCATCGCACCAACGCTCTTCTCCATCTTCCTTACAGCAACACTCCACCCCATCACCCTGAAGCTCTCCGCTGGAGTGGAGCTAACCTATTGGACAAGCGAGAAACTGTTCAACCTCTGACGCCTCCAGGCCCGATCCAAGACCACCGTAGCCTCTGTCATTGAGCTGCAGTATGCAGACGATGCCTGTGTGTGCGCTCATTCAAGAGGCCGAGCTACAAACCATCATCGAGACATTCACCGAGGCAAATGAGAGAATGGGCTTCAGACTAAAGATCCGGAAAACAAAGGTTCTCTACCATCCCGCTACTGCCACATTATTGTGTTTTTCAGCAATTGTACAAACATAAGGAGCAGGAGGAGGCCATTCAGCCCCTCGATTCAATAAGATCATGACTGATCTAATTGTAACCTCAACCTCACGTTTCTGCCCACCCCAAATAACCTTTCACCCCCTTGTTAATCAAGAATCTATCCAGCTCCGCCTTAAAAATATTCAAAGATTCTGCTTCCACTGCCCTTTGAGGAAGAGAGTTCCAGAGACTGACCCTCTGAGAGAATAATTCTCCTCATCTCCGTCTTAAATTGGTGACCCCTTATTTTTAAACACTGACGCCTCGTTCTAGATTTCTCCACAAGCAGAAACATCCTCTCCACATCCACCCTGTCAATATCCTCTCAGGATCTTTCAATCAAGTCATCTCCTACTATTCTAAACTTCAGCGGACACAAGCCCAACCTTTCCTCATAACAACCCAGCCATTCCTGGTATTAGTTTAGTAAACCTTCTCTGAACTACTTCTAACATATTTACATCTTTCCTCGAATAAGACGACCAATACTGTACAATATTCCAGATGCCCCTGTGTAATTGAACCATAACCCCCCTACTTTTGTAATGAATTCCCCTCACAGTAAACAATAACATTCTTTGAGCTTTCCTAATTACTTTCTGTACCTGTATACCCGCCTTTTGTGATTCATGCACTAGGACACCCAGATCCCTCTGCACCTCCGAGCTCGGCAATGTCTCACCATTAAGATAATAAGCATTTTTATTCTTTCTGCCACAATGGCCAATTTTACATTTGCTCACTTTATATTCCATTTGGCAAACTTTTGTCCATCCACGTAACCTATCTGCGTCTCCTTGCAGCCTCTTCACAAGTTACTTTCTGACCTATCTTTGTCTTCATCAAATTTCACACTTTCAGCCCCTTCATCCAAGTTGTGGCACATCACTCCTCACATCCTGCCAACCAGTAAAGAGCCATTTTGCCTACTCTCTGTTTCCTGTTTGCCAGCCAATCTTCAAGGCACAAAAGCCCAATAAGGTCAGCCATCCATGGTTAACAAAAGAAATTAAGGATTGTACAAGATTAAAAGGACCTATAAAGTTGCAGAAATAGTAGTAAACCTGAGGATTGGGAAGATTTTAGAAAACAGCAAAGGAGGAGCAACAAACTGATAAAGAAAAGGAGAATAGAATTGAATGCAAACTAGCAAAGACAAACGTGGGTCCGTTACAGGCAGTCGGGAGAATCTATAATGGGGAATAGAGAAATGGCAACAAAACTAAATAATTACTTTGTGTCTTTCTTCACTGAGGAAGAGATAATAGATCTCCCAGAATTAGAGATCCAAGGGACTAGGAACACTGAGGAATTGAAGGAAATTTGTATCATTAAGATGGTTGTATTGGAGAAATTAATGGGATTAAAGGTTGATAAGTCCTTGGGACCCTTGGGCCAGAATGTTGATCGAGGTAGCTACAGAGATAATGGGTGCATTGGTGATCATAGTCCAACATTCTATGTTCCTGAAGGTAGCAAATATCATTCCACTATAGAAGAAAGGAGGAAACTACAAACCCGACTTTGAACTAGCAAATGTGGGGGAAGGGGAGGCCTCAGGAGAAGTCAATACAGTTCCAAAAACAAGAGAGTAAAGGAACAGTCAGGAACAAACTTCTGGAACTGCAGCTGATGGCAAATCTACAAGTATACTGGTTAAACCAGAAGAGAAAAATAATAAATAAGCTAATAAAGTGTCAGCGCTGAGAGACAGGTTAGGGGGAGTGACCCAATTAAGAGCTCTGTATACTAATGTACAGAGTGTAAGGAATCAACTAAACGAGCTGCAGACAGAAATGCAAATGGAAGATGATGATGTAGTGGCTATTCCGGAGACATGGCTGCAGGATAGTCAGGACTGGAAACTAAATACACCTGGTTATAACGTTTACAGGAAGGATAGAGAATGGCAGAGGGAGTGCAGCAGCCTCACTGTTTAGAAATATTATCACCTCCATGGTGAGGAAGGCTATAATGACGGGAAAGCATCCAGTGCAGACCATATGGGTGGAACTGAGGAGCAAAAAGGATCTAAAACTGTAATGTGTGTTATGTATTAACTTCCTGGTAGAAGTTGTGAGGTGTTAAATTGTATAAATACAAAAATTAGGCAAGTGTGTAACAAAGGCCGAGTGGTATTAATGAGGGATTTTAACGTACACATAGATTGGGAGAGGTAAACAAGCACCTCTCCGGAAGGTAGTGAATTTCTGGAATGTGTCCGGGATACTTTCCTGCAGCAACATGTTCCAGAGGCAACAAGGGGACATATATATAAATATTAGATTTAGTTAGGAGTAACGAGCCCAATTTAGTTACCTGCCTAACTGTGTCCGAACCGTTATCAAATAGTGATCACAACATTCAGTGTAGGGTTTGAAAGTGAAAAGCACAATTTCAGAGACTAGAATTTTGGACTTGGGGAAAGGCTGACTGTAACGCGATGAGACCGAGACTGTCCACGGAAACTGGGAAGATCTGTTAATGGATCAAACGACTGAAGATCAGGGCAGCAGGGTAGCATGGTGGTTAGCATAAATGCTTCACAGCTCCAGGGTCCCAGGTTCGATTCCCGGCTGGGTCACTGTCTGTGTGGAGTCTGCACGTCCTCCCCCTGTATGCGTGGGTTTCCTCCGGGTGCTCCGGTTTCCTCCCACAGTCCAAAGATGTGCGGGTTAGGTGGATTGGCCATGCTAAATTGCCCGTAGTGTCCTAATAAAAGTAAGGTTAAGGGGGGGGTTGTTGGGTTACGGGTGTGGGGTGGATATGTGGGTTTGAGTAGGGTGATCATGGCTCGGCACAACATTGAGGGCCGAAGGGCCTGTTCTGTGCTGTACTGTTCTATGTTCTATGTTCTATCAGTGGAGAATATTTAAAGAAACACTTAACAAGATATAGAGCGCATATGTGAGGAAAAGGCTCCACTTCACAAAACAAAGGTTAGGGTCAGCATAAAACTAAAAGAAAGGACTTACAAAAATGCAAAGCACAGCACAGATCCGGACAAATGAGGAAGGTGCAAAGGGTCACAAAGCAGCTTATGAGAGCGTCGAAAAGAGATTATGATAGAAAACTTGCAAGGAACATCACAATCAATATGAAGAAATGTTTAGAGTTTTATAAAGGGAAAGCGGGTGGTGAAGAGCAATGTAGACCTAGTAAAAGCTGAAAACGGAGATATTGTCAGTGATAATGGGGAAATGGCAGGCATGTTGGACAATGACTTTATCTCGATGTTTACAGGAGAAAAGGAGGATAACTTGCCAGAAGTCCTGAAATAATTAATACTTGATAGACAGGGACTTAATACAATTAACGTAAATACAGCATCAGTAACCAGGAAATTAATGAAACTAAAGAGTGACACATCCCCAGAACCTGACGGTTTGCAGCCGAGGATGTTGATGGAAGTAGGGGAGCACATTGTAGATGCCCCAACTATAATCTTCCAGAGTTCCCGAGATTCAGGAGTAGTCCCTCTGGATTGGAAACCAGGGAATTACAGACCTGTTAGCCTCACATTTGTGGTGGGAGAATTGCTGGAGTCTATAATCAGGGATGGGGTAACTGAACACCTCAAATTTCA
This sequence comes from Scyliorhinus canicula, assembly GCF_902713615.1. Lineage (NCBI taxonomy): Eukaryota > Metazoa > Chordata > Chondrichthyes > Carcharhiniformes > Scyliorhinidae > Scyliorhinus > Scyliorhinus canicula. The sequence continues at coordinate 3,785,016 of NC_052157.1, forward strand.
GTGACTAAGGTCGTGGATAGGGGAATGCCTATGGATGTTATTTATGTGGACTGCCAGAAAGAATTTGATAAAGTTCCACATAAAAGACTGTTAACCATGGTGGAAGCCATGGCGTTGAGGGCACGTTATTGACATGGTTAGGAAATTGGTTGAGTGACAGGCGACAGAGAGTGGGGTTAATGGGTAATTACTCTAATCGGCAGGAGATGACTAGTCGTGTACCACAGGAATCTGTGTCGGACCTCAATTATTCACATTATTCATTAATTACTTGGATGATGGCATAGAAAGTCATATATCCAGATTTGCTGATGATACAAAGTTAGGTGGCATTGTAGACAGTCGAGGTGATTGCATAAAATTGCAAGGAGATATTGACAGACTGGTGATTGGGCAAAGTTGTGGCAGATGGAATTTAATGTTAGCAAGTGGGAGGTTATCCATTTTGGACCAAAAAACAGATTCAGCAGAGCATTTTGTAAATGGTAACAGGTTGGGTACAGTGGGTGTCCAAAGAGACTTGGGGGGCGGGTTCAGGTTCATAGATCCGTAAAATATCACAAACAAGTGCAGAAAATAATCAGAAAGGTTAATGGAGTGCCAGTCTTTATATAGAACATAGGACAGTACAGCACAGAACAGGCCCTTCGGCCCTCGATGTTGTGCCGAGCTTTGTCCGAAACCAAGATCAAGCTATCTCACTCCCTGTCATTCTGGTGTGCTCCTTGTGCCTATCCAATAACCGCTTGAAAGTTCCTAAAGTGTCCGACTCCACTATCACAGCAGGCAGTCCATTCCACACCCTAACCACTCTGAGTAAAGAACCTACCTCGGACATCCTTCCTATATCACTCACCCTGAACCTTATAGTTATGTCCCCTTGTAACAGCTACATCCACCCGAGGAAATAGTCTCTGAACGTCCACTCTATCTATTCCCCTCATCATCTTATAAACCTCTATTAAGTCGCCTCTCATCCTCCTCTGCTCCAAAGAGAAAAGCCCTATCTCCCTCAATCTTTCCTCATAAGACCTACACTCCAAACAAGGCAGCATCCTGGTAAATCTCCTTTGCACCCTTTCCAATGCTTCCACATCTTTTCTATAGTGAGGTGACCAGAACTGCACACAATATTCCAAGTGTGGTCTCACCAGGGTCATGTACACTTGCAGCATAACCCCACGGCTCTTAAACTCAAGCCCCCTGTTAATAAATGCTAACACACTATAGGCCAGGGATGGGCAAACTTTTCCGTGTAAGGGCCACATTCAGAAATTCACAATTTTAGAGGGCCGCATAGTATATTAATTAATAGTCCTGGTTGTAACCAATTAGCGTGCGGCATATACCTCAGCGCTTCCCCCGGCGGCATCCTGCCTTTAGCCCTCTTTTTCTCTACTTTTCAAAAATGGCGCTTCACCCGGTTATGATTCTAGGCGCCTCATATAGAACAGAGAACAGTACAGCACAGAACAGGCCCTTCGGCCCTCGATGTTGTGCTGAGCAATGATCACCCTACTCAAGTCAACGTATCCACCCTATACCAGTAACCCAACAGCCCCCCCCCGCCATTAACCTTATTTTAAAAAAAATTATTTAAAAAAAACAATTTAAAAAAAAAAGAAAAATTAAAAAAAAAAAAATTCTTTTTTGATGACCTGATCTTGGTGGGCCGCATAAAGACCTTTGGTGGGCCGCTTGCGGCCCGCGGGCCGTAGTTTGCCCACCCCTGCTATAGGCCTTCTTCACGGCTCTATCCACTTGAGTGGCAACCTTCAGAGATCTGTGGACATGAATCCCAAGATCTCTCTGTTCCTCCACATTCCTCAGAACCCTGCTGTTGACCCTGTAATCCACATTCAAATTTTTCCTACCAAAATGAATCGCCTCGCACTTATCAGGGTTAAACTCCATCTGCTATTTTTCGGCCCAGCTCTGCATCCTATCAATGTCTCTTTGCCGCCTCCAACAGCCCTCCACCTCATCCACTACTCCACCAATCTTGGTGTCATCAGCAAATTTACTGACCCACCCTTCAGCCCCCTCCTCCAAGTCATTGATAAAAATCACAAATAGAAGAGGACCCAGCACTGATCCCTGTGGTACACCGCTGGTAACTGGTCTCCAGTCTGAAAATTTTCCATCCACCACCACCCTCTGTCTTCTATGTGATAGCCAGTTACTTATCCAATTGGCCAAATTTCCCTCTATTCCACACCTCCTTACTTTCGTCATGAGCCGACCATGGGGAACCTTATCAAATGCCTTACTAAAATGCATGTATACGACATCAACTGCTCTACCTTCATCTACACACTTAGTTACCTCCTCAAAGAATTCAATCAAACTTGTGAGGCAAGATTTACCCTCAACAAATCTGTGTTGACTTGCCTGGATTAGGCTGCATCTTTCCAAATGGTCATAAATCCTATCCTTCAGGACCTTTTCCATTAACTTACCGACCACCGAAGTAAGACTAACTGGCCTATAATTACCAGGATCATTCCTATTCCCTTTCTTGAACAGAGGAGCAACATTCACCACTCTCCAGTCCTCTGGCACTATCCCCGTGGACAGTGTGGACCCAAAGATCAAAGCCAAAGGCTCTGCAATCTCATCCCTTGCTTCCCAAAGAATCCTAGGATATATCCCATCCGGCCCAGGGGACTTGTTGACCCTCAGGTTTTTCAAAATTTCTAATACATCCTTCCTCAGAACATCTACCTCCTCCAGCCTACCCGCCTGTATCACACACTCATCCTCAAAAACATGGCCCCTCTCCTTGGTGAACACTGAAGAAAAGTATTCATTCAACGCCTCTCCTATCTCTTCTGACTCCATGCACAAGTTCCCACTACTGCCCTTGACTGGCCCTAACCTCACCCTGGTCATTCTTTTATTTCTCACATAGGAATAAAAAGCCTTGGGGTTTTCCTTGATCCGACCTGCCAAGGACTTCTCATGCCCCCTCCTAGCTCTCCTCAGCCCTTTTTTTAGCTCATTCCTTGCTACCTTGTAACCCTCAAGCGACCCAACTGAACCTTGTTTTCTCCTTAAATCCTTAAATACTCTTCCTTTTTCCTCTTGACAAGACTTTCAACCTCTTTTGTGAACCATGGTTCCCTCACACGGCCATTTCCTCCCTGCCTGACAGGGACATACCTATCAAGGACACGCAGTATTTGTTCCTTGAACAAGCTCCACTTTTCATTTGTGCCTTTCCCTGACAGTTTCTGTTCCCATCTTATACTCCCTAATTCTTGCCTAATCGCATCATAATTACCCCTCCCCCAATTATAAACCTTGCCCTGCCGTATGGCCCTATCCCTCTCCATTGCAATAGTGAAAGACACCGAATTGTGGTCACTATCTCCAAAGTGCTCTCCCACAAACAAATCTAACACTTGGCCCGGTTCATTACCCAGTTCCAAATCCAATGTGCCCCCCCCCCCCCCCCCCCCCCCCCCCCCCTCGTGTCGGCCTATCCACATATTGTGTCAGGAAACCCTCCTGCACACACTGAACAAAAACTGCCCCATCCGAACTGTTTGACCTACAGAGGTTCCAATCAATATTTGGAAAGTTAAAGTCACCCATGACAACTACCCTGAGACCTCCACACCTAGCCATAATCTGCTTTGCAATTTCTTCCTCCGCACCCCTATTACAATTTGGGGATCTATAGAAAACTCCTAACAACGTGACCGCTCCTTTCCTATTTCTAACTTTAGCCCATATTACCTCAGTCGGCAGATCCCCTCCAAATTGCCTTTCTGCAGCCGTCTACTCCAATCTGGAGGATTGGAGCATAAACACACAGTGGTTATGCTGCAGTTTTACAAACCCCTGGTTAGACCCCACTCAGAGTCACTGTGAACAGTTCTGGGCACCGCACCAGGAAGGATATTTTGGCCATTGAGGCAGGGCAACATAGATTTACTGAAATGATAGCTGGTCTACAGGGGTTATATTCCGAGGAGAGATTATTCAAATTAGGCTGCTTTCACAAGAATTTAGAAGGTTAAGGGGGTGATATGATCAAAGTATTCAAGATATTGACAGGGTAGATAAAGATTTTCCTTTTAAATAAATTTAGAGTGCCCAATTTTTTCCCCCCCATTAAGAGGCAATTTAGCGTGACCAATCCAGCTACCCTGCACATCTTTGGGTTGTGGGGGTGAGACCCACACAGACACGGGGAGAATGTGCAAACTCCACGCAGACAGTGACCCGGGGCCGGGATTTGAACCCGGGTCCTCAGCGCCGTAGGCAGCAGTGCTAACCACTGCACACGTGCCGCCCGGACAAAGATAAACTATTTCCACTGGTTGGCGATTCTAAACCTAGGGGGCATTAAAAAAATTAGGCTGGACCGTTCAGGAGAGATTTTGGGAAGGACTTCAACACACAGAAGGTGGGAGAGGTTTGGTGTGTTGGCGTTAGCTCCCTTCTCTCTCCCACACACAGAAGTTGAAGCTGGATCAATTGTTAATTTAAAATCTGTGATAAGATGGATTTTGGTTAAACAAAGACATCAAGGGATATGGGCCACAAGGAGGTGCATGGAAATAAAAGCAAATTACTGGACAATCTCTGCAGGTCTGGCAGCCTCTGTGGAGAGAGAAGGGAGCTAACGTGGGCGGCACGGCAGCACAGTGGTTAGCACTGTTGCTTCACAGCGCCAGGGACCGGGCTCGATTCCCAGCTTGGGAAGTCTGTGCGAAGTCTGCACCTTCTCCCTGTGTCTGCGTGGGTTTCCCCCCACAAGTGCTTGTTAGGTAATTTGGACATTCTGAATTTTCCTTCTGTGTACCTGACACAGTATGACACCGGAGTGTGGCGACTAAGGGCTTTTCACAGAAACTTCATTGCAGTGTAAATGTAAGCCTACTTGTGACGATAAAGATTATTATTATAAGTCTGGATGACTCTTTGTCAAAGAAAAAGAATCATCCAGACTCGCAACGTTAGGCCCCTTCTCTCTCCATAGATGCTGTCAGACCTGCTGACATTAGCAGGTATATGGGGTTCGGCCACAGTTCAGACATGATCTCATTAAATGGCGGGACAGACTCGAGGGGCTGAATGGCCTACTCCTGTTCCTATTGGTCTGACATCAGTGGTAGGGAAAATGCTAGAATCCATTATAAAGGATGTGATAAATGGACAATTGGATAATAATCTGAATTGGTTTAGTCGGCACGGGTTTATGAATGGTAAATCATGTTAGATGAACCTGTTGGAGTTCATTTGAGGATGTTACTAACAGAATTGATAAAGGCGAGTCAGTGGATGCGGTATACTTGTACTTTCATAAGGCTCTTGATAAGGTTCCCTGCAAGAGGTTGGTAAACAAAATTAAAGCACATGTGATAGGACTTAATATACTGGCATGGATTAAGGATGGGTTTACTGTGTCATTCTCACTTTGACAGGCTGTGGCTGGTGAGGTTCTGCAGGGATCTGTACTCAGGGCCCCAGCTGTTTACAATCTAAATCATTGCGTTGGATGTGGGGACCAAATGTAATATTTTCAAATTCTGGATGACACAAAGCTGAGTGGGAATGTATGTTGCGAGGAAGATACAAAGTGGCTACAGGAGAATTTGGCCAGACTGTGGGCGTGATCCAACGGCCATGCTGCGTCCAAAACGCAGCTCGCTGCGGCACAGCGTGATCGGTAAAAGCCGGGAGACCCCATTCCCGGGATCTACCCAGCTGGCAACGCCTCGCAATATTCAACGCAAACTGGTGAGATGTTGCGATGTGAATCCCGCCCACAATGGACGGGATCACCTTTTAGCAAATCTGCATATTGGGGCGAGGCAATAAGCCTCACTCTAAAGTGCAGATTCCAGAGGTATCTGAGACTTCGGAATTTGACCCCTTTGCCTCAGGGACCGTGGGCAAGTGCCGTTCAGCACTGATCCTGACGAACGGGGACCAGCCAGAACGGCACTCATTAGGGTAACCCTGGAAGTCGGAGGCCCCCAGCTGCATGCCCTTTGGACTGCTGGTGTCACCTGGGTACACTGGCAGTGCTGGCCTTGCACCTGGCACTGCCAAAATGCCCAGATTGCATTTCCAGCTGGCATGGGCACTGCCAAGCTGGCATTTTTTGCATGTGCGCGATTGGGTTGGGGTGGCCCACCATGGGTGTTAAGGGCAGCGCATACTGCGTTTGGGCTGGTGGGAGGGGGGGGGGGGGGGGGGAGGTCAGAGTTTGTTTTGGGGGCCTTGGAGAGTGGGACACCATTTAAAAATGATATCCTGATTTCTTGGTACACTGGGGAGAGCGGAGCTCCCCCCTGAACAAAACGGGACTATGTACGGCCTCGGCCCTGTGTTCCCCATTCAGGCCCCTTTATACAAGATGAGTCGCGTTGAATAAACATTTGTTTCTCAACACTGAACGCCGGGAAGCATGTGGCTAAACGCGCTCACTAGGGAACTTTGTTCCCTTTTGTGAGATTTGAGCCCGTAGTGAGTGGGCCAGAACATGGCAGCTGGAATATAATGTGGAAAAATGCGAGGTTATCCACTTTGGCAGGATAAAAATAACAGATTATTTTGTGAACGGTAAGAGACTATAAACTATAGGAAAGGACCTGATGTCCTCGTCAATAAGTCGCTGAAGGCCAACATGCAGGTGCAGAAGGCAATCGGAAAGCTGACAATATGTTGGCAAGAAGATTTGAGTATAGGGCTAGTCACGTCTTGTTCAATTGTACAGAACTTTGATTAGACCGCAGCTGGAATAGTGTGTGCTGTTTTGGTCTCCTTAACTCCGAAAGGATATTTTTGACACAGAGGGAATACAACGAGGGAACACCAGATTGGTTTCTGGCAATGGAGGGATTGTCTTCTGAAGAGAGATTGGACAAACTGTGCCTCTATTCATAGAATCATAGAATTTACAGTGCAGAAGAAGGTCATTTGGTCTATTGGGTTTGTACCTTGGAAAGAGCACCCTACCCAAGCCCATGCCTCTACCAGATCCCCATAAACCAGTAACACCACCTAACCTTTTGTATACAAAGGGGCAATTTAACATGGACAATCCACCTAACCTGCACATCTTTGGATTGTGGGAGGAAACCGGAGCACCCGGAGGAAATCCACGCACACACGGGGAGAAATTGCAAGATCCACACAGACAGTGACCCAAGGCTGGAATTGAACCTGGGAGCCTGGAGCTGTGAGGCAGCAGTGTGCCACCATGCCCCTTGTAAAGCTGATGGTAGGCAGGAAAGAGGGCACGCTTGGTATACCAGGAGGAAGCAATAATCTTTAATCTTTATTAGTGTCATAAGTAGGCTTACATTAACATTGCAATGAAGTTACTGTGAAAAGCCCCTAGTCGCCATGTTCCGGCGCCTGTTCGGGTACACTGAGGGAGAATTCAGAATGTCCAATTCACCTAACAGCACGTCTTTCGGGACTTGTGGGAGGAAACCGGAGCACCCGGAGGAAACCCACGCAGGCAAGAGGAAAAATTGCAAACTCCACACAGACAGTGACCCGAGCCGGGAATCGAACCCTGGACCCTAGAGCTGTGAAGCAACAGTGCTAACCACTGTGCTGCCATGCCTCTAGAGTTCCGGTGAATGAGAGGTGATCTCATTGAAACCTGCAAAATTCTTAAAGGAATAGACAGGGTAGATGCAGGTAAGATGTTCCCCTTGGTTGGAGAATATAGAACCAGGGGCACAATTTCAAAATAAGGGAGAAGCCACTTAGAAATTGGGCACAGAGCAGAATACAGATACGGAGAAACCTTTTTGCTCAGAGGATTGTGAATCTTTGGAATTCCCTCTCCCAGAGGGGTGTGGAAGCTCAGTCACTGAGTGTGTCTAAAGCGGAGATTGAAGGATTTCTAAATGCCAGTAGCATAAATGGATATGGGGATAGTGTCAGGAAAAGGCACTGAAATGGATGATCAGCTGTAATCGAATTGAATGGCGGAGTAGGTTTGATGGGCTGAATGGCCATCTGCTGTTCCTATGTTTCTAACACTGCACTGGTTTGGGAGGCACATGTCAAACTGAAATGTAAAATCACCAAATTGAGTTTTCATTGGATGTAGTATAACGTCAGCTTGGAAAACAAATCCGTCTATTAGAAATTGGAGCCCCTGGGAACAGTAGAAACATACTTTTGATTTGAAAAAATAAATAAATTCAGAGTGGGGGCGAAAGCCAAGCAAACACGGGGAAATTGTGCAAACCCCACGCGGACAGTGACCCAGAGCCAGGATCGAACCTGGAACCTCCGTGCCGTGAGACAGCAGTGCCAACCACCGTTCTGCCCTATATTTTTGATTTTTATATGTCAGAAAGAAGATCTTCCCCCTTTCCCGTACTGTCTTAGTATTAAACATTGACTGAAAGTTTCCAGCTGTCCAACATGGAGCCTTTTGTGATTAAATTCAGCATGAGACTCAAAGGGTATTCTGGTAACCTACATCCTCAATATTGGAAAATGGTCCAGCCCTTCACAGAGGCGGTAATCTGACAAAAACTGATGCCGACTCAAAGAATGAGATACTGGGAGGGTCACAAAAGCTTGTTTTCAGGCTGGACTTAAAGATAGTGCGGCAGAGATATGCAGGGAAAGAATTCCTTAGATTGAGCATCAGCGATGGCCAACACGATAGCACAGTGGTTAGCACCGTTGCTTCACAGCGCCCTGGGCCAGGGTTCGATTCCTGTCTTGGGTCACTGTGCGGAGTCTGCACGTTCGCCCCGTGTCTGCGCGGGTTTCCTCCGGGTACTCCGGTTTCCTCCCACAAGTCCCAAAAGACGGGCTGTTAGGTGAATTGGACATTCTGAATTCTCCCTCTGTGCACCTGAACAGGCGCCGGAGTGTGGCGACTAGGGGATTTTCACAGTAACTTCATTGCAGTGTTGAGGTAAGCTGACTTGTGACACTAATAATGATGATTATTATTATTAAAGGCACAGCCGCCCACGATGGAGTGAAGGATGTGGGGGGATGGGCAAGAGCAGACTTCTCTGAGGCTTGTAGGGGGCAGCCTGAGATGGGCTGTGGGGGGCTGGGGCCATGGGGAGATTGGAACAGAAATAATTTTCAAATAGAGGCATTGCCAGACTGGCTGCCAATGTAAGGAAGATGGATGGAGTTGAGATACAGACAGTAGAGCTTTGGATGAGATCAGATGTGTCAGTGGAATACGACAATCTACAAAGACCAATCTGAAATCAGTGTTTCCAGTTTATCTGTGGAGTAATTTCCATGTTTAAGGACTTATTTTAAATATAAAGTTCCACCGAAATAATTCAGCACTAAATTATTGGTCTCACTCAATCTGTCAACAGGAAGCATAATGAGGGATGTTGCTAGAATTGTTCGACTTGTGCAATTGTACAGAGCCCCCACAAGATTACTGGGGCTGGTTTAGCTCACTCAGCTAAATCGCTGGCTTTTAAAGCAGACCAAGCAGGCCAGCAGCACGGTTCGATTCCCGTACCAGCCTCCCCGGACAGGCGCCGGAATGTGGCGACTAGGGGCTTTTCACAGTAACTTCATTGAAGCCTACTCGTGACAATAAGCGGTTTTCATTTTTTCATTTCATTAATACCGTTTTGAAAGCTGGACGTTCACAGGCTATCCAACCACCATGTGTTATGTCTAAAATCATTATTCCTAACTGCAAATCCTTTGGCGACTGTGCTCATTGTTTCCAATGTATCAATTTTTCCAGCCAAGTAGCCGTCTCAGCTTCGGCTCTTTAGTTTCCTCCTGTAACTTTTCCCCCAGTTCCCACTGTGTCCATTTCCAACCTCCCCTTCCCCCGTAAAGGACTTTGGGATATTCAAACAGAATGATACAGTGCAAAAGGAGATCATCATGTCTATGTTGCCTCTTTGAAAGAGCTATCCTCTCAGACCTCCTTATGTTAACGGTACTGTGAATAATACCTCACCGATGCAGTACAGAGGGCGGTAGCATCCTAAAGATGGGTGTTGTTGGGACAAAGCACCAGAATTCAGTGAGGTACTTAGGAATTCAGCTGAAGCCTCTGCCAACATTCACAATCACCAGGTGGGGGATATACAAATTGCTGGGTCTCTAAGCTGCATGGGAACATATTGATCAGCTTTTTACATACTTAGGAAGGTTTTAGTGAAGCAAGTCACGGATTTGAAATAAATCCAGAGCTTCAGTTCATTTTCCCACTCTGGAGTAAAGTTTCAGGAAAGTTTTACAGGCACTAAAGGATAGTTTTTCATTTATTTGTGGATTTTGCCACTAAGGTTAAACAACAGGGAGCTTGGTGACTGTCCCAATATTCTGGATGGAATGAGTATTGCACTGGTGTTTAGAGAGCTCTGACTGAGGGAGGTAGCTATTTTGCTAAACAGTTTGGGACTTGGATTGCACTGTTCCTCTCAGTTGGTATGGCCCCAAATGAAGGAAGCTCAAAGTGAAGTCATTATTTACATGAATGAAATGAAGTTTATTTGATAATTTGACTATATTTCCCAGCTGTTCATGAACAATAGGGCGGCACGGTAGCACTGTGGTTAGCACAGTTGCTTCACAGCTCCAAGGTCCCAGGTTCGATTCCCGGCTTGGGTGACTGTCTGTGCGGAGTCTGCACATTCTCCCCGTGTCTGCGTGGGTTTCGTCCGGGTGCTCCGGTTACCTCCCACAGTCCAAAGATGTGCAGGTTAGGTGGATTGGACATTCTGAATTGCCCTTAGTGTCCAAGAAGGTTAGGTGGGGTTACTGGGTTACAGGTGGAGGCGTGGGCTTGGGTAGAGTACTCTTTCCAAGGGCCGGCGCAGACTTGATGGGCTGAATGTCCTCCTTCTGCACTGTAAATTCTATGATTCTATGAATGTCATCTAACAAACTCTATATTCACAAACCGCACAGGAATTGGCAGTTGAATCATCTGGAGAGCGTGACTCGTTTATCTTTGGGTGGTTGAGTGTGTGATGATGGTATGATTCATGATATGTCTGCTGGAGAGTCGTATGATTGGTCATTGTGTCTCTTTATTGGTTCACCCTGGTTGGGATAGACTGGAGGGTTGGATCCTATATCTACGCTGTATTGTCCCTCACTAAGGAGACCTTGCTGGTAACACTGAGTGCAAAAGGTGGAATCATATTTCCTTCCTAATTATATATCATTCCGTCACGACAGGTTTCAATATGTGATCACATGACACTCCAGTGCTGCACTTTGGATTTGCTGTCTTTTGGGTGGGATGTTAAATCTGTCTGCTAGAGCGAATGTTAAAAATCCTACTTTGAAGATGAGCAGAAGAGTTCTCACTATTCATCCCTCAATCAACATCAGCTCAACCTTAAAAGAAAAGCAGATGGGTCAGCACAGTGGCGCAGTGATTAGCCTTGCTGCCTCATGGCGTCGAGGTCCCAGGTTCGTTCCCGGCTCTGGGTCACTGTCCGTGTGGAGTTTGCACATTCTCTCTGTGTTTGTGTGGGTTTCGCCCCCACAATGCAAAGATGTGCTGGTTAGGTGGATTGACCACGCTAAATTGCCCCTTAATTGGAAAAAATGAATTGGGTACTCTAAATTTATAAAAGAAATAAAGAAATAAGATGATCAAATTGCTATCTATGGGAGTTTGCTGTGCGTGAATTGACTCCTGCATTTCCTGTATTGTAACGGTGACCACACTTCAAAGGTACTTCATTGAGTGCAAAGCACTTTGAGACATCTGGTGGCCATGAACAGCACTGTATAGATCCAAATCATTTTTATGTACAGCGACAATCCTAAATCTTCAAAAAGTTGCTGTCAAAATTTCATGATCTTTTATGATGAGGGGCGTTTACTGCTTTTGGGCAGTAGATGGCACAATTGTATGTGTGACCTAAGACAAAATCTTCAAAATCAGAGCTCAGAAGAGGTACTTTGGGTGTTGGGTGTTCCTGCAATTCATTGTAATAAAGGTTTCATTTGACAATCTGCTTGTGGTGGGTCATTTTTGTACATCACACAATAACTAAATATATTTGGAACTGGTTTGACAATTGACATAATGCTAAATATTTAACAAGTCTCTGAATTGCAAATGCAGCAAATTTCAAACTACTTCAGTTGGATATTTATGATTAACAATGGGAATTGGATTAGAGAAGGTGAATCAACATTATTGGATGTGGTTGAACTGTTATGGGATATATTCCAGTCACTGATTTAGGTCACTCATTGCATTGATTTCAGAACCCTTGTCCTCATTTACAAACCTCTCTCTGGCTTCAATGCCACCGCAACCTGCCCCAGATTATCCTGGCTGCTCTCTCAGTCGCTCAGTGATAGAGATTTCAGAGTCCTCATTGTCCCATTCCTTAACTCTCACTCTAAACCTCCCCCTGTTGCTATATCTCTTTGCACCAATAAAAGTGTCTTTCAGCATTACTCCATCACCTTGCTCCTGATCAAGCCCTATTCTCATCCCTCCCCACTTTGGGGCATATTGCTACATATAAGTGAAAGTCATAAATTGAAAAAAATCACCAGATAAGGAACAAATTCCTCTCCGATATCCATTAATTGACAATCTGTCCTTAATATATTGTTGGACTAACCTACACATTTTGATTTCAATTGAAGCATTTAATTTCAAATTAATTAAATAAATATTAACTTTTAATGACAGGATATCATGAGGGTTATACCTGTATTTAATTCTTAGGAAAAAACAGGGATTGTAATGTTTCGAACAATGATGAATATTTAATTGCATAAATCCACATTGAACTGAGGCAGTAATATTATGCAAATTATTCAGATTTTCATAATGGGAATGCAAATAGAGGAGACATGAAAGCACCCTTTATACCAATGTGACAGATCATGGAGAGTGTGAGGTGGGCAGTCATATCGATGGAGTGAGTGGGGGGAAAAAAGCTGCATGGGGAATGAATAGACTGGGAATAAGGGAAGAGTTGAGAAAAAGAGAAATGGGGACAGAATGAGATAAAAACAGAGACAGATAGAGAAACACATAGCAAGACAGATATGAGACAGTCTGAGAAACCTTCAGACATACTGGAGACTGACAACAATAGACAGTAAACGAGAGACCCGATTGGATTTAAATCGCTGTCCATGGTGCTGAAGACAACCCATTCCATGCTGTCACTTCAACCCCATTAACACTGTGCTTACATTTTCCAGAGATGTCAATCCTGTTTTATCTGCACAGATGCTGCCTGGCTTGCTGAGTATTGCCAGCATTTTCTATTTTTGCTGGCGGTTTCAGCATTTTGCCTTGTTGAACATTTTCATCCCTCCGCCTCCCACTCTCTGTACAGCTCTCTCACAATCTCTCACACACCACATTCCTCTGCATGTGTGTCTGCCCCAGTGCCTTTTCGCTCAGTCCCTCCCAAGCTCCCTCCCCACAGATATATCAGACCCTTTTTTTCCCTCCCTGTTTTCAGCATTCCCTGTTTGACATTCACATCTTGTTGTATCTATCCAATCTCTCCCTCCGTGTCTATCTCTGCTCCTCTCCTGATGAATCTCCCCATTCACCGCCCTGTGCGGTGGTCCAAACTCTGTTTAGCATTTTGCTGATTGATTTCCCCGATGAACAAAATCTGACAAGTCGGCGATTCTTCTGCAATCGGCGCAGGCGGCGAAAGCACAAGGTATGGGGGGGAATTCCTGAATGCCTCCCCCTTCCTGATCATCTTCAGCCTAAACAGCAGCTTAAACCCCTGATTTTAAAGGCTGGCTTCATTCTGGAAGCTCCCTGGTTAATTTAATAGCACAAATCTCCCCTCTGTGGGGGCTTGTCACTCAATGTGCGGCACCCCCTAGTCGAATACCAGTGAAGATATTTGAAAGAAGTGGCAGAGATGTAACCCTCTCGGGTGGAAGAGAATCAGGGTTAAAAACCACGCGTGCACCAAAATGCAGAGCTGTCCCCGAACTGTGCGCTGCCCCCAGGGAGCAAGCAGGCGGGGGGGGGGGGGGGGGGTGGCCCCAATGTACATAGAGAACAACAGACTGCACAGCGCTTCATTTATCCTCTATACAACCGGGGAATGCAACATTGACAGATTGCAAACAGATGGGTCTTTACATTTTTAAAAAACATTTAGCACTGGTTCTCTGTTCCCAAGTTTTTACCATAACCCAAATCGAGAGCAGATACATGGAGGAATAAGCAATCTTACCGTTTCGCAATGAGACCGACTCTGCTGCAGGTTTTGACACATCATCATGATGTTCCTTCCCCGGCTGCAGTGCTCTGCAACCAACAGAAGTCCCTGGACCTCTTTAAATGTTGTGATTTTAAAAAAAATCCTAAAATAAAGCAAGGAGTCGATTTATTTCCCCCAATGCAGCAGGGAGCGACAGAGAGAAAGCAAACCGCATGCAGATTTACATTTCCAACTCTGATTGAGATATTATTCTAACTAAATTCTATTTTACAAGACCTGGTAATTGAGTGGACTTTTTGCAGATGTGGTGGCTGAGCCCAGCTTGTCCAATCTCTGCACTGCTGCTCCAGGTTGCAAAGTATTTGGGGGCTGAGCTCAGATGGAGAAATCGAGTTTATAAATAACCTCTTTTTTTTCATTTGTTGGAAGGAATACGATTGCATTCACGTCACGAACGTCATCCCCCAAATAACCACGTAACCAGTGCGGAAAGTATCCCCCCCCCCCCCCCCCCCCACCAGCCTCCCTCTGCAGCATCTCCACGAATTAACTCCCTCGTGTGAAAAATAAAAGCCCCCCTGTTGTGGGATATAAGAAGCCCTGCTCCACTTGTCTTTTCAAAGGGTGGCAGCTCCGGTGTGATAGCTCATGGCTTTGGTTAAAAGCACCAATCAAACTTTGGAACATTGCAATGGCCTGGCTGCAAGCCAGTGATTTTCAGAAGTTGCGAAAAGGAACCAGATATTGTCCATGGCCTGAGGTAGCTATTGGGATGGAGTGCACTGTTTGATTTGAGACATAACCTGTGGTGACTGTGGGAGGCGCCAGTGACTCCGGATTTACGCTTCCCAAGTTGTCCACGGGTTCATGTCTGTGTCTGGTGCAGACTCTTTCACAGAATTGATGGCTGAGATTCATAGAACAGTACAGCACAGAACAGGCCCTCCGGCCCTCGATGTTGTGCCGAGCAATGATCACCCTACTCAAACCCACGTATCCACCCCATACCCATAACCCAACAACCCCCCCCCCAACCTTACTTTTTTTTTTAGGACACTACGGGCAATTTAGCATGGCCAATCCACTTAACCCGCACATCTTTGGACTGTGGGAGGAAACCGGAGCACCCGGAGGAAACCCACGCACGCACGGGGAGGATGTGCAGACTCCACACATTCATCAATAACAATCAACAACAATCATTAATGCCACAAGTGTCGCTCCGGTTCCCTCCCACAAGTCCCGAAAGACGTGCTGTTAGGTGAATTGGACATTCTGAATTCTCCCTCTGTGTACCCGAACAGGCGTCGGAATGTGGCGACTAGGGGCTTTTCACAGTAACGTCACTGCAGTGTTAATGTAAGCCTACTTGTGACAATAAGGATTATTATTGTTCGGGTACACTGAGGGAGAATTCAGAATGTCCAATTCACCTAACCTGCACGTCTTTCGTGACTTGTGTGAGGAAACCGGAGCACCCGGAGGAAACCCACGCAGACACGGGGAGAACGTGCAGAATCCGCACAGACAGTGACCCGAGCCGGGAATCAAACCTGGGACCCTGGTGCTGTGAAGCAACAGTGCTAACCACTGTGCTACCGTGTCGCAACTCACTGAACGGAACTCATTCTCATCAAATGGCAGAGCAGAGACGATGGGCCAAATGTCCTACTTCAGCTCCTGCATTTTACAGTCTTAACTCCATTATTGTTGTATCATGGTACAACCAGGTTGGAAGGAAATGATTGAGATGCATTCTTGGGCAGGAATCAGCTGTGGTTCTGTGGGTGGCACATTGACTTTGAGTCAATAGGTAGCTGGACGGTGGGGATTAGAAGGGTGGCGGTCAAGTCCCAGTCCAGGTTCTTGGATAGGAACTCCAGACTGATGCCTGCCACTACTGAGGTCGTGCTGGAGTGTCAGAGGTGCTTTGTTTCAGATGAAATGTTAAACTGAGGACCTGTCCACTCTCTCAGGCGAATGTTGACAATCCCATGGCCGCTGCTTAATCAAAATGAGACGATTTTTTTCCCAGTGCCCTGGCCAACATTTTTTCTCAGCCTGACATTTGCAGGAAATTCCAATTGTGAGAGTTTCCAATCAACTTTAGAGTTAGGCTGACACATGGTACACACTCTGTGGCTGTGAGACACCCTCCTTCCCATACCAGCCTCCCTGAACAGGTGCCGGAATGTGGCGACTAGGGGCTTTTCACAGTAACTTCATTTGAAGCCTACTTGTGACAATAAGTGATTTTCATTTCATTTCATTTTCATTTCCTCTTTACTCACTTACGTAAGCCCAGAGGATTTTGATGCGTGTTGGACAAAGGCCAAACCAAAGGACCCCTACGATTGTACTGCTGGGGATTTTACTGAGCAAAGTCCAATAGTTTACTAACACACAGCAGTGTTCAGCTGTGACCACCATGGCCATGGGGGAAATGGCGGTTGGCTGGAGTTGGAAACATCTCCAGATTCAGGTGCTGTGAGAGAGCAGGTTGACTGACCAATTCTCAAAAATACTCCGTCATCCAACCACAGAGAATCATCTCGGTTTGGAAATGTGCAATGTCACCCTTTGGTGGTGAAGGGGAGTGGGGGGGGGGGGGGGGGGGGTGTTCAGCGATGATACCTCTTAAAACTGAAATCGTTAGCATGCCACTAGAGTAGTTTTACAGAAGTTGTTTTATTAAGGATTGAGATGAATTATAGAACTGAGTAATCATTATTAACCATTAAACATGTATTTTTAGGACATAGCAGTTATAAGTAATCAAATGGGATTTAGGATAGCTAACTTGACCAAAAGGACATTACTTCTGACATCTTGCCTTTGTGAAACAATTCAGGATGCTGGTTCGGTTGTTCTGCTTCTCACAGCCAGCAAGCTGCTGGGATTGTACACAACTGTCAGGATGAGGATCAATCATGCACTGTTCTGTTGGGTGAAGTTTAAACACTGCTTGCAATACTATTGGATGAGTTTAAAGGAAGCAGCTTCAGGGATTGGACCGCGTTCAATTGGGGTGGGCTATTGATTTTTGAACATTGTATAATTACTGTGTTCTGATCATTGTTCAGCAGAACAGGTCTTGGCCGATATCCAGACTGTTCTCCGTGTACACGTAACAAGCCTGATTAAATAAGCCATCTTTGTCCAGGTCGTCGTGTTTATTCCTCTCTGTACTGAGCTGAGCCACAGGGAATAACCCCACGTGGAAGCTGACTCAATACACAGGTCTAGAAACCGCTCCCACAACAGGTGGGTGTCTCAATTTGACATCTCTTCCAAATGGCTACACCGTCCTCATATTAAACCATCCTCAAGTTGTCTGATCCTCCACACTCGCACACCTGTGAACTGTGCAGTCCACTTGTCGCAACATCAAGCTCACAATCCTTGGGTTGCAAAGGGTGTTTGTGTTGGCATTTAATGCAGTCAGGATCCCCTCTGATGCCCTTCATGGTTGAACAGCCTGGTAACACTAAAGTCTAGGCTGTGTGAAGAATGGCCAGTTGGACAGAGCAAAAAGGAGTAAAATTTGAAAACAAAGAATCTCTGGCCGGAATTGGAGTAGTTTCAATATCAATTACCTGCAATAGATCGCATGTCTAACTATGCATCAATAATGTTTCATTTAACCATTAATCTTTATATAATTGCTTATATCAGCCACTTAATATATTTTGGTTATTAAATGGTTTTGTATAATATTTTTGGACTGTGGATTGAGCCTCTTTTCTTACCCACTCATTGCCAGTTAATTCCAAAAATAGACTCTTTTAACAATTTATTGTAGCGCTAATCTAAATCTCTCCCTGTGACTCACTGTAAATATAAATATATTTATAGCACTCGTTGAATATGTCTTCACCATTCAAGTGTTTCGAGATAGATGATGTATTCAGAAATGGAAACATGGATTGATTTTGTACTGTTAAAAATAAATATTGCTAATTATTCTTAGAGGTCTCATCAAAATTCTATAATCCATTGACACCCCAAAGAAACGAGAAATTCTGTGCTGCCTAACCTACTCCTGACTCCCCAAAGCCTGCCCACCATCTGCAAGGCACAAGTCAGGAGTGTGTTGGAATACTCTCCACTTGCCTGGGTGAGTGCAGCTCCAACAACACTCAAGAAGCTCAACACCATCCAGGACAAAGCAGCCCCGCTAGATTGGCACCCCATCCACAAACATTCAAACCCTCCACCACCGAAGCACAGTGGCAGCCGTGTGATGTGTCCCATCTGCAAGATGCACTGTAGGAACTCACCAAGACTCGATAGACAGCACTTTCCAGATCAATGACCATGACCACAAGAGCAGCAGATACCTGGGAACCCCACCACCTGGAGGTTCCCCTCCAAGTCACTCACCAGCCCAGAAATATATCGCGTTCCTTCACTGTCACTGGGGAAACAGCCTGGAACTCCCTCCCGAACAGCACAGTGAGTTTGCCCGCACTACATGAACTGCAGCCGTTCAAGAAAACAGCTCCACATCACCTTCTCAAGGGCATTCAAGGACGCTGGCTTGGCCGGCAAAGCTCCCATCCCTTGAATGAATTAAAAAAATATTTTCCACACAAAAAACAGTGAGAGGAGAAATCCTTGTAGCCAATATTATGTGAAACGTCCGTTATGTGAAGCTGGGTTAATTTTCTTCAGAGCAGAGAAGGTTAAGGGTCATTTAATAGAGGTGTTCATGAGGGTTTTAGGGAGTCAGTGGGGAAACTGTCCCAAGTGGAAGAAGGGCTGGAGGGGGGCACAGATTTAAGATAATTGGTGAAAAGATCCAGAGGGAAAGATGAAGATTGTTTTTTTCTTAAACAGAAAACTCTTATAACCTGGAGTTTGCCGCTTGAAAAGGCGGTGGAAGATAATTCAAAAGCAACTTTCAAAAGGGAATTGGATACATACCTGAATATCTTTCTATTCCTTTCCACCTTACAAATTCCTCCCTAAATTCCTAATTGTATTTATCAGTGAGCATCTAATGTTTATGGGAACACATTGGTGAAAGATATGCGGATCGGATGAGATGAAGGGAAGGTGGGAAGATGGAGCATGAATTTCAGTAGGGACCAGTTGGGCTGAATGGCCTGATTATCTGCTGTACATTTGATGTAACCGAATGTATCTAACTTGCACCAAAAACTGTCGAGAAATAGCTGCAAATCTCCCCTGCAGCCAAAAGTGATATTCCAGGAATTTCCCTGGATGGAGTTAGGAGATCAATTGAATAATGGTTCTGCAAGACAAACGGGTCCATTTGAAAATAATTCAGCAGATGTGGGGACCACTGACAAGGTCAGCATTGTGGCCCATACCTAATTGCCTTTCCGATGGTGGTGGTGAGTTGCCTTCTTGAGTGTCTTGGATGGGAACCTCCAGGTGGTGGGGATCCCTGGTACCTCCTGCTCTTGTCCATCTAGATGGTACAGGTTGCGAGTTTGGGAGGTGCTGCCAAAGGGACATTGGTGCGTTCCTGCAGTGCATCTTATCAATGGTACACACGCTGCCACTGTGAGTCGGTGGTGGAGGGAGTGAATATTTAATGTGGTGATTGAGGTGCTAATGAAATGGGGCTGCTTTGTCCTGGATGATGACAACTTTCCAAACTGTTCTTGAAGCTGCATGCGTTCAGGCAAGTGGAGAGTACCCCATCACACTGCTGACTTATGCGTTGTCTATGGTGGATTGCCTCCTCCCTGTTCACTTCACCCTTTCAACAAATCCTTCTATTCCTTTCTCCCTCATTTATCTCACTGGCTTTCTGTCAAATATATTCATGCTATTTGCTTTGATTACTCCCTGTGGAATTGAAATCCACATCATTCTCTGGATAAACCTGAGGAAGGAGCTGTGCTCCGAAAACTAGTGATTCGAAACAAACTATTGGACTTTAACCTGGTGTTGTAAGACTTCTTACTCTGCTCACCCCAGTCCAACGCCGGCACCTCCGCATCTCTGGGTAAAGACCTTTCTCCTCAATTCCCTGTTAGATATTTTGTTGAATATCTTATACTCATGGGCTTTTGTTCTGGGTTAGGGTTAGGGTTAGGGTTAGGAATATTCCAGTCCTATCTTGTAATCATATCTGCGTATTTATTATTCCATTTATCACCTGAATTCTTCGATCGTTAACAATAATCTCCTTGAAACCAACTACCGTTAACTAAACATGAAATCATGAATCTAAATGGTTTTGCGCAGAGGGGTGTGGATCATGCTGAGCAGTCAGGGCGATAGCGAAGAATCCAGAAGCATTTCTCTTTTTAGGTTCCTGGGACACATGAGCTAATCAGAAAAGGAGGTCAGACTTTTTGTTGGGTGGAACTGAATAAATAAAGCTGCGCGGACAGCTTTTTGTGCAGTATTTATAAAACATACTAAGTTAGAAGGAAAATGAACGCATGTAATGTCTAATCAAATCACCCGACTTGGAAGCTTGTTTCAAAGCAGATAGTGCCTTGGGGCACATCTGATGTTGGGTCATCGGTCAGAGCTCAGGATGATCCTGTATCCAACAGTGATAGACACTGGGAAATACTCATAATTAATGGGATTTGATCTCATTTGATTCATTAACTGCAATATACTCAGATAAATCATAGCATCTGCAATTCCTTACCTCACCCACTAAATTAATAAAGATTTCTCCGCAAAGGACAGGGATGGATGTTAGGATAGTTAACATTTCACCGGCTGTGATTGAATTCAAGCGGGATGGAGAGATGCCAGTTAAAGAATTTATTGATTTGTTAATCAATTTTTCAGAAAGCAATTACATCTGGTCTCTGAAATATTTTAATGGAAGCATTGTCCCCACAAGAGAGACGACTGCCTCTGTATAACATGAACAGACACTATTATTAGTGTACAAGTGCTTAACCTGTTCATAGATTACATCACCCCTATTTTAATGAAAACATAACTCATTTATTTTCATTATCAATGCCTTTATTAAAATCACAGGCAAATAAATTCTTACACATATTTTTGCCCTGAAATTAAATAAGAGGGTGATAGATACAGGCATTTAATGTGTTTAGTTTAACC
The DNA here is from genome assembly GCF_902713615.1 of Scyliorhinus canicula. NCBI lineage: Eukaryota > Metazoa > Chordata > Chondrichthyes > Carcharhiniformes > Scyliorhinidae > Scyliorhinus > Scyliorhinus canicula. Next base: position 3,806,258 of record NC_052157.1, read on the forward strand.
TCATCCATAATTCTGCTGGCCTGTTTCTTCTAACTTGCAACAAGTCACCTATATCTGGGTTCAGCAGCTGAGATTTCATAAATCTCATTGTCGTGTTCGGAACCTTCCAGTCACCCCTCCCTAGCTCAGTAACCTCCTTCAGCCCCGGCATCCCTCCCTAACTCTCTAACCTCCTCCAGCCTCTACAACCCTCCCTATCTCTGAAACCTCCTCCAACCCCCTATAACCCTCCCTATCTCAGAAACCTCCTCCAGCCTCTACAACCCTCCCTATCTCTGAAACCTCCTCCAGCCTCTCCAACCCTCCCTATCTCTGAAACCTCCTCCAACCCCCTATAACCCTCCCTATCTCTGTAACCTCCTCCAACCCCTACAACCCTCCCTATCTCTGTAACCTCCTCCAACCCCCTACAACCCTCCCTATCTCTGTAACCTCCCCCAGCCCCTACAAACCTCCCTATCTCTGAAACCTCCTCCAGCCTCTACAACCCTCCCTATCTCTGAAACCTCCACCAGCCTCTTCAACCCTCCCTACCTCTGAAACCTCCACCAGCCTCTTCAACCCTCCCTATCTCTGAAACCTCCTCCAATCCCCTACAACCCTCCCTATCTCTGTAACCTCTTACAGCCCCTACAAACCTCCTTATCTCTGAAACCTCCTTCAGCCTCTACAACCCTCCCTATCTCTGAAGCCTCCTCCAACCCCCACAACCCTCCCTATCTCTGTAACCTCCTCCAACCTCTCCAACCCTCCCTATCTCTGTAACCTCCTCCAGCCCCTACAACCCTCCCTATCTCTGTAACCGCCTCCAGTCCCTACAACCTCCCTATCTCTGTAAGCTCCTCCAATTCTACAACCTTCTCCACACTGTAACCCTCTCTAGTCCTGCAATCCTTCCTGGAGTGCTACTTTGGGCCACATTGGATTTGGTACTGGGTAATGAACCAGGCCAGGTGTTAGATTTGGAGGTAGGTGGGCACTTTGGTGATAGTGACCACATTTCGATTACGTTTACTTTAGTGATGGAAATGGATAGGTATATATTGCAGGGCAAAAGTTATAGCTGGGAGGAAAGGCAATTATGATGCGATTAGGCAAGACTTAGGATGCATAGGATGGGGAAGGAAACTGCAGGGGATGGGCACAATTGAAATGTGGAGCTTGTTCAAGCAACAGCTACTGCGTGTCCTTTGATAAGTATGTACCTGTCAGGCAGGGAGGAAGTGGTCGAGCGAGGGAACTGTGGTTTACTAAAGTAGTTGAATCACTTGTCAAGAGGAAGAAGGAGGCTTATGCAAAGGTGAGATGTGAAGGTTCAGTTAGGGCGCTCGAGAGTTACATTAGCTAGGAAGGACCTAAAGAGAGAGCTAAGAAGAGCGAGAAGGGGACATGAGAAGTCTTTGGCAGGTAGGATCAAGGATAACCCTGAAGCTTTCTAGATATGTCAGGAATAAAAGAATGACTAGGGTAAGAGTAGGGCAAGTCAAGGACAGTAGTGAGAAGTTGTGCGTGGAATCCGAGGAGATAGGAGAGGTGCTAAATAAATATTTTTTGTCAGTATTCACACAGGAAAAAGACAATATTGTCGAGGAGAATACTGAGATGCAGGCTACTAGACTAGATGGGTTTGAGGTTTATAAGGAGGAGGTGTTAGCAATTCTGGAAAGTGTAAAAATAGATAAGTCCCCTGGGCCGGATGGGATTTATCCTAGGATTCTCTGGGAATCTAGGAAGGAGATTGCAGAGCCTTTGGCTTTGATATTTATGTCGTCATTGTCTACAGGAATAGTGCCAGAAGACTGGAGGATAGCAAATGTTGTCCCCTTGTTCAAGAAGGGGAGTAGAGACAACCCCGGTAACTATAGACCAGTTGCCACCCAGGTTGATAGGGTTGTTAAGAAGGTGTACGGCGTGTTAGCTTTTACTGGTAGAGGGATTGAGTTTTGGAGCCATGAGGTCATGTTGCAGCTGTACAAAACTCTGGTGCAGCCGCATTTGGAGTATTGCGTGCAGTTCTGGTTGCCGCATTATAGGAAGGATGTGGAAGCATTGGAAAGGGTGCAGAGGAGATTTACCAGGATGTTGCCTGGTATGGAGGGAAGATCTTGTGAGGAAAGGCTGAGGGACTTGAGGCTGTTTTCGTTAGAGAGAAGGAGGTTAAGAGGTGACTTAATTGAGGCATACAAGATGATCAGAGGATTAGATAGGGTGGACAGTGAGAGCCTTTTTCCTCGGATGGTGATGGCTAGCACAAGGGGATATAGCTTTAAATTGAGGGGAGATAGATATAGGACAGATGTCAGAGGTAGGTTCTTTACTCAGAGAGTAGTAAGGGCGTGGAATGTCCTGCCTGCAACAGTGGACTCGCCAACATTAAGGGCATTTAAATGGTCATTGGATAGACATATGGATGATAATGGAATAGTGTAGATGGGCTTTAGAGGGGTTTCACAGGTCGGTGCAACATTGAGGGCCGAAGGGCCTGTACTGCACTAGTTGAATGCTAAAGTTGGAGATTTGTGACTGAGGGAATTTAGGGTTAATTCTATCTAAATTTTTTAATTTAGTAATTAACTAAAAGTTACTGAGTTGGAAGAAGGTGAGTTTAGATCAGCTTTAAAACAGGGTTCACCCAGGCTCTGCCTGCAGGTGCAACTAGTTAATTAGATAACTAGCTTAAACAGGTTTTCAAAGGCTAGATTCAGACAGTATGAAAGTAGGGCACCTTACAGTGCTGAATTTGTTTGCGCTGGAGTGCTACTTTGGGCTGCGGTAGAGTCTTTAAAGTTGGTGTTTTGTGACGAGGGAGTTCAGTGAGGAGGGAGTGAGGTTCTTTCATTTTCGACCTGTCCTCAAAGACGAGGGCAGCTTTGCAGTGGGGACCATTGGGGCCACCAACAGCGGCTCTCAGAGGTGCTGTCACAGCTCAGAAAGTAAGAAGTCTTACACCAGGTTAAAGTCCAGCAGGTTTGTTTCAAACACTAGCTTTCGGAGCCCTGCTCCTTCTTCAGGTGAATGAAGATGTATGTTCCAGAAACACATATATAGACAAAGTCAAAGATGCAATACGATACTTTGAATGCAAGTCTTTGTAGGTAATTAAGTCTTTACAGATCCAGAAAGAGGGGTAATCCCAGATTAAAGAGGTGTGAATTGTCTCAAGGCAGGACAGTTGGTAGAATTTTGCAAGCCCAGGCCAGATGGTGGGGGTGAATGTAATGCAACATGAATCCAAGGTCCCGGTTGAGGCCACACTCATGTTTGCGGAACTTGGCTATAAATCCACACGCCGGCGGGAGAACCGGCGCCAACCATTCCAGCGTCAACAGTCTTCGAAAGTGCGGAACGTTCCGTGCTTTCGGGGGTTAGGTGGACGCTGGAGGGGTTGGCGCCGCTCCAGCTGGCGCCAAGGGACAACACAAGTTCGCTCATGCGGTGAAGGGCTGGCGTGATCTCGCGCATATCCGCGCATACGCAGACCGACCAACGTATTTTGCCACATGCGCGGGGGGTTCTCTTGTCCGCGCCGGCCATGGCAGAGCCCTACAGGGGCCGGCGCGGAAGGAAGAAGTGCCCCCACGGAACAGGCCCTCCCACAGATCGGTGGGTGCCAATCGCAGGCCAGGCCATTGTGGGCCCCCCCCCACCGAGGTCGGATCCCCTCGCGCCCTCCCAAGAACCGCCCCCGCCGACTTACCTGTCAGATCCCGCCAGTGTCAGAGGTGAGTGATTCACGCCGGCGGGACTGGCCAAAAACGGCCCATCGGGGCCCAGAGAATTGCCGGGGGGGCCGCTGCCAACGGCCCCCGACCAGTGTGGCATGTGGCATGAATCCCGTACCCGCCCGAAAAACAGTGGCGGAGAATATGGCAGCCGGCGTCAGGGCGGCAGGGAGGTATTCGCGCCGCCCCCCGGGATTCTCCGACCCGGTTTTGGGGGTGGGGGGGAGGGGGGGGTGGGGGGATCGGAGAATCCTGCCCCATATCTTGGAGGGGCATCAAATTTAGATTTCTGGGTAGAATAAAAAAGGGACAGCCACAATGCGAGGTGTTTATGATAGACCCCCAGATAGTCAACAGGAATTTGAGGAGCAAATATGTGCGCAATGCGTCGAGGTTTGTAAAAATAATAAAAATAGGTTAATTATATTAGGTGATTTCAACTTTCCCAGCATTAACTGGGATAGTCAATGTCTTAAGGGAGTGGAGTTCTTAAAATGTATAAAGGAGAATGTTTTAGGTCAATATGTGGCGGGTCCAGCAAGGGACGGTGCAGTGCTGGACCTAATCCTGGGGAATGAAGCTGGACCGGTGGTTGAGGTGTTGGTGGGAAACCACTGCTACTCAAAAATCAAGGGCGCCTACTATTCCATCCCCCCACCACATTTTGGGAAATCAGACCATAAGACGGTGCTTCTTCTCTTGGCTTACAAGCAGAAACTCAAGTGGGAGGATCCAGCTAAGAAGGACGTGCAGTGCTGGTCCAAGGAAACAGAAGAGCTCCTACGTGACTGCTTGGAGACAGTGGACTGGTCCATATTTAAGAACTCAACGACCAACTTAAATGAGTATGCCACCACCGTCACAGACTTCATCAGCAAATGTGTGGAGGACTGCGTGCCAAAGGAAGCAATACGTACGTTCCCCAACCGGAAACCATGGCTCAACCGCGAGGTTGACTCCCTACTGAAGGACAGATCTGAAGTGTTCAAGTCAGGCAACCCTGACCTATACAAGAAATCCAGGTACGACCTCCGCAAAACCATCCGAGATGCCAAGAGAGAATATCAAACCAAACAGCGTTACAGACTCTCAGCAGTTGTGTGAAAGCCTAAACAACATAACGGGCTACAAAGCGAAGCCGAGCAGTATCTCCGGCAGCAGCGCACCCCTCCCTGATGAACATTCTATGCTCGGTTCGAGCTGGAAACCAACGATCCGCTGTCGAGTGCCCCAGCAGCCTGGACACACCCATACCCCCATCACAGCTTCCGAAGTCAGATTGGCCTTCCTGAAAGTGAACCCTCGGAAGGCGTTGGGTTCGGACGGGATCCCTGGTCGTGCACTCAGAGCCTGTGTTGGACCAGCTGGCAGAGGTGTGGGCCGACATCGTTACCGTGTCCCTACTCCACTCCGAGGTCCCCACCTGCTTCACGAAGACCACCGTCATACACTGGAGTCGGCTGAGATTTCTTGATGCTCCATGTCTGGAGTCAAAACATTCAGGAATGCATTTGCTTGTGGAGAGGCTCGAGCGAATGAGGTGTGCTAACTGCTTGTTGCAGGGTTCTGCGGAGGATACTTTCAGCTACTGGTTGAATTTCAGGCATTGTGCTGTCGTTCCAGGTGAAAGAATCTTGTTTTACGGCTTTAAGAATTTTTTTTCGTGTTTTGGGACATTTCCCCTTTAAGTCACGAAGCGTGTGACGTTGGTCGTAGGAAGCGATTGCGCATATCGCTGTTGCTGTACTGGGGGCCTTTTTCGCAATTTTGCATGCACAGCTTCTCGCGCATGCGCAAACGGACCTTCCCGTTCTGTGCGCTTCTCGCGCAACTGAGCATGTGCAGTACCTTTACCAAGATGGCTGCCGATCAAAATTGTCGTTCTCTGCTCCGGGATCTCGGCCTCGTGGTGAGTACTGGAGCCTCTCTTACTGTTTTCTGTTGGTTTGATTGTGTTTTCCTCACAGTATTTACCGAATTTGTCCAGGACTGCCTGGAAGTTGCTCCTGTTTTGCCCTTTGGAGAACTTGAATGTTTTAAAGATTTCTTCTGCTCGGGCACCGACGATGGTGAGCAGAAGCTCTGTCTTTTCAGCATCGGCCACGTCTTGTAGGTCGGCTGCTACCAGAAAGATCTCAAACCTTTGCCGGAATGCCCGCCAGTTTTCGCGGAGATTGCCGTGGCACTCGAGCCGCTGTGGAACCGGGATCTCGATCATCTTGCCTGGGTGTTGTTGCTGGTTGTCACTGTTTGCTGAGTTGTAACTATATGGATTGAGACAGTTACTCACTGGTACCATGTCTTGTTATGCCCTTGGCGTAGCATAAGCGGCTTCCTTGATGTTCACTCTGACAAAGGAAGGTTCAGACATGGAGATAACTTCAACACGTTTATTAAACTATTTACAATTCTCCTACTTGGATTCACCACTACTGTTAATCCTTTTATAGCTACTCAGACTGACGAACCAGTCTGCTACAATCCACGTGGTGGGTGTGATATTGAATCAACCCTGTGTCTGTACTCACTGAGTGTCTCCACTGGAAAGAGGAAGATCATGTGTGCTGTGTCCTTTATATATGGGTTGGTGTAATGCCCTCCTGTGGTAGTGTCACCTCTGTGTGTATCGTGAATGCCCATTGGCCGTGTCCTATCTTACTGACCTATTGGTTGAGTGTCTGTGTGTCATGTTTCTGGTGCTCCCTCTAGTGTCTAGCTTTCATAGAATTTACAGTGCAGAAGGAGGCCATTCGGCCCATCGAGTCTGCACCGGCTCCTGGAAAGAGCACCCTACCCAAAGTTAACACCTCCACCCTATCCCCATAACTCAGTAACCCCACCCAACACTAAGGGCAATTTTGGACACTATGGGCAATTTAGCATGGCCAATCCACCTAACCTGCACATCTTTGGACTGTGGGAGGAAACCGGAGCACCCGGAGGAAACCCACGCACACAGGGGGAGGACGTGCAGACTCCACACAGACAGTGACCCAGCCAGGAATCGAACCTGGGACCCTGGAGCTGTGAAGCATTTATGCTAACCACCATGCTACCCTGCTGCCCCAAACGTAGCTAGTCTACGTTTACTTACATTAACCCCTTGTGTGTCTACAGTGATGCATATCACCACAAACGCGTTTCAATGACTACCATCCGGTGCCCTTGACATTAGTCGTAATGAAGTGCTTCGAGAGGTTGGTCATGAAGCGCATCACCTCCATACTCCCAGAACGTCTTGATCCACTTTGCACACTACCGCAACCGGTCCACTGCAGACACCATTTCCCTGGCCCTACACTCATCCTTAGAGCATCTCGACAACAAGGACTCCTACATCAGACTCCTATTTATTGACTACAGCTCCACCTTCAACACCATAATCCCAGACAAGCTCATATCAAGTCTCCAAAACCTAGGATTTGGCTCCTCCCTCTGCAACTGGATCCTTGACTTTCTCACCCCACAGACCGCAATCAGTAAGAATAAACAACAACACCTCCTCCACAATAGTCCTCAATACTGGAGCCCCGCAAGGCTGCCCACTTAGCCCCCTACTATACTTCCTGTACACACACGACTGCGTGGCAAAATTTGGTTCCAACTTCATATACAAGTTTGCTGACAATACAACCATAGTGGGCCAGATCTCGAATAACGACAAGTCAGAATACAGGAGGGAGATAGAGAACCTAGTGGAGTGGTGTAATGACAACAAACTCTCCCTCAATGCCAGCAAAACTAAAGAGCTGGCCATTGACTTCAGGAAGCAAAGTACTGTACACACCCCTGTCAGCATCAACGGGGCCGAGGTGGAGATAGTTAGCAGTTTCAAATTCCTAGGGGTACACATCTCCAAAAATCTGTCCTGATCCACCCACGTCACACTACCAGTAAGAAAGCACAACAGCTCCTATACTTCCTCAGGAAACTAAGGAAATTCGCATGTCCACATTCATTCTAACCAACTTTTACAGATGCACCATAGAAAGCATCCTATCAGGCTGCATCACAGCCTGGTATGGCAACTGCTCGGCCCAGGACCGCAAGGAACTTCAGAGAGTCGTGAATACCGCCCAGTCCATCACACGAACCTGCCTCCCATCCATTGACTCTATCTACTCCTCCCGCTGCCTGGGGAAAGCGGGCAGCATAATCAAAGACCCCTACCTCCCGGCTTACTCACTCTTCCAAGTTCTTCCATCGGACAGGAGATACAGGCGTCTGAGAAGACGCACGAACAGACTCAAAAACAGCTTCTTCCCCGCTGTTACCAGACTCCTAAATGACCCTCTTATGGACTGACCTCATTAACACATACATCCCTGTATGCTCCAGCCGATGCCGGTGTTTTGTAGTTACATTGGATACCTTGTGTTGCCCTATTATTTATTTTCTTTTATTCCCTTTCCTTTTCATGTACTTAATGATCTGTTGAGCTGCTCACAGAAAAATACTTTTCACTGTACCTCGGTACATGTGACAATAAACAAAATCCAAGATTTTAGTGTCTCTGTAGTGTTGTGGTTATCACACTCACCTACTACATGGATGTCCTCTGGTTCGAAACTGGGCAAGGCAGTTATTCCTGCTTTCAATCTCAGTGAGAGGAAAATATCAAAAGATTTTAGTGATAGCGACCACAACATGGTACAATTCAAGCTTGTTGTGGACAAAGAAATAGACAAATTGCAAAAAAAAGATTTTGGACTGGGGAGAGCAGATTGTAGTAAAGTAAGGCAGCACCTGGCTAAGGTAGACTGGGAACAGTTACTTGTGGGGGAAACAGAAGAGCAGTGGTGGGTGCTCAAAAGGAAATGGGGAGGGTACAGGCCCAATATGTTCCCTCTCGGGTAATAGGAAGGAGTAACAAGCCCAGAGCACCATGGATGACCAGAGATATCCAGAATACATTGAGAAGGGAGGCATTAGTGTAGTACAGAAATTAATAATAATAATCTTTATTATTGTCACAAGTATGCTTACATCAACACTGCAATGATGTTTACGTCAGGAGATTAACCCTGGTTCAATGAAGAGTGCAGGGGAGCATGCCAGGAGCAACAGCAGGCAGACTGTAAAGTGAGGTGTCAGCCTGGTGAAGCTACACCACAGGACTACTTGTGAGCCAAACAGCATAAGCAGAACTAAGCGATCCCACAACCAGTGGTTAAGATCTAAGCTCTGCAGTCCTGCCACGTCCAGCCGTGAATGGTGGTGGACAATTAAACAACTCACCGGAGGAGGAGGCTCCACAAATATCCCAACTTCAATGATGGAGGAGCCCAGCACATATGCGCAAAAGACAAGACTGAGGCATTTGCAAAAATCTTCAGCCAGAAATGCCGAGTGGATGGTCCGTCTCGGTCTCCTCCGGAGTTTCCCAGCATCACAGATGTCAGTCTGCAGCCAATACGATTCACTCCACGTGATATCAAGAAAAGGCTGAAGGCACTGGATCTGCAAAGGCTATGGGCCCGGACAATATTCCGGCAATAGTACTGAAGACCTGTACTCCAGAACTTGCCGCGCCCCTAGCCAAGCTGTTCCAGTACAGCTACAACACTGGCATCTACCCGGCAATGTGGAAAATTGCCCAGGTGTGTCCTGTACACAAGAAACGGGCAAATCCAACCCAGCTAATTACCGCCCTATCAGTCTGCTGCCCATCATCAACAAAGTGTTGGAAGGAGTCATCGACAGTGCTAACAAGCGGCACTTACTCTGCAATAACCTGCTCACGGACGCTCAGTTTAGGATTCGCCAGCGTCACTCAGCTCTTGACCTCATTGCAGTCCAAAGATGTGCAGGTTACATGGATTGGCCATGATAAATTGCTCTAGGTGGACAAAAGGTTGGGCGGGGTTACAGGGATGGGGTGGAGGCGTGGGCTTAAGTAGGGTGTTCTTTCCAGGGGCCGGTGCAGTCTCGATGGGCCGAATGGCCTCCTTCTGCACTGTAGATTCTATGATTACAGCCTTGGTTCAAACATGGGCAAAAGAGCTGAATGCCAGAGGTGAGGTGAGAGTCACTGCCTTTGATATCAAGGCAGCATTTGACCGAGTATGGCACCACGGAGCCCTAACACAACTGGAGTCAATGGGAATCAGAGGGAAATCTCTCCACTGGTTGGAATCATACTCGGAACAAAGGAAGATGGTTGTGGTGGTTGGAGGTCAATCATCACAATTCCAGGACATCACTGCAGGAGTTCCTCAGGGTAGTGTCCTCGGCCCAACCATCTTCAGCTGCTTCATCATTGACTTCCCTTCCATCATAAGGTCAGAAGTGGGGATGTTCGTGGATGACTGCACAATGTTCATCACCGTTCACGATTCCTCAGATACTGAAGCAGTCTGTGTCCAAATACAGCAAGACCTGGACAATATCCAGGCTTGGGGCTGGCATGTGTCAAGTTACATTCACGCCACACAAGTGTCAGGTAATGATCATCTCCTACAAGAGAGGATCTAACCACCGCCCCATGACATTCAATGGCATTACCATCGCTGAATCCCCCACAAACAACATCCTGTTGACCAGAAACTGAATTGGACTAGCCACAAGAGCAGGTCAGAGGCTTCTGAAGGGCAACTAGGGATGGGTATCAAATGCTGCCCTCGTCAGCAATCCCATAAATTAATTTACAAAAAGGCTAATGTTCCTGTGTACTTGACAACCAGTTTAAATAAAAATAATAAAATCTGCTGTGACTCTCACATGTATATGTATTCATTCACTCATTCACTCACTCACTCACTCACTCACTCACTCACTCACTCACTCACTCACTCACTCACTCACTCACTCACTCACTCACTCACTCACTCACTCACTCACTCACTCACTCACTCACTCACTCACTCACTCACTCACTCACTCACCGGGTAAGCCATCCAATCCGAGAGTTTTATTCTTCCTGGCGGGTCTCAGTCAGCTTGTCCTGCATCCGCGATTTGTTCAGGCTCTCCTCCTCGCTGTCATCTAGGACCTCCGTTAGAGAGGACAGGAAAGACTGGGAGACGGTGCTGTGAGCTTCACATCAGACGATCCAGCACGGAAGACCTGCTGATGCTGAATATGTCCGGCTGCGATGATGTTAAAGAGCTGTCGCCTTCCTTCAGGCTCCTGACCACAGAACTCTCCCCTTCCAGCCTTTGGAAGAAGGAACGCGGGCAGATCTCATCCTGCTCCACGGAGTGGACTCTGGACTGGATGATAATTGTGGGCCGCCTGCGAGGCAGAGATTGAGTTTTGCTGGCCTCTCACCTCGTGCCGATCCTCCCTTATAGCGACCCTCATTGGAGTCAGGACATTCCCCTCTATCCTTCTCTGAACACCTTCTGAGGATGAAAAATCTCTTGATGTTCGCCTTGATAGCTTCCCAACCGTGTGGCGAAGCCTCAAAAAGAGATTTCCCTTTTGAGTCGTCAATGATTTTTGGGGTCAGCACACTTACCTTCAGCTTCCATGTCCCCTGGTCTTCCTGTAAGTGTCAGTCGACCAGGAGGAGGCGATAGTCAGTGAAGAACACCGGCTTGACGTTAGTGGATCTAAGTGCTTGGGATACAAGTAAGAAGTTTATCCTGGAACGAAAAGCCTGCCTGGCCATGTCTATATGTATCGGCGCTGCGCTCCATCAGCAGGGTTCCTGAAGATGTTGTACAGCTGGCGTTTTGTCCGGTTCTATCAGGCTTCTGGACGTGGCTCCCATCTTTCTCTAGGCCCTTCTGGATGGTCCAACTACGTCGATGCTGCGGTTGAAGTCGGCGCCTAGAATGACCAGTCTGAATATCGGCGGCAGCAGTCAACATAGAACATAGAACAAAGAATATTACAGTACAGTACAGGCCCTTCGGCCCTCGATGTTGCGCCGACCTGTAAAACCAATCTAAAGCCCATCTACACTATTCCCTTATCGTCCATATATCTATCCAACGACCATTTAAATGCCCTTAGTGTTGGCGAGTCCACTACTGTTGCAGGCAGGGCATTCCACGCCCTTACTACTCTCTGAGTAAAGAACCTACCTCTGACATCTGTCCTATATCTATCGCCCCTCAATTTAAAGCTATGCCCTCTCGTGCTAGACATCACCATCCGAGGAAAAAGGCTCTCACTGTCCACCCTATCTAATCCTCTGATCATCTTGTATGCCTCAATTAAGTCACCTCTTAACCTTCTTCTCTCTAATGAAAACAGCCTCAAGTCCCTCAGCCTTCCCTCATAAGATCTTCCCTCCACACCAGGCAACACCCTGGTAAATCTCCTCTGTACCCTTTCCAATGCTTCCACATCCTTCCTATAATGCGGCGACCAGAATTGCACGCAATACTCCAAATGCGGCCGCACCAGAGTTTTTTACAGCTGCAACATGACCTCACGGCTCCGAAACTCAATCCCTCTACCAATAAAAGCTAATACACTGTACGCCTTCTTAACAACCCTCTCAACCTGGGTGGCAACTTTCAGGGATCTATGTACATGGACACCAAAATCTCTCTGCTCATCCACACTACCAAGAATCTTACCATTAGCCCAGTACTCTGTCGTCCTGTTATTCCTTCCAAAATGAATCACCTCACACTTTTCTGCATTAAACTCCATTTGCCACCTGTCAGCCCAGCTCTGCAGCTTATCTATGTCCCTCTGTAACTTGTAACATCCATCCGCACTGTCCACAACTCCACCGACTTTAGTGTCATCTGCAAATTTATTCACCCATCCTTCTACGCCCTCCTCCAGGTCATTTATAAAAATGACAAACAGCAGTGGCCCCAAAACAGATCCTTGTGGTACACCACTAGTAATTGGACACCAGTCTGAACATTTCCCATCAACCACCACCCTTTCCCTTCTTCCAGCTAGCCAATTTCTGATCCAAACTGCTAAATCACCCTGAATCCAATGCCTATGTATTTTTTGCAATAGCCTACCGTGGGGAACCTTATCAAACACTTTACTGAAATCCATATACACCACATCAACTACTTTACCCTCATCCACCTGTTTGGTCACCTTCTCAAAGAACTCAATAAGGTTTGTGAGGCATGACCTACCCTTCACAAAACCGTGTTGACTATCTCTAATCAAATTATTCCTTTCCAGAAGATTATACATCCTATCTCTTATAAACCTTTCCAAGACTTTGCCCACAACAGAAGTAAGGCTCACTGGTCTATAGTTACCGGGGTTGTCTCTACTCCCCTTCTTGAACAACGGGACAACATTTGCTATCCTCCAGTCTTCTGGCACTATTCCTGTAGACAAAGATGACTTAAAGATCAAAGCCAAAGGCTCAGCAATCTCCTCCCTAGCTTCCCAGAGAATCCTAGGATAAATCCCATCCGTCCCAGGGGACTTATCTATTTTCACTCTTTCCAGAATTACTAACACCTCCTCCTTATGAACCTCAAGCCCTTCTAGTCTAGTACCTGTATCTCAGTATTCTCCTCGACAACATTGTCTTTTTCCTTCGTGAATACTGACTAAAAATATTCATTTAGCCCCTCTCCTATCTCCTCGGACTCCACACACAACTTCCCACTACTGTCCTTGACTGGCCCTACTCTTACCCTAGTCATTCTTTTATTCCTGACATATCTATAGAAAGCTTTAGGGTTACCCTTGATCCTACCTGCCAAAGACTTCTCATGTCCCCTCCTGGCTCTTCTTAGCTCTCTCTTTAGGTCCTTCCTAGCTAACTTGTTACTCTTGAGCACCCTAACTGAACCTTCACCTCTCATTTTTGCATAAGCTTCCTTCTTCCTCGTGACAAGTGTTTCAACTACTTTAGTAAACCAGTAAAGTGGGAGATGTCCAGGCCACTCGCTCTTTAGACCCGGGGTGTACATGTTAACTAACTGGAGTGGAGCATTATTGTAAAATAAATCAGGTCCGAGGAGGCACCCACCCACATTGGAGCTGCTGAAGTTGCTTCTCCGCAGCAGAATATCCAGGCCGGAGGAATGGCTCCTCCTGACCAAATTGATGGCCCAGGGGACCAGCCTTGTGACCACTGTTTCTAGGAGCTGAGGTGCGGTATAGTACATCCTGCAGAAATTAGCTTTAACCTTGGCAAGGTTAGCTAATGTCACAACACGTCGCACAGTAGATTTAGTGCTTCAGAAATTAATTAAAGAAATTTTAACAACGATTTTAAAGTATTTTGTTGCTTACCAGACTCAAATTTTTCAACTCTTCCCGTCAGAGGAGTCTTCCGATACTGCTGGTGGAAAACCCTCGTGACGACTTCCCTGGTGGCACAGCCGGCAGACAACACAAAATTACATCGGTGCGAGCAGAATATCCCATTGCTTGTCAATGGCCAGTGCCCCTGCGGCTAAAAACAATGGACGTGGGGGACGTGTTTTGTGCAAAGAGTGAGGTTTGGACTGTTCCCTGTTGGAGTTTTTTTTCTATCCATTGCTTCCCGGAGCTGCGGTGTGCCGGCCTCTCCAGTGTGAGGTTGTGGTTGGGGTCTGCAGTGTCTTCACTATCTCCAGTGTTTTGGTGCAGGAGTATCTCCTCCTCCAGCTTCTTAGATATTTGCTGCTTCTTCTGTAGGTGTCACTCTTGACCTTCCTCATGTGGAGAGTAACAGCCCTCGTTGGCCATATCAGATGGGAGTCACCTCTTGATGCTGGTCTGGGAAGTGGATTGGTCTCTTCTTGGCCCTTTCTTCAGCAGCTGCCCCCCCCCCCTCCCCCCCCCCCCCCTCCCTCCCCCCCCCCCCCCCCCCCCCCCCATTGCTTCCCTCCTGTTTCCTCCTCCATTGACAGGCTTTGGTGAGGAGTGGGAGGTTCAGGGGATAGTACTGCTATTTGGCTTTTTACTGTCTCACTCTTTTCCTTCTTCTTGTTCATCGCTGTCCCATTCTGCTCGCTGGAGGGCTTGGTGAGTGGGAGTCACGCTCATTGTACCAGCTCTTTAACTCACTTGGCTAGACAGCTAGTTTGTGATGCAGAGCGAGGCCAGCAGCCTGGGTTCAATTCCCGTACCGGCTGAGGTTATTCATGAAGGCCCCGCCTTTTCAAACTTGCCCTTTGCCTGAGGTGTGGAGACCCTCAGGTTAAATCACCGCCAGTCAGCTCTATCCCTCAAAGGGGAAAGCAGACTATGGCCATCTGGGACTAGGATGACTTTACATTACCAGCTGTTTGCCCCTCCTTGGGTCTTGCTGCCTGGGCATGAGTGAGGCAGAGTATGGAGTTGTTCTTGTAGAGATTCCCCGCTCTGCCGTACAGCCTGTTTTTGCTGATAACGACACTGCAGTTGGCCGCCATGTGGTCAGATTTCCCGCAATAACGACAAACTTGGACTGCCCCATGTGGCTTCCCCTCGATAGCAAAGCTGGAGGGAGGGTGAAGGATTGCCCCCCCCACCTCCCAACTTCAGAGTCGCCTTGACCTGCCCTTTCCTGGTCCAAATCCCAAAAGCATCCTTGACTTTGGTTAATTCCCGACCTTGTTGGAGTACCTCCATGAGGAAGGTAAGCACACCCATGAGAGGAAAATGGGAGTAGTAGAGATGTATGGTCACCACCTGGTCCCGTCGTGACAGCAGAATAACCACTGGCTCCACTGTGAAGATTCTTAGCTATGGGATGTTTCTCTTCTCCTCAAACACCTTGCGGAATTTCATGCAGGCAGCAACATTCTTGAGGATCACGTTGTAATGTGCAACACTGGGCAGGCCCTATAGACTGTAGATCAGCAGCTTCCAAATCACAGGATTCCAAAAAGATTATCTTCATGATGAGGAATGGTCAATGGGTGTACTTCCTTTGCTGTCTTTCATTGCTGCCCTAACGGTGTCACACACCCCTGGTTTGGGACTGAACTGGTTTCAATCATCATCTCTTTAAATTCCCAATGTCGGGCATTGAAACCTCAGCAAAGAACTAACAATCTCAGAAGAGCTTCCAACACCAATGTCCCCCCATAAAGCAAATGAAAAAACAATCACACACTTGCTCACATCCAGGGGCAACCGTGATCCTGATCTCTTCCCTGACAGGTTCCTCCACTTACTCAACCTGCCCTAAACCTTTGGTTGATTTGTGCATCTATTCTCTTAGCTTCCTCCAATCCAGCACCCCACCCTCTTTCAAATTCATTTATATTTCCCCCTCTCCATTCTTCCTATCAATGGGTGAATCTTTTTTGGAAAAGGGGAGGCTGAGGGGCACCTGGAATGGACGTTGACAAATATTAGAAAGGATTTGGTTAGACTCGACGCCTTTGGGAGAGACGGGATGGAAATTGAAGGAACCAAAAAGGACATGATGTTGGGCGTGTTGTCCTGTTCCTGAAACTTTGTTGCTCTTACATCAAAACTAGATTCAGAGGGAATTTGAGGGAAATCCTTTTCACCAATTACATGTAGGGAATCTGAAGCTAGCTGCCTGGAAGGCTGGTAGAGGCAGGAACCCTCACAACATTTAAGATGCAGTTAGATGAGCACTTGAGGCAGCAAAGCATACAAAGGCCACGGATTAAGTGCTGGAAAATAGGGTTAGAATAGATAGGTGCTTGCTGGCCAGTATTGGCATGGTGGGCTGAAGGGCCTCTTTCTGATCTGTTAAACTCTGACTCTAATGTCACTGAATAGCAAATTCTAATTGGATTCTAGAAATGGACAAGAAGCTCTTGATATTGCGAGCTATCAATAACCAAATCTGTTCTCTGTTTCACACACCATAGAAACACGGTTATGTTGCATTTTATTGTACCCTCAATCCTTACATGTATTAATTGATATTGAAATGGACCTTTGCTGTTTGCTCAATGACTGTTGTTCACCTGATGATGAAAGTGTCAGTGATGCAGGAAAATAACAAGCAGCGAAATGGGAGATTCAGTTCGAGTGCAATAGAGAGAAGACAAACAGGAATAATTAACAGCAGCTTTGCTTTGAGAAGTGATCAGACCGCAGCAAGCGTGGGATCCAGGACTTGTCATTGTGTCATTATGCGCCTTCAAAGCACTAATTAAGATGCAACACAGTTCATCAAGGTAAAAAAGATGGTGGCTTTGGATGGATTATGTTGTGATTGTTAGCCTCGCACAGTTACTTTGGAAGCTGGCAGATAATTACAGTGAATGTCCGTCCGCTAAATTACCAGCGACAGACATAATCGTGAGAAAGATATTGAGTGTGTGAATGGTAATGAGTTAGGAGGCTGCAAAGAGCAACATTTGAAAGGCCAGTGAGAGAAAGCGTAGCACATTCCATCTGTGAACAGGTATCAAACTGTTAACTTCTGTTACTCCCTTCTGATAACAAGTCGCGGTTTTATTAAGATCACATTGCGAGAGAGGTTGCGATGGAGAAGATTCGTCCTCCAGAAAATCTAATGATCACCCTCGCAATTCAAGATCTCGTCGCTCCTCCTGGACGTGTTCCAGATGTGAATTGCCCTGTTCCAGATGTGAATTGTCCTGTTCCAGATGTTAATTGCCCTGTCTCAGATATTAATTGCCCAATTGAGTTTTCCTGATGTTTTATCTGACAGCCTTCTTCCCCGTTGCTAAACACTCTATCATTTTACTGGCCGCTTTTCCCTCGAATTGAGAAGCAAGAAAGAAAGATATATTTTCTACCGTGCCTTCCCTGATTTCCCAAAGCCCTTCACAACCAATGAAATCCACCCTTGTAATGTAGGAAACGATAGTGTACAGGCAGCATTGGCAAACACCAATGAGCAGATCATCTGCATTTTTGCTCTAATGTTCTTCCTTTATTCAGTTCTGATGAAGGGCCCATGACTTGAGACATTGTCTCTCTCTCTCTCTCCTGATGCATGCTGGCAGACCTGTTGAGTTTTCCCGAAGACCCCTCTTCTTGTACTTTTATGATGTGGAGATGCCGGCGTTGGACTGGGGTGAGCACAGTAAGAAGTCTTACAACACCAGGTTAAAGTCCAACAGGTTTGTTTCAAACACGAGCTTTCGGAGCACTGCTCCTTCCTCAGGTGAATGGAGAGGTAGGTTCCAGAAACATTTATATAGACAAAGTCAGAGATGCTGGACAATGCTTGGAATGCGAGCATTAGCAGGTAATCAAATCGTTACAGATCTAGAGAGATGGATAAACCCAGGTTAAAGAGGTGTGACTTGTCTCAAGCCAGGACAGTTGGTAGGATTTTGAAAGTCCAGGCCAAATGGTGGGGGGTGAATGTAATGCGACATGAATCCAAGATCCCGGTTGAGGGCGTACTCGTGTGCGGAACTTGGCTGTAAGTTTCTGCTCAGCGTTTCTGCGTTGTCGCGCGTCCTGAAGGCCGCCTTGGCGAACGCTTACCCGGAGATCAGAGGCTGAATGCCCTTGACTGCTGAAGTGTTCCCCGACTGGAAGGGAACATTCCTGCCTGGTCACCTTGTACTTTTAGTGATGTTGTTTCAAAAATAAATATTGGCCAAGACACTGGGGAGAGCTCACCAGTCCTTCCTGAAATATTGCCACGGGATCTTTTACATCCACTTGAGAGGCCAGATGGGCCCATCTCACCTGAAAGATTTTATTCCTCTACAAGAGCATATGTGCTTCATAAAATTCATATTTTGGGTGGTAATATAATTGCTGAATGGAAATCTGGAGCTAATATCGAAATCCATCTTTATCACTGGGTCTACCTGTGGAATGAAAAAATGAAATGAAAATGAAAATCGCTTATTGTCACGAGTAGGCTTCAATGAAGTTACTGTGAAAAGCCCCTAGTCGCCACATTCCGGCGCCTGTCCGGGGAGGCTGGTACGGGAATCAAACCGTGCTGCTGGCCTGCTTGGTCTGCTTTAAAAGCCAGCGATTTAGCCGAGTGAGCTAAACCAGCCCCGTCATATGTCATATATCAGACACTGACCAGTGTTCCTCTGATGTTTCCCCAGTGAAATGACTACTCCAATTTCAGAGGAATTCCAACGAATATCAATTTTGCTTTCGCATCCTAGATATCCACGTGGTCTGCAAGTGACAATGTTCTGAATTCCTGGCAAGGGTTTAGATTTGGTTGACACACAGTAGGGATTTGTTTGAAGCTGACTAAACTCATTTCACATCAGATCCATATCGTTGGTAGATTAAAAGACTTTAACCTCCCCTGGCTGGACTGGATTCAACTCCAGGATCCTGCAATGAAATAGAGTACAGCCCCACTATGGTGGCACCTGCCCCCTTGTTCAATGTGATGTCATGCCTCTCTTTGTTTAACTGTTTGAGTTGCAAAAAATGATTTTCCTTTAAAAAAAATCTTTTTGTTCAAATAAGATTTTCATGGTAACAAAAATGAACCAACAATAAAAGATCCCCCCCCCCCCCCCCCCCCCCCCCCCCCCCCCCCCCCCCCCAAGGGTTGACAGTAACCAGTCCTCTGAAAAAGAAATGAAGGGCTGGCACCTCGAGTAGACACCTCCCACTGAGCCCCTCATGGTACTCAATCTTCTCAAGGTGCAAAAATTGCATCAGGTCCCCCAACCAAGCCAAGGTCTTAGGCGGCATCCTTCGGCCAAGCAGAACTCGCCTCTGGACTATTAACGAGGTGAAGGTTAGGACATCTGCCCTCTTCCCCTCCTGTAGCGCCGGCGTGTCCGATACTCCAAAAATGGCCACCAACGGGCAAGGCTTCAGCTGAACGCCATAAATCCCTGACATTGTATCAAAAAGGAGACCCAGAAACTAACAAGCTTGGGGCGAGACCAAAATATGTGCGTGTGATTCAGCAGCCCCCTAGAACACCGATCACACACATCCTCCACCCCCCGGAGAAGAGCCCACTCATACGCGCCCTACTCAGTGCCCCCTGCGCACCCCCTTGAACAGGATCAGGCTGAACCTCAAACATCAGGAGGCGACCCTGTGAAGAGCCTCGCTCCACACTCCCCACTCAAAGACCAAACCCAGCTCACCCTCCCACCTCTTCTTTACCTCCTCCAACGACACCTCCTCCATTGCCAACACCAGCCCAAAGACATCCAAAATCCTACCCTCCCCTCACTCGGCCAAGGACAGGGCCCTGTCCATCAGCGAGGTCGACGGTACAGGGGAAAAGAAGGAATCTTGTTGCGTAAAATAATCACACACCTGAAAGTACCGGAATACATTCCCTCTGGGGAGCTGGAACTTCTCTAACAACCCGTCGAGGCCGGGGAACCTACTCCCCAGAAAATGTCCCTAAACCTCGCCAACACCTCCCTCTCCCATGCCCTAAATGATGATTCTAAGCCAGACGTCACAAACCTATGTTTCTAGCAAATCGGAGGCAGCAGTTACATGGTGCCCAGTTTAAAATGCTGCCTTAACTGATTCCAAATTCTCACTACTGTCCTCGAAGAGACTCCAGCAGGGGAAACGGGAGTGGGGCATTAGCCAGGGCCCTCAGACACAACCCAATGCACAAAACCTCCTCCATCCATCTCCATACGGAGTCCGGATCCCTGAGCCCCCCAAACCTTATCACTATTTACCACCCAATAATAACACAACAGGTAAAGCCAGCGCTCCCCCGCCCCACCGACTGCCTATCCCTTTGCAAAAACGTCAACCACACAGTGGAGTCTTAAAAACTCAAACAAAAGTAGATATCAAAGGAAAGCCTTTGGAAGACAGACTGGCAGACACTGGAACCAAAACAAAATCCTCGGGAGAATATTCATTTTCACTGACTGTCCCCTTCCTGCTAAGGTCAGAGGGAGGGCAGCTCGTCCTTTCAAATTGGCCTTTGCCACATCCACCAGACTAGAAAAGTTACATTTATGAGCCAACCGGGTTCTCAGATACCGGAAGCGAGTCCTGGCCGGATGAAAGGGCAGCCTCCCCAGGTCAGCTCCCCGCCCTGGGGGTTCACCAGAAAATATCCCTCTTGCCCAGATTCAGCCTGTACCCCGAAACTTCCTGAGCAACTCCATTATCTCCCCCACCTTGGAGAGTGGGTCCGTCATATATCGTAACAAATCATCCGTGTATAAGGACACTCTGTGCTCCCTCCCCCCACGCTCTATCCCCCTCCATCTGGTAGATTACTTCAACGCAATGTCCAGCGGCTCGATTGCTAAGGCAAACACCCCTGCCCTGTACCCTGGTTTAGTTGGAAATGATCTGAGCTCAGGGCATTAGTACGTACACTCACAGTAGGGGGCTTGTACAAAACCGTACCCATGAAATAAAGTTTGACTCAAACTCAAACTGCCCCAGGATCTCAAAGAGGTTCCTCCTCTCAACCCTATTGAACACCGTCTCCGCTCCCATCGAAATAATCACCTCTGGCTCAGTCCCTCAGGAGGGCGACAACACAACATTCAACAATCTCCTAACATTAGCCCACAACTCTCGGCCCTTAACAAATCCAGTCTGCTCCTCCGAGATCACCCCTAGTAGGCAGGGTTCCAACCCACTGCCAACACTTTAACCAACAACTTAACGTCAGCGTTTAACAACAAAATAAGCCGATATGACCCACGTCCCATGGGATCCTTGTGCTTCCTCAGTATCAAGGAAATCGATGGTCAAAACTGATTTTGTATCAGGTGGTTAATCCACTGACTCAGTGTTATGACAACACTTCTGAGCCTAGGAGGAGTGATTTTGGCATTGATTCAATCCTAACAATAAGCGGCCCTTGTGACGGAACCTGATGCCACCCCCCTTCAAACTGGAGAGGGCAGAATGCGTATTAACAAAAAACAAAGAAAAGTACAGCACAGGAACAGGCCCTTCGGCCCTCCAAGCCTGCGCCGACCATGCTGCCCATCTAAACTAAAATCATCTACACTTCTGGGTCCGTATCCCTCTATTCCCATCCTATTCATGTATTTGCCAAGATGCCCCTTAAACGTCACTATCGTCCCTGCTTCCACCACCTCCTCCGGCAGCGAGTTCCAGGCTCCCACTACCCTCTGTGTAAAAAAACTTGCCTCGTACATCTCCTGTAAACCTTGCCCCTTGCACCTTAAACCTATGCTGCTACATAAATGCAACTTGTTGTTGTCCTTGGTACATCAATGCATTACACATGACAGGGCGAGTGTGGGGGCAAGACTAGCGGTGTTCCCTCATTAGGAATGTTCCTGTCTAATGTCTGGTTGTGCAGGAATTATTCAATTTACTGATGTTACCATGGATATGAAAGATAATCCAGGTTACACGAAAATAATGATGAGCAATCAACAGGAAAGGGTTTCGACCCACAATCCTGTTTTATTTTCCTTTAATAAATCACTTGAGAAATTGGAAATGTGGGACACTCTGTATGTCACTTGACTTGGAATTGTTCCGATTCTGAACCAAATGATACTGAGATCTCCATGGTTATTGCTTCATCTGTTTCTATCTTTGTAATTCAGATGCAAGTACAGAGCAGTACTTGTGACTAATTAAGCTGACAAGATGTGGATGTGATTGATGGTTGTGCAAATGAAGCTCTGGCTGAGAAGAAGACAAAGACAATGAGCATTTTGATTATTCTTTGCATTCATTAGCACATCCATAAAACTGAAAAATAAGATTTTTCTCAAACACTTACTGCAAAATGGGCTGAATCAGTCAACAATAGTTCAACTCAAACTACATGTGGAGCACGAAGAGGATGCTTCCCTGAGCGAAGCCTTACCCTTTGGCCGAAGTGTTGAACTGAATGTTCTTTGTTTTATTCTGCTGTTGTAGCTGATTACTGAAGATTGCACGGCAGTATTGGAAGGACAAGAATTCCCTATGTGCCCTGGTCATAGAATCATAGAATTTACAGTGCAGAAGGAGGCCATTCGGCCCATTGGGTCTGCACCAGCCCTTGGAAAGGGTGCCCTATTTAAGCCCATGCCTCCATCCTATCCCTGTAACCCAGCAACCCCACCTAACCTTTTTGGACACTAAGGGCAATTTATCATGGCCAATCCACCTATCCTGCACATCTTTCGACTGTGGGAGGAAACCGGAGCACCCGGAGGAAACCCAGGCAGACACGGGGAGGATGTGCAGACTCCGCACAGACAGTTACCCAAGCTGGGAACTGAACCTGGGACCCTGGAGCTGTGAAGCAACTGTGCCAACCACTGTGCTACTGTGCTGTGGTCACCCTCAAACAACTGCAGTGCCACCAAAAACCTGGATGTTCATGGGATCTGGCTGTGCGTAAAGGAATGGCTGCCACATTTGTCTTTCTAACAGCAGTTGCTGCACCTTAGCAGGCAGGGGTGTTATGGGGGCGGACAAAGGCAGCTTTAGTGATTCTGTTGTTATGGATGCAGAAGCTCATCTCAAGGTCAAATATGACATTAAGGTTGTGAACAATCTAACTTCCGCCTCAACCAGTGCAGCAGAAAGGGATGGAATTGGTTGCTAGGGAACACATTTTGTAATGGGGACCAATGGCTTTGTTCCTTATAATGTTTATTTGGAGGAAATTTCTCCTCATTCAGTACTGCCGGTTGGAAAAGCATATGGACAACTTGGAGACAGCGGAGGGATAGAGAGGGCTATTGAGGGGGGGAGAGTTGGGTGTTATCAGCAGATAGCCAGAAACCAATGTGTTTTTGGATGATGTCACTTCGAGGGAGCGTGTAGGTAGAAGGTAGGTGGGGGTGGGGGGAATTCTCGAAAGACACCAGAGGCAACTGTGCTCGAGTGAGATGAGAGTTGGGCAAATCAATAACTGCAACAGATGTCACGGTGAAGAGCGGGACAAAGGCTGGACAGTTAGGATTTGGGATGTGTAGTTGTTGATGAATTGCGGGATAATTTTCCAGGGATGGATACAGCTAGATGTTGGGTTGGGACTGGGAAGCGTGGAAAATGAAACAAGAAATCAGTAGGGCCTTATCTGTGATTAAAGCAATGGAATTAATGAGGCCACTTGAGATATCAGGGTCGGCAGTGGGGGTGGGGAAGGGGGTGATGACGCCTGTGGCTATGGGTTGGTGAGTTTACATGGAGAGAGACACTGGGAGTAAATACTCAGAACTCAGAGGGGAGAGAAGAGGCTGGGTCGAGATGGAGGTTGAAATGTCTGAAGCTGAGAAGTTTCTTGATGCGGAGGGAGGAGAGATAGCCTCAATGAGCAAATCGTCACGGTTATTGGGCGGGAGATACAGAACAAGGGGAGAGGGTTGGGGAGTGGGTTGGGGAGGGGGCTAGGGAGGGGGTTGGGGAGGAGATTGAGGAGGAAGGTGGAGTGGGGTTGGGGAGTAGACGTAGAACATAGAACGTACACTACAGAAGGAGGCCATTCGGCACATCGAGTCTGCACCACTTAAGCCCTCACTTCCACTCTGTACCTGTAACCCAATAACCCCTCCTAACCTTTTTTGGACACTAAGGGCAATTTGGCGTGACCAATTCACCTGACCTGCGCGTCTTTGGACTGTGTGAGGAAACCGGAGCACCCGGAGGAAACCCACGCACACACGGGGTGAACGTGCAGGCTCCGCACAGACAGTGACCCAGCGAGGAATCGAACCTGGGACCCTGACATGGACATGGGGAGGGGGTTAGGGAAGAGATTTAGGAAAAGGGGAAGTGCAACAAGACTGGGGTGTCATGGTGGGATGCCGCTGAAGATTGGCATGCAGGTACAGCAGGCGGTGAGGAACGCTAATGGCATGCTGGTCTTCATATCAAGAGGATTTGAGTGTAGGCGTAGGGATATCTTGCTGCAGTTACACTGGGCCTTGGTGACGCCACACTTTGAGTATTGGGTGAAGTTTTGGTCTCCTAGTTTGAGGAAGGACATTCCTGCTATTGAGGGTGTCCAGCGAAGGTTCACCAGACTAATTCCCGGGATGGCAGGACTGACATATGAAGAAAGACTGGATCGACTGGGCTTGTACTCACTGGGGTTTAGAAGAAGAGAGGAAATCTAATAGAAATATACAAAATCCTGATGGGACCGGACAGACTAGATGCGGGAAGAATGTTCCTGATGTTGGGGACGCCCAGAATTAGGGGTCACAGCCCAAGAATAAGCAGTAAGGACTGAGATGAGGAAGAACTTCTTCTCTCAGAGAGTTGGGAACATGTAGAATTCTCTACCACAGAAAGCTGCTAGGGTCAGTTCATTGGATATATTCAAGAGGGAGCTGGACGTGGCCCTTTTGTGGCTAAAGGGATTAAGGGGTATGGAGAGAAAGCGGGAGTGGGATCAGCCATGATCATATTGAATGGTGGTGCAGGCTGGAAGGGCCGAATGGACCACTCCTGCTCCTGTTTTCTATGTTTCTATGTTTCTAAACATTGAAGGAGGATTCAAGGACACTCTCCGTCTGCAAGGTTTATTCGCTCATTGAGAAACAATTGAGGTGCAGAGTGAGGAGCCCATAAAACACCCTTCTGAAATCTCTGCATTTCTATTCAGCAGGTACTGCCACAATGACTGTCAGGCTGATAGATACTGTGGGTTAGAGGTTATTGTTCTGTAATATATATGAAGCAAGTTAAAACTATTGACATCCAAAATGATATACATTTTGACTGTAATCCTGTGAATTATGGAAGTCACATGATAAACACATAGGTTTATGTATCTTCTGAGATGGAGAGTACGTTAAAGCATGAAATTCTGTTATTATCTGTTTCAGAAACTATTGATACCGGGACTGAATCGGTGCTGTCCAATAACAGGGAAATTAGCGCTGTTCCCAGCTCAATCTACTGGCCGTTAAGGGGCTAGAGCCGGCACCACGTGGAACACGTCCAATTCCAATGGAAAATGATGGCCGAGATTCTCCGTTCCCCAAAGGCGATTTCGGAATCGGCGATCAGGTGGAGAATCCCTTTCAAGACGAGATTGGGGATGGTGCCTGTTTAACGCAGGTTTCGGATACTCCGCCCCCTCTGAGAAACAGTGTCATCACGTTGTGCGGCGCCCGTCTTTGGGACGGCCTCAGCATGTCACCTGAAGGCCCACCCCCAATGCTCCACCCCAGATGGGCCGAGTTCCTGACCGCGCGGTAGATGTGTGGTCCCAGCCGTGTGGGAAGCCGGCGTGGCGGCTGTAGACTGCGCCCAGCGCTGTCAATGTCGAGGGGGAGCCGTGCTGCTGGTCGGCGGGGATTCGGTGAGGGCTGGGGGGACTGGTGGGGAATGGCCAGGGGGCAGTGAAGGGGTGTCCAGAGGGGCAGTATCTGGCAGGTCGGGTCCGCCAGGGTCTGCCCGGTGCCATGTTGTACGGAGCAACCGCTGCAGATCGTCGGCGTGCACACGCGTGGACACGGACCCGGACATTCTCCAGCTGTTTATTTTGTGGAGGCCGGGGGTTTTACGCGGCGTTGCTGATAACCCCTCACCGGTCGCACCATCGGTGAGGGGGCACCGCCGATGAATTCCACGTAAAACCCCACCTATCCTCAGAATCAGAGAATCTGGCCAAATATTTGATTTGCCGAAGTCGGGATTGACACTCGAGACGCTGAAAAGCTGCAGCCACACATCAGCCAATTCCACTCCCCACACACACACTCCCCACATACACACTCCCCACACACACACTCCCCCCACACACACACACTCCCCACACACGGATACTCCCCACACACACCCACACTCCCCACACACACACACTCCCCACACACACACACTCCCCACACACACACACTCCCCACACACACACACTCCCCACACACACACACTCCCCACACACACACACTCCCCACACACACACACTCCCCACACACACACTCCCCACACACAGACACTCCCCACACACAGACACTCCCCACACACAGACACTCCCCACACACAGACACTCCCCACACACAGACACTCCCCACACACACACACTCCCCACACACACACACTCCCCACACACAGACACTCCCCACACACAGACACTCCCCACACACAGACACTCCCCACACACACACTCCCCACACACAGACACTCCCCACACACAGACACTCCCCACACACACACACTCCCCACACACACACTCCCCACACACACACTCCCCACACACACTCCCCACACACACTCCCCACACACACACACTCCCCACACACACACTCCCCACACACACACTCCCCACACACACTCCCCACACACGGATACTCCCCACACACACACACTCCCCACACACACACACACTCCCCACACACGGATACTCCCCACACACACACATTCCCCACACACGGATACTCCCCACACACACACACTCCCCACACACACACACACTCCCCACACACACACACTCCCCACACACACACACACTCCCCACACACACACACTCCCCACACACACACACTCCCCACACACACACATACTCCCCACACACACACTCCCCACACACACACTCCCCACACACACACTCCCCACACACACACACTCCCCACACACACACTCCCCCCACACACACTCCCCACACACACACACTCCCCACACACACACACTCCCCACACACACACTCCCCACACACACACACTCCCCACACACACACTCCCCACACACACACACTCCCCACACACACACTCCCCACACACACACACTCCCCACAAACACACACTCCCCACACACACACACTCCCCACACACACACATACTCCCCACAGACACACATACTCCCCACACACACACTCCCCACACACACACTCCCCACACACACACACTCCCCACACACACACTCCCCACACACACACTCCCCACACACACACTCCCCACACACACACACTCCCCACACACACACACTCCCCACACACACACACTCCCCACAAACACACACTCCCCACACACACACACTCCCCACACACACACACTCCCCACACACACACACTCCCCACACACACACACTCCCCACACACACACTCCCCACACACACACTCCCCACACACACTCCCCACACACACACATCCCAGCCAACTCCGCTCCCCACACACACTCCCCACACACACACTCCCCACACACACACTCCCCACACACACACTCCCCACACACACTCCCCACACACACACTCCCCACACGCACACTCCCCACACGCACACTCCCCACACACACACTCCCCACACACACACTCCCCACACACACTCATCCCAGCCCACTCCGCTCCCCACACACACTCCGCACACACCCTCCCCACACACACTCCGCACACACACTCCCCGCACACACTCCCCGCACACACTCCCCGCACACACTCCCCGCACACACACTACCCACACACACACTCCCCACACACACACTCCCCACACATCCCAGCCCACTCCGCTCCCCACACACACTCCCCACACACACACTCCCCACACACACACTCCCCACACACACACATCCCAGCCAACTCCGCTCCCCACACACACTCCCCACACACACTCCCCACACACACACTCCCCACACACACACATCCCAGCCCACTCCGCTCCCCACACACACTCCCCACACACCCTCCCCACACACACTCCGCACACACACTCCGCACGCACACACTCCCCGCACACACACTCCCCACACACACTCCCCACACATCCCAGCCCACTCCGCTCCCCACACACACTCCCCACACACACACTCCCCACACACACACATCCCAGCCAACTCCGCTCCCCACACACACTCCCCACACACACTCCCCACACACACACTCCCCACACACACACATCCCAGCCCACTCCGCTCCCCACACACACTCCCCACACACCCTCCCCACACACACTCCGCACACACACTCCGCACGCACACACTCCCCGCACACACACTCCCCACACACACTCCCCACACATCCCAGCCCACTCCGCTCCCCACACACACTCCCCACACACACACTCCCCACACGCACTCATCCCAGCCCACTCCGCTCCCCACGCACACTCCCCACACACACACTCCCCACACACACACTCCCCACACACACACTCCCCACACGCACACTCCCCACACACACACTCCCCACACACACACTCCCCACACACACACTCCCCACACACACTCATCCCAGCCCACTCCGCTCCCCACACACACTCCGCACACACCCTCCCCACACACACTCCGCACACACACTCCCCGCACACACACTACCCACACACACACTCCCCACACACACACTCCCCACACATCCCAGCCCACTCCGCTCCCCACACACACTCCCCACACACACACTCCCCACACACACACTCCCCACACACACACATCCCAGCCAACTCCGCTCCCCACACACACTCCCCACACACACACTCCCCACACACACACATCCCAGCCCACTCCGCTCCCCACACACACTCCGCACACACCCTCCCCACACACACTCCGCACACACACTCCCCGCACACACTCCCCGCACACACTCCCCGCACACACTCCCCGCACACACACTACCCACACACACACTCCCCACACACACACTCCCCACACATCCCAGCCCACTCCGCTCCCCACACACACTCCCCACACACACACTCCCCACACACACACTCCCCACACACACACATCCCAGCCAACTCCGCTCCCCACACACACTCCCCACACACACTCCCCACACACACACTCCCCACACACACACATCCCAGCCCACTCCGCTCCCCACACACACTCCCCACACACCCTCCCCACACACACTCCGCACACACACTCCGCACGCACACACTCCCCGCACACACACTCCCCACACACACTCCCCACACATCCCAGCCCACTCCGCTCCCCACACACACTCCCCACACACACACTCCCCACACACACACATCCCAGCCAACTCCGCTCCCCACACACACTCCCCACACACACTCCCCACACACACACTCCCCACACACACACATCCCAGCCCACTCCGCTCCCCACACACACTCCCCACACACCCTCCCCACACACACTCCGCACACACACTCCGCACGCACACACTCCCCGCACACACACTCCCCACACACACTCCCCACACATCCCAGCCCACTCCGCTCCCCACACACACTCCCCACACACACACTCCCCACACGCACTCATCCCAGCCCACTCCGCTCCCCACGCACACTCCCCACACACACACTCCCCACACACACACTCCCCACACACACACTCCCCACACGCACACTCCCCACACACACACTCCCCACACACACACTCCCCACACACACACTCCCCACACACACTCATCCCAGCCCACTCCGCTCCCCACACACACTCCGCACACACCCTCCCCACACACACTCCGCACACACACTCCCCGCACACACACTACCCACACACACACTCCCCACACACACACTCCCCACACATCCCAGCCCACTCCGCTCCCCACACACACTCCCCACACACACACTCCCCACACACACACTCCCCACACACACACATCCCAGCCAACTCCGCTCCCCACACACACTCCCCACACACACACTCCCCACACACACACATCCCAGCCCACTCCGCTCCCCACACACACTCCCCACACACCCTCCCCACACACACTCCGCACACACACTCCGCACGCACACACTCCCCGCACACACACTCCCCACACACACTCCCCACACATCCCAGCCTACTCCGCTCCCCACACACACTCCCCACACACACACTCCCCACACACACACTCCCCACACACACACATCCCAGCCAACTCCGCTCCCCACACACACTCCCCACACACACTCCCCACACACACACTCCCCACACACACACATCCCAGCCCACTCCGCTCCCCACACACACTCCCCACACACCCTCCCCACACACACTCCGCACACACACTCCGCACGCACACACTCCCCGCACACACACTCCCCACACACACTCCCCACACATCCCAGCCCACTCCGCTCCCCACACACACTCCCCACACACACACTCCCCACACACACACTCCCCACACATCCCAGCCCACTCCGCTCCCCACACACACTCCCCACACACACACTCCCCACACGCACTCATCCCAGCCCACTCCGCTCCCCACACACACTCCGCACACACCCTCCCCACACACACTCCGCACACACACTCCCCGCACACACTCCCCGCACACACACTCCCCACACACACTCCCCACACACACACATCCCAGCCAACTCCGCTCCCCACACACACTCCCCACACACACTCCCCACACACACTCCCCGCACACACACTCCGCACACACACTCCCCGCACACACTCCCCGCACACACACACTCCCCAAACATCCCAGCCCACTCCGCTCCCCACACACACTCCCCACACACACACTCCCCAGCCCACTCCGCTCCCCACGCACACTCCCCACACACACTCCCCACACACTCCCCAGTATTGCAGTGTGGCGACTTGGTAAAAGGTGATTGTGCTGCGGCCAATATCCGTGGCACATGGTGCAGGTCGGAGCACAACGGGTGAATCACGGGGGAGCCCCAGATCTGGCTCCGGGTCGGGTGCCTGGCCGATCGCGAGTAAATTGATCTGCTCCACCCGGCGATCTCACCCTCGCTGGAGGTGGTGGTGGCGTAGTGGTAACGTCACTGAGCCAGTAATCCAGAGAGACGGCGGAATGTTCCGGGGTCCGGGGTTTGAAAAACCCAGTGCTGCAAACAAAGCTTAAACAAAATGCTGAACATCCGCCTTTGAGTTATTCGGATTGTGGAGAGGGTTAAAGAGGGAGTTTCTTCTGAAGCTGGTGCTTGTAACCCCAGGGTTTAGTGATGATTTGGCCCTGAGCTGCTTTTCTCCAGCAAATCTTTAATGTTTGATGCACAATTCTAAGCCTTTACCTTTTATTACTACGGAAATGATTTCCATTTAGTCTTCTCAGTATCACCGTCTATGGGCCATCAAATGACTGTCAACATATAAATTATTCTTAGGGGTCAGTTCCTGTCACAGCGACTTTAGAATTCTGTCCGTGAAGCTGATGGATGTGTGGGGTGAGATGTTATTGTTTTGAAATATGTAACAGGCAAGAAAATGCATTGCAAGTTGTAGATTGTTATCGCACACTGAATATACCCGAACAGGTGCCGGAATGTGGCGACTAGGGGATTTGCACAGTAAATAATAATAAAGATTATTATTACATTATTATTACTGACTAAACACCAAGGGAGGCATCGTCCGGGCTCCGACGCCAACTTTGTGTTCGGTGATTGGCCGGAGAAGCCTCGTTTGCACCGAAACTGGGGCGGAGCCGCTTTGGTGATGCTCCGCCCCCTCCAAAATGACGCACTCACAGAGTACGCCGCACGCCACCGGGACGGCCTCAGGAAGTCACCTTCGGCCCTCCCCCGATGCTTCGTCCCCGATGGGCCGAGTTCCTCTTTTTTTTTGGGAACCTGGGGTGGCGGCTGCGGACTGAGACCAGCGCCGCCACAGACGGGTGGGAGCTGATCCGCGGGCGGGGGGGGGGGGGGCTTTGGTGGGGGCTTGGGGGCACTGGTGGGGGGTGGGGGTGGACCGGGATTGGCTTGGCTGGTTACCGGGGGACAGTTTTTGGCAGGCCGGGTCCACTCTCAGCCGCTGCAGGTCATCGGCGTGCGCATGCGCAACCACGTAGTCGGCAATTCCCTGGCCGTATCGCAGCGAAAGCCGAGAGCTTTACGCTCGTGGCTACCAGCCCCCCACCAGATGGAGAATCGGTGCAGCTTTTGCGCCATTTTTACAGGCGTAAAACGTCACAGTTCCTACTTGGAGAATCCAGCCCCAGGTGTGAAAGTCATATGATAAATAAATGGAGCGGGATTCTCTGTCCTGCCGTACCCGTTCCCTGGTGCAATGCTCCCCTGCCGGCAGCAGGATTCTCCGTCCTGCCGTACCCGTTCCCTGGTGCATCGTGCCCCTCCCGGCAGCGGGATTCTCCGTCCTGCCGTACCCGTTCCCTGCTGCATCGTGTCCCTGCCGGCAGCGGGATTCTCCGTCCTGCCGTACCCGTTCCCTGGTGCATTGCCCCCCTGCCGGCAGCGGGATTCTCCGTCCCGCCGTACCCGTTCCCTGGTGCATCGTGCCCCTGTCGGCAGCGGGATTCTCCGTCCCGCCGTACCCGGTTCCTGGTGCATTGCTCCCCTGCCGGCAGCAGGATTCTCCGTCCTGCCGTACCCGGTTCCTGGTGCATCGTGCCCCTCCCGGCAGCGGGATTCTCCGTCCTGCCGTACCCGTTCCCTGCTGCATCGTGTCCCTGCCGGCAGCGGGATTCTCCGTCCTGCCGTACCCGGTTCCTGGTGCATCGTGCCCCTCCCGGCAGCAGGATTCTCCGTCCTGCCGTACCCGTTCCCTGCTGCATCGTGTCCCTCCCGGCAGCAGGATTCTCCGTCCTGCCGTACCCGGTTCCTGGTGCATCGTGCCCCTGCCGACAGCGGGATTCTCCGTCCCGCCGTACCCGTTCCCTGGTGCACCGCGCCCCTGCCGGCAGCGGGATTCTCCGTCCTGCCGTACCCGTTCCCTGGTGCATCGTGCCCCTCCCGGCAGCGGGATTCTCCGTCCCGCCGTACCCGTTCCCTGGTGCACCGTGCCCCTGCCGGCAGCGGGATTCTCCGTCCTGCCGTACCCGTTCCCTGGTGCATTGCCCCCCTGCCGGCAGCGGGATTCTCCGTCCCGCCGTACCCATTCCCTGGTGCATTGCCCCCCTGCCGGCAGCGGGATTCTCCGTCCCGCCGTACCCGTTCCCTGGTGCATTGCCCCCCTGCCGGCAGCGGGATTCTCCGTCCCGCCGTACCCGTTTCCTGGTGCATTGCTCCCCTGCCAGCAGCGGGATTCTCCGTCCTGCCGTACCCGTTCCCTCCTGCGTCGTGTTCCTGCCGGCAGCGGGATTCTCCGTCCCGCCGTACCCATTCCCTGGTGCATCGTGCCCCTGCCAGCAGCAGGATTCTCCGTCCTGCCATACCCGTTCCCTGCTGCGTCGTGCCCCTGCCAGCAGCAGGATTCTCCGTCCCGCCGTACCCGTCGAGGTCACTCATGCGTGGCTGGTGAGTCCTGGACGCTGACAGAATCCGGTATCTGGCTATGTAAATGAGCCATTAGGGATCACGACGAACAAATTTGGGGCTCGTGAGGGCTGGGGGGGCTGGTGGGGGATGGCCAGGGGATGGCCTGTGGGGTCGAGGATGGCGGGTTGGGTACGCGCACAACCAGCGCCACGTTGTACGGTGCGACCGCTGCAGCTCGTCGTCCTGCGCATGTGCGGCCAGGGACCCGGCCATTCTCCAGCCGATTCTGGCGCTGGAGCCGGGAGTTTCAGCCGGCACCGCTGTTAGCTACTCACCGGTCCCGGAATCGGTGAGGGTCCGGCACCAATTTTTGCGCAGTAAAACGCCCGCCAATTCTCTGTTTGAGACGGCACTTAGCTGCTGAAACGGAGAACCCAGCCCCAGGTCATAACAACATCCAGAGTGGCCTGAATCTGTGATGCACACAATATGATGTGGAGATGCCGGCGTTGGGCTGGGGTGAGCGCTACAGTATTTACATTTATATATATGTTTCTGGAACCCACCACTTCGTTCACCTGAGGAAGCAGCAGTGCTCCGATAGCTAGTGATTCAAAACAAACCTGTTGGACTTTAACCTGGTGATGTAAGACTTCTGACTGTGGACAGAATAGGCGTTCACCCTGTAACACCTCTGCAGAATGTTCTATTATGCTATAGAGAACGGTGTTATCTATAAGGTGTTGTGGGGTGGTGAAGCTCACACCTGGAAACTCACAATCTGTTTCTCAACTCTCAGTTCTTGCTGATTGTCATTCGAGAAAGCTTGAACATAGTAATAGCACGCTTTTATCGGAAATAACTGTAGTGATGAATGTTTAAGCCTGTGCTTAAGCCTATTGTAGGGTTGGGAACACATGTTTTTCAATATACTGCAGAGTAATCACTTGATTTACAGTTTAATTTTATTTAATCTATATTTCTCACCCTCCCTGCTTGAGTTTCCCATTGAGACGGTGTGAATGTGCGTTGAGCTGCCAGCTGATGTGACTGGAGCCAGATGCTTCTGTGTCACAGTTTAAATGAGTACAGCCTCTGGTTGAAAATCAGTTCTCTGATGTTTAGACTCTTTGAGTATTAGCATACAGATGTTTAAGGCATTTGGCTGAAATTCTCCTGTGTGCCCTATGGATAGAAATATAAACTAGAGGACAGAGGACTGCCGCACAGTTCCGTTTATTCACAGAAATCCTGGTCTCGTTGCCCAGAAGCTACAAGCAGGTTGGCGGAGGTTATTGGATTATTTTAGTGTTCCGCTGCGGCGGTACGTTTATGTTATTTCCTGTGCATCCACTCTGTGATCTTACTCAATAAACCTGCAGTATTTACATCACCAAGGGCGAAGGGAAATCTAGCTGAATATGATGAACATTTTTAGGTCTGGGATGGCTCGATTTTTGTTCCGTGATGGGGTGCAAGATCAGTAAATAAAGTTTAGGGACGGCTCAGTCATGATCTAACTGCCTGGCAGGACAGACTTGAGGGGCTGAATGGCCTTCTCCAGTTCAATTATGTTTATAAACAGTATAGATATCTTACCTGTAAAGGTAAAGTGGTGGGACTAATCGGTCCACAGAATCCTGGATTTAAAGGAATATACAACATTGGATAAGGGAGATTTATGGAAGATTCAGGGAGCTCCAAACAGTGGATAACCAGAGTATAGAAAATGCAGGGGGGGGTAATTAAAAAAGCAATTAGGAGGGAGAGGGGGCAAGAAAAAACACTGGGGTGGGGGGGGGGGGGGCAAGATAACGGAAAATCCCAGGGTGTCTCACAAGTGTATTAGGGGCAATAGGGTAGCCATGGAAAGGGTAGGGCCCATTAGGAACCCAAGTGACAGCCACTGTGTGGAGATAAAAACGCAGGTGAGGTATTAAGTGAATATTTTGCATCTGCGTTCACTCTGGAGAAGGACGATGCAAGTATAAAAATCAGGGAGCGGACCTGTGATATAATTGAATAGATTAGCTTTGAGAGGGAGAAGGTTTTAGCGAACTTAAAAGTGGATAAATCCCCAGGCTCAGATGAGATGTATCCCAGAATTGCCGTGTGAGGCAAGGGAGGAGGTTCCAGGGGCTCTGATGCTAATTTTCAAATCCTCTCTGGCCACAGGATAGGTGCCAGAGGACTCAAGGCCAGATAATATGGCAACATTATTCATTAAAAGAAATAGGATTATAAACCAGGTCATTACAGGCCAGTGAGTCTAACCCAGTTGGTAGGGAAATTATTGAAAAAATTTGTTTTTCTTTTTTTTCTTAAATTTAAAGCGTCCGATTCTTTTTTTTCCTAATTGAAAATGAAATGAAAATCGCTTATTGTCACGAGTAGGCTTCAAATGAAGTTACTGTGAAAAGCCCCTAGTTGCCACATTCCGGCGCCTGTTCGGGGAGGCTGCTACGGGAATTGAACCGTGCTGCTGGCCTGCCTTGGTCTGCTTTCAAAGCCAGCGATTTAGCCCTATGCTAATTAAGGGGCAATTTAGCGCGGCCAATCCACCTACCCTGCAGAATGTGCAAACTCTACATGGACAGCTACCCGGGGCCGGGATTGAACCTGAGTCCTCGGCTCTGTGATGCAGCAGTGCCAACCACTGCGCCACTGTGCCGCCCCCCATTGGAAAAGATTCTGAGGGACAGGATTAGTCTGCACTTGGAGAGGCAAGGATTTATCAAGGATAGAAGGGGTGGCTTTGTCAGAGGGAATCATGGCTAAGAAATGTGATTGAATGTTTCGAGGAGGTGGCTCATGGGATCCAGGGCAATTTGGGAAATTGTATCCAAATTTGGCACAGTGGCAGGAGGCAGAGGGTGGATCGAAAAATGCTGCATAGTTTATTAGTCAGAGAGGATAGACTGAGCTAAAGCTGGCATTGACTATGCATAACAGAATCCTAGCTAATTGTTGCCATATCTGAGCATATCAGGGTTATGCTTCAGTTCTATTGAGCATTGGTCACATCTCACCTGGAGCCCGCATTCAGTTCA
Source organism: Scyliorhinus canicula (assembly GCF_902713615.1). Classification (NCBI taxonomy): domain Eukaryota; kingdom Metazoa; phylum Chordata; class Chondrichthyes; order Carcharhiniformes; family Scyliorhinidae; genus Scyliorhinus; species Scyliorhinus canicula. The sequence continues at coordinate 3,842,812 of NC_052157.1, forward strand.
GGCCACCTCACCTCAGGACAGGTATATTGGCTTTGAAGTAGGTGCAATGCAGATGGTACTGGCAACCCAGGGGTTAAGTTATGTGAACAGCTTCTGTGAAAGGCGTGAATTCCCTCACTGTTAGCAGATTGCGGGGTTATCAAATTGAGATATTTCAAATGATGAAGGGGTTCAATAGGGAAATTATTAGCTCTGGTGGAGGAGCCCAGAATGAAGGGGGCATAATCTTAACATTAGAGCTAAGTTGATCAGGAGGGGAATCAGCAAGTATTTCGTCACAAAATAAACAGCAGAAATCTGGAATGTTCCTTCCCAAAGACTGAGAAGTAACCACATTTTTAAAAAATTATTTACGGGATGTGGGCATTGCTGGTTCGGCCAGCATTTATTGCCCATCCCTAATTGCCCTTCAGAAGGTCATGGTGAGCTGCCTTCTTGAACCACTGTAGTTATTGAGGTGTAGATGCACCCACTGTGCTGTTAGGGAGGGAGATATAAACAGAGATATATTTCCAAGTCAGGGTGGTGAGTGACTTGGAGAGGAACCTCCAGATGGTGGGGTTCCCCGGTGTCTGCTCCTCTTTAGCTTTCTAGATGGTAATGGTTGTGGGTTTGGAAGGTGTCATCTAAGAAACATAGAACATAGAACATAGAACATAGAACATAGAATGATACAGCGCAGTACAGGCCCTTCGGCCCTCGATGTTGCACCGACATGGAAAAAATCTAAAGGCAATCTAACCTACACTATGCCCTTATCATCCATATGCTTATCCAATAAATTTTTAAATGCCCTCAATGTTTGCGTGTTCACTACTGTTGCAGGTAAGGCATTCCACGGCCTCACCACTCTTTGCGTAAAAAACCCACCTCTGACCTCTGTCCTATATCTATTACCCCTCAATTTAAGGCTATGTCCCCTCGTGCTAGCCACCTCCATCCGCGGGAGAAGGCTCTCGCTGTCCACCCTATCTAACCCTCTGATCATTTTGTATGCCTCTATTAAGTCACCTCTTAACCTTCTTCTCTCTAACGAAAGTCCATCAGCCTTTCCTCATAAGATTTTCCCTCCATACCAGGCAACATCCTGGTAAATCTCCTCTGCACCCGTTCCAAAGCTTCCACGTCCTTCCTATAATGAGGCGACCAGAACTGTACGCAATACTCCAAATGCGGCCGTACTAGAGTTTTGTACAACTGCAACATGACCTCATGGCTCCCGAACTCAATCCCTCTACCAATAAAGGCCAACACACCATAGGCCTTCTTCACAACCCTATCAACCTGGGTGGCAACTTTCAGGGGTCTATGTACATGGACACCGAGATCCCTCTGCTCATCCACACTACCAAGAATTTTACCATTAGCCAAATATTCCGCATTTCTGTTATTCTTTCCAAAGTGAATCACCTCACACTTCTCCACATTAAACTCCATTTGCCACCTCTCAGCCCAGCTCTGCAGCTTATCTATGTCCCTCTGTAACCTGCAACATCCTTCCGCACTGTCTACAACTCCACCGACTTTAGTGTCGTCTGCAAATTTACTCACCCATCCTTCTGCGCCCTCCTCTAGGTCATTTATAAAAATGACAAACAGCAACGGCCCCAGAACAGATCCTTGTGGTACGCCACTCGTAACTGAACTCCATTCTGAACATTTCCCATCAACTACCACTCTCTGTCTTCTTTCAACTAGCCAATTTCTGATCCACATCTCTAAATCACCCTCAATCCCCAGCCTCCGTATTTTCTGCAATAGCCGACCGTGGGGAACCTTATCAAACGCTTTACTGAAATCCATATACACCACATCAACTGCTCTACCCTCGTCTACCTGTTCAGTCACCTTCTCAAAGAACTCGATAAGGTTTGTGAGGCATGACCTACCCTTCACAAAACCATGCTGACTGTCCCTAATCATATTATTCCTATCTAGATGATTATAAATCGTATCTTTTATAATCCTCTCCAAGACTTTACCCACCACAGACGTTAGGCTCACCGGCCTATAGTTACCGGGGTTATCTCTACTCCCCTTCTTGAACAAAGGGACCACATTTGCTATCCTCCAGTCCTCTGGCACTATTCCTGTAGCCAATGATGACCTAAAAATCAAAGCCAAAGGCTCAGCAATCTCTTCCCTGGCTTCCCAGAGAATCCTAGGATAAATCCCATCCGGCCCCGGGGACTTATCTATTTTCACCTTGTCCAGAATTGCCAACACTTCTTCCCTACACACCTCAATGCCATCTATTCTAATAGCCTGGGTCTCAGCATTCTCCTCCACAATATTATCTTTTTCTTGAGTGAATACTGACGAAAAGTATTCATTTAGTATCTCGCTTATCTCCTCAGCCTCCACACACAACTTCCCACCACTGTCCTTGACTGACCCTACTCTTACCCTAGTCATTCTTTTATTCCTGACATACCTATAGAAAGCTTTTGGGTTTTCCTTGATCCTACCTGCCAAAGACTTCTCATGTCCCCTCCTTGCTCGTCTCAGCTCTCTCTTTAGATCCTTCCTCGCTTCCTTGTAACTATCAAGCGCCCCAACTGAAACTTCACGCCTCATCTTCACATAGGCCTCCTTCTTCCTCTTAACAAGAGATTCCACTTCTTTGGTAAACCACGGTTCCCTCGCTCGACCCCTTCCTCCCTGCCTGACTGGTACGTACTTATCAAGAACATGCAATAGCTGTTCCTTGAACAAGCTCCACATATCCAGTGTGCCCAACCCTTGCAGCCTACTTCTCCAACCAACACATCCTAAGTCATGTCTAATGGCATCATAATTGCCCTTCCCCCAGCTATAACTCTTGCCCTGCGGGGTATACTTATCCCTTTCCATCACTAACGTAAAGGTCACCGAATTGTGGTCACTGTTTCCAAAGTGCTCACCTACCTCCAGATCTAACACCTGGCCTGGTTCATTACCCAAAACCAAATCTAATGTGGTCTCGCCTCTTGTTGGCCTGTCAACATATTGTGTCAGGAAACCCTCCTGCACACATTGTACAAAGAATGACCCATCTAATGTACTCGAACTATATCTTTTCCAGTCAATATTTGGAAAGTTAAAGTCTCCCATAACAACTACCCTGTTACTTTCGCTCTTTTCCAGAATCATCTTCGCCATCCTTTCCTCTACATCCCTAGAACTATTAGGTGGCCTATAGAAAACTCAAAACTATAGAAAACTATAGAAAACCTTGTTGATTTCCTGCAGTGCATCTTGTAGATGGTACACACGGCTGCCACTGTGCGTCAGTGGTGGAGGGTTTGTATGTTTGTGGAAGGGGGAGCAATCGAGTGGGGCTGCTTTGTCCTTGATGGTGTCGAGCTTCTTGAGTGGTGTTGGAGCTGCACTCATCCAGGCAAGTAGGGAGTATTCCAATACACTCCTGACTTGTGCCTTATAGATGGTGGACAGGCTTTGGGGGAGTCAGGAGGTGAGTTACTCGCCATAGGATTCCTAGCCTTTGATCTGCCCTGGTAACCACAGTATTAATGTGGCTAGTTCAGTTCAGTTTCTGATCAATGGTAACCTGCAAAATGTTGATTGTGGGGGGTTCAGTGATGGTAATGTCATTGAATGTCAAGGGGCGATGGCTAGATCCTCTCTTGTAGGAGATGGTCATTGCCTGGCACTTGTGTGGTGCAAATGTAACTTGCCACTTGCCAGCCGCAAGCCTGGATATTGTCCAGGTCTAACTGCATTTGGACATGGACTGCTTCATTATCTGAGGAGTTGCAAATGGTGCTGAACATTGTGCAGTCATCCGCAAACATCCCCACTTCTGACCTTATGATGGAAGGGAAGCTATTGATGAAGCAGCTGAAGATGGTTGGGCCCAGGACAAACCCTGAGGAACTCCTGCAGTGATGTCCTGGAGCTGAGATGGTTGACCTCCAACCACCACAACCATCTTCCTTTGTGTCAGACATGACTCCAACCAGCGGAGAGTTTCCCCCAGATTCCCTATTGACTCCAGTCGGTCTTTATGAGCACAAAGGGACTTGACAGGGCAGACATAGATAAATTGTTCCTATTTGTAGAGGATTCTAAAACCAGGGGCCAAAATATAATATAAGATAAATCACGAATATATCTCGTCAGGAATCCTAGAGAAATTTCTTTAGAGAGTGGTGGGAATGTGGAACTCAGATTGAAGTGAGATATGTTTCAAGGGAAGCTGGATAAACACATGAGAGAAAGAAACAGAAGGATATGTTAATAGGTTCAGTAGTCGGGTGGAATGTAGCTTGTATGGAGCAGAATCATAGAATCCTTACTGTGCAAAGGTAGGCCATTCGGCCCATCAAGTCTACACCAAACCTCTGAAAGAGCAGCCTCCCCCACCCTATTCCCGCAACCCCATTACCCCACCTAACCTTTGGACACTAAGGGGCAATTTAGCATGGCCAATCCACCTAACCCGCACATCTTTGACCGTGGGAGGAAAGCAGAGCACCCGGAGGAAACCCACGCACGCACGGGGAGGATGTGCAGACTCCGCACAGGCAGTGACCCAAGCCGGAATCGAACCTGGGACCGTGGAGCTCTGAAGCCATTGTGCTATCCACAATGCTACCGTGCTGCCCAATGATGCAGCGATGCTAAACACTGTGCCACCATGCCACCCGCTGGCATTGGGGCAGCTGGGCGGAATGGTCTATGTGCGTATGCAATGTAATATTATGCCTGCAGAGATGATTTCCCGATCTGCTTCTCACAGTTTAAAAGAATGGAACAGACTGGCCATTCCCAAGATAAACTATCCCTCAGCTGAAAGTAATGGAATGAGGATTCACCCGTCATCCACAACATGCATTCAAAGGCAGATGCAGGGAACAGAGATGTCCGGGTTTGACCCAGACACGTAGGAATTGTTAAATTGTAACTTCCACAGACTGTGTGCTGATGAAATGTCCAACACATCATACAGTGTTCATTGTCGAATAGAATGTGGATTCTTCCAGTTGAAAAATAACTCATTTCTTTTGAGGTGAGTGCGGGCGATGGGAAAAGGAAGGTGTTTGCAGTTGGTAGCTGTGAAGATAATGACTCTCGGTTTAAACAGCGGGATAGCTGTTATAATCCCATCTGTTGCAGAGTAATTTCCGGCGTCAACGACAATATTGAAATAGCTCTTTTCATCTTTCCAAGGGCATGAACAGCCATCTCTGGGGACATTTACTTGTGAATTATTTTGAATCATCCACCAGCGAAAAATGGAACAAGACAGAGATGAAATTCCATTGAAGATTTTCTGAGCTAAATGAAAAAAAATGGATGCATTGAAATCGATTATTAATGTGAAAGATTCAAAAATCTAGGGATCATAGACCAGAGTTAGGACATTGAAAATAGGATGGTTGTGAGGTTGAATCTTTTCATCCCTTCAGAAGTCGAGTTATGAAATCAAATACAGAGGAAGGCGATTGAATTGGATGGTGGAGACAGGTTCAAAAGACAATTGGATGAGTTTCAGGAGAGTTGAGGGTTTGAGGGGTACAGGGCAGATGAACACTAATGTGGCTCATCGCTGAAACGTTTGGTGGATGTTTGTACTTTGCAAAAAAAAAAAAAAGCACCCACCATGGACCTTGTGGTGTTCTTTGTGTTGTTTATTTCAAGATGGTTGGCGTAGTGTTCCACAAAGACAACAAAATAGCTTTAACGTAAACAAAGCTATGATTTTATTTACACTACTAAACTGGCTTTTGACACTTTAGGATACAGAATTGATCAATAACATCTAACTACACTCATCTACTGCTAATCTCACTACTGGTCTAAGCTATAATCTAACCTTCTCACACGAACTGCTCTGATGACCATCACTAGCTATCTCCTGCATACACTCCACCCCTAAGGTCCAGCACCACTGCTTTATATAGTTGTATCTGCAGCACCCTCTAGTGGCTGCTCTTGACACTACATTAACTCTTGCAATGCTGATAGTTATGATAATAACACAGACCTGTCTGACAGTAAGAGACTGAGCCTGATCTGATGGAGACCGTTAATGTTATAAAAGGATTTGATAGGCTCAAAATAGGAAAGATAAATTCAGGCGAAACACCTTGACCCAGAAAGTGGGGAGAACGTGGAACTTGTTATCACAAGGAATGGTTGAGGTGAAAGTGTGCATACGTTGAAATGGTTCTGCTGAGAGATACCCCTCTTTGCCCCTTCAGCCACATATTGAGCCATGGGGAAAAAATGAACCTCCTGCAATAAAAATTAATTATTTCATTTAAATAATGCCATATCACATCTTCGGAAATATCCAAGCCCCTTCATAATTGGCATTGTGATGTAGTTAAATGTAGCATTCCGTTAGGGCATAGAATGATCCCGCTGATACTGAGGTGCAGGGTCAGCCCTTAGGTTTTTTCTTTGTGTCGTATTGCTTGAGTGAGGAACATTGGCCAGGAGAATTTTGGATAGTGCCGTCTGATCTTCACATTCGTCTGAATGCCTTTGGTTAACAAAAAAAATCAAATAGTTGTTTGGTAATACAAAACTTGAGTATTGCTGAAAAATACATTTTGTCAAAGTTTTTCATCTTGCACTCACCAGGACAAGCACAGGAATGTCAATGCCAGGGGAAACAACACCGTTGTGCTGTGTGACACGAGAGTGCTGATTGGGTGGGAAATGGATTCTGATTGCAAATTGAGTTGATTGAATCAGAGTCCACCAATCAGCACTCTCTTCTCATTCAGTATAAAGTTGTTGTTCCCCCTGATATTGGTATTCTAGCGATTGCCCTGATAAGTGCAAAATGAAAAGCTTTGATGAAATGTATTTTTTCAGCAAGAATCTGTCAATCTCTGAATTAAATTAAGAATTGATCTTGCATCAATTGCCATTTGGAGAAACGTGTACCGCACTCTGTGTGGAGGTGTGTTTCTAATTCCATCCCCAGAAAGATTTGACTCTAATTTTTAGACTCTGCTCCCTTGTCCCCGACTCTTTATTCAACAGAAGAAGTTTCTCGTTATCTCGGAGCTGGTACATTGTGTTTCCATGCACTTACATAGATGAAAAATAAATAATTTGCATTTGTATACAATCAGTCACATCTTTGAGAGCCCTGAAGGTAATGAATTACTTTTGAAGTGATGTCATGTCGGCAATCATAACAGCTAACATGTGAACAGCAAGATCCCATAAACAGCTGTGTTGTAAGTGGGTAGTTCATTTGTTTAGTTGGCGCTTGTTGAGGGATACATGTTGGACAGGACACTGGCTACTGCCCTTGACACCAAACCTAAAGCAGCAACCATGAGCCATACTTTATTAACCTCCTACTCTTCTTTGACCTTGTACTTGGCAGACACAGGGCTTTGCTTCATGTGTCATCCAGCAGTGGGCGGCACGGTAGCACAGTGATTAGCACAGTTGCTTCACAGCTCCAGGGTCCCAGGTTCGATTCCCGGCTTGGGTCACCGCCTGCACGTTCTCCCCGTGTCTGCGTGGGTTTCCTCCGGGTGCTCCGGTTTCCTCCCACAGTCCAAAGAATGAAATGAAATGAAAATCGCTTATTGTCACGAATAGGCTTCAATGAAGTTACTGTGAAAAGCCCCTAGTCGCCACATTCCGGCGCCTGTCCGGGGAGGCTGGTACGGGAATCGAACCGTGCTGCTGGCCTGCTTGGTCTGCTTTAAAAGCCAGCGATTTAGCCGAGTGAGCTAAACCAGGCCCGATGTGCAGATTAGGTGGATTGGCCATGATAAATTGCCCCTTAGTGTCCAAAAAGCTGGGGTTACGGGGTTAGGATGGAAATGTGGGCTTAAGTGGGGTGCTCTTTCCAAGGGCCGGTGCAGACTCGATGGGCCGAATGGCTTCCTTCTGCGCTGTAAATCATATGATTCTATGAACATTCTAAAGATGCGGCACAGCTCTGAGCATCTGTCTCGATTTATATGCTAACGTCTATTCTAATTGGACCACTATGGCAAGCTGTCGCCCACAGGTTTATGTGCGTGTCTGTGGGTAGGACAGTGTGTTGAGACAGGCTACCCCTAGTATCGAAGGTGCGGCAATGTCCCAGGGACCCTTCCCACCCCCTCCCCCCCCCCACCATTGAACTTTATCTGTTTTTTGGCTGCCATTATAAAACTGCCAAAGAGACGCTTTTGTGTTTCTGTGTCCTTGAGGTTGAAGGTGACACTCTCTTCTATCATTATGTATGACTTCCACCCACACTGTAACCCTCACCAAGTCAGCGCTGAATGTAATTCATGCAGGTTCAGCTAATCATGTATGCTGTCGGCACAATTTCTGATTGGCCACCCAGTGATGACTAAATGGCTTGCTGTCATTGGGGTTGTCATGGTAACCCTGGTTGCCTATAACCAGTGAAAGAGCATCTTGATATTAGCATATAGCCGTGCTGACTCATTGTTTAATACTCTTTAATCCAGCGTCTTTTACAAAACTGATCCTCTCCCTGGATCATTGTAGCTGGAATAATACGTGGCTCGTGGCCTGCTGGTTTAGGTTTGGTCGCTAGAGCAGCCGCCAGAGTTTCAGAACACGAGAGTGTCAGTGCGTCAGCCCCACTGAGTGGGCGGGCAGGTCAGAGCCAGTGGGCAGGTGGTGCAAGGAAGGAGGGAAATTGAAAATCGAGTTCCCACAGATAGCAACCATACAATCCATAAAATCTCTACAGTGCAGAAGGAGGCCATTCGGTCCATCGAGTCAGCACCGACCCTCTGAAAGAGCACCCTAACTAGGCCCAGTCCCCCGCCCTATCCCCGTAACCCCTCCTAACCTGCACATCTTGGGACACCAAGGGGCAACTCAGCGTGGCCAATCCACCTAACTCGCACGTCTTTGGACTGTGGGAGGAAAACGGAGCTCCCGGAGGAAAACCACGCACACACGGGGAGAACGTGCAGACTCCACACAGTCACCCGAGGCGGGAATTGAACCCGGGCCCTTGGTGTTGCAAGGCAGCAGTGCTAAACACAGAGGCAATTAACAGAGTGACTAGAATGCGGAATTAGCTATCACATGGAGTAGGTGAAGTGAATCGATTGGTTGTCTTTCAGGGTAGATAAGGACGTGGTGGAAAGGATTCAAAGGGTAAGTTGAATATTTTTGAGGCAGAGGTGGATATATTCTCGGTAAGCAAGAGGACGGGGGTGGTGATAGGTTATTGGGGGGTAGGCAGGTTTCCGATTAGAGCTTATTGGGGGGTAGGCAGGCAGGTTTCCGATTAGAGCTTATTGGGGGGTAGGCAGGCAGGTTTCCGATTAGAGCTTATTGGGGGGTAGGCAGGCAGGTTTCCGATTAGAGCTTATAGAGCTAGATCAGCTCAGCCGTGATCTTATTAAATGGTGGAGTCACCTTGAGGGACTGAGTGGCCTCCTGCTCAGATGGTGATAGTGCGAGATGGAGAGGCTCGAGTAGAACATTAACATTAGCATGGATCAGTTGGGCTGAATCGCCAGTTTGTGTGCTCAACATCCTGGCCTCTTCCCTCTGGTTCACTCGCTCGGGGCGAACGCCTGATGAACCATAGCAATTACAGATGACGCCATTCAGTCCTTTCTCCCTGTGCTGCTGCTAGCCCTCAACTGGAACTATCCATTTCTACACCCTTTCTCTGTATCTTTTTGTACTCTTCTGTTTTAAATATCTTTTTCATTATGCCACTAATGATGGATTAAGTGAATGGGCAAAACATTGCCCAACGGATTTCAATGTAGGCAAATGTGAGGTCATCTACTTTAAATTTAGATGGATAAAAATATTTTTCTAAATAGTTCAAAAACAGTGGAGCCAGGTCCAAAGAGATTGGGGGTCCCTGTACATAAATCATTAAAATATCATGACCAGAGAATATTATCGGAAAGGCTAACGGAATGCTGGCTTTGTATCCAGAGGGTTAGAATACAAGGGGTAGAAGTTGTGTTTCAGCGACACACAGCCCTGGTTGAACCTGGAGTTACCAGAAGCAGCTCTGGGCCCCCACACCTCGGGAAGGATCGCCCTTTTAGGGGAGCAGCATGGACTTACCAGCGTAACACCTCAACTCCAAGGGTTTAATTGCAAGGAGGGATCACACAGACTAGGTCAGTATTCCCTGGAAATTAGATGGTTGAGGGGTTATTTGCTTAGATACTTAGGGGAACAGTTAGCACAGATAAAGAGAAACGGTTTCTGCTGCCTGGCTCTGAGTCAAGGACGAGTGAGAAATTTGTTCCAGACCTTTCCGGAGCGTAATTAGGAAGCATTTCTATGTGTAGATGCTGGGAGAAGTTTGAAACTCTCATCTGTAAATGTGATTTCACGAAGCTCTGGAACTGGAACACACTCAAGGGGTTAAACGATCTCTTCCCGTTTTTAAATTGTGTTGTTAATGATTTGTGTGACTCCTGTTATTAAACTGCATATTGGTTTTATGGAGTAAGATATGGAGTAAGATTCATTTAATGTCATCTCAGACCGCTGGAAATATGGATGGTCAATTGTTGGTTAATTGAATGTCCTGTCGATGATTACTTGCAAGGAGATCATTCATCACAAGATTGATTTCCCCGAAGGAGCTGCTAGTTTGATAAGCAGAGTACACTGGTACAAAGATGCTAATGTTCAGGATATAACTCTTAGGAGATCAATTTTGCGAAACCTATCGGCAGTGGCAAGGGGTTACCTCCACTGCCCACCACAGCTAGAAAGGACTTTGATTGAAATGTCTCAGCGTTCTCTGTAACCCATGAATGACAGGGTTTCGCAAAATCCTAGAATATTCTTATAATAAGCTGTCCCCTGCCCAGTCTTCATCTCACAAAGGGCAGAATCTTCCGCCTGGAATCTAAGTTTGGCAGGGAAGTTGGTGTGATAGCCGCTGGGTGGCAAGATAGCTGAACACGCGTGATCTTCCAATGTTCAGCTCATACATGTTCATGGATCTGTGAGGAGAACAGCAAATCCGTGATGGGATGGGCAGGAAGTTATCTGCCCCGCCATTAACCCATGGGGTTGAAGGCCCTGCCGCCATATGTAAACGACATCCATTCACACTTTGCAGGCGAGGAGTTCTGCATTAATCCTCCAGAGACCTTGTGCTGGGGAAGCTGGCAGAGGTGGGGAAGCTGGCAGAGGTGGGGAAGCTGGCAGAGGTGGGGAAGCTGGCAGAGGTGAGGGACCACATCCTGGGACACACGAGGGTGCCTCCAGCATTGCCTTGTGTTCATTTCTAGATAAAAAAACACTGCCAGCAGTACACCGATTGTCGGGCCAATGCTCACCTTTGCAGTGAACCCTGCTGACCAGCGTCCTTCCTATAATGAGGCGACCAGAACTGTATGCAATACTCCAAATGCGGCCGTACTAGAGTTTTGTACAACTGCAACATGACCTCATGGCTCCGGAACTCAATCCCTCTACCAATAAAGGCCATCACACCATAGGCCTTCTTCACAATCCTATCAACCTGGGTGGCAACTTTCAGGGATCTATGTACATGGACACCGAGATCCCTCTGCTCATCCACACTACCAAGAATTTTACCATTAGCCAAATATTCCGCATTCCTGTTATTCTTTCCAAAGTGAATCACCTCACACTTCTCTACATTAAACTCCATTTGCCACCTCTCAGCCCAGCTCTGCAGCTTATCTATGTCCCTCTGTAACCTGCAACATCCTTCCACACTGTCTACAACTCCACCGACTTTAGTGTCGTCTGCAAATTTACTTACCCATCCTTCTGCTCCCTCCTCTAGGTCATTTATAAATATGACAAACAGCAACGGCCCCAGAACAGATCCTTGTGGTACGCCACTCGTAACTGAACTCCATTCTGAACATTTCCCATCAACCTCCACTCTCTGTCTTCTTTCAACTAGCCAATTTCTGATCCACATCTCTAAATCACCCTCAATCCCCAGCCTCCGTATTTTCTGCAATAGCCTCAGTGAATCTGTGAATGAATTGAAATGATACATTCAATGAGCATGTCCTTTTCTCCTCCATCTCAATGCCAGACAGCTAGTGCTACCCCTTCTCCTAGTGTCTGTCTAAACGTGGCATCATCACCTCACCCCTTCCAGGTAAAGGACATTCTGGACGACCAGAGATGGATGTTCCTCCCATTTATGAATGAATAAATGTGGAGAAATGCTCTTTGACCAGGGTGATGAGAACCTTGTGCAAGATGCCTCCCTCTGGCACTATTCAGCTTGCCCCCATTACCCCCAAGATTCTGTAAAGAGACCTTTGCCTTGGCAGCAGAGAAAGACTAACCATAGGAGTCAGCCATCGCCATTCACCCGTGGGGAGGGCCATTTGGAGTCACAAGTTGACTGGCTTCCACCAGCTGTGCCTCTTGGAGGAATCCACCTCCCTTCCTCTCCCCAACCCTGACTCGGCCAAAGGTAAATGGCTCAGAATGAGGAAAGCTCCGCACCTGGCTGGGATCTGGCTGTTGTGAGATCTGTATCGGGACCAAGCCTGCTGGAATGCAGGTTCACCATTGAGAGGAGAACCACAAGTGAACAAGGTTAACATCAGTTTCCTCAGGATTATCAGGGTGTCCCTTTAGTAACCACTTGTCCTGGCCGTCAACTCCACCTTCCTGAAAAAACCCTCCTCCCACTTTGATGGATTTCACTGATTGGTCAAGGTCATATTGGAATAATGATGTCCATTTCCTTCCAGACTCGCTCCACCACCGCCTCGTGTCCAACTTCCCCCTCATCACCCTTGACCCACTCAATATCACCATTCCTCCCCCCCACTCTCACCCTTGAACCACCCTGGACCCTATCATGATCCATCTCCACATGCTTTCCCTCCCATTCAGAGCTTGCATCTCCATGCCCACCCTGACCCGGCCCCCTTCCTTGTTTTCCAAGCCTGGTCCTCTGCCCAAACCCTCCCCTTCACATACCAGACTCTCAACCGGGATCTGTCTGCCTACCACAGCCCACTCCTCCCTTTGACAGTGACTGGTCCCTCCTATCACCAGTACCCTGGGTTCACCCTCTCGGACCCCACTGTCAACATCACTGACCCGCCATCGGGAGCAACTACTCGCAGCACCACCATGCCAACCCGTGGATTGTGTGTACCCATTCAGGGAGCAGCCCTTGTCCATGCCCGTTTGCCGCATTGACCACCCATATCCCCCACCGACTGCCGAGGGCTCTGGCCGTGCGGCTGAAGGTTATCACTACCAGGGAATTGGCAATCGTGGTTAAGTGAGCACTTCACACAACCCAAGTGGATTCCCGTGGATAGACGGCCATGTAGCATGTGGGAGATGTTGCCCAGCACCCCAATCACACCCTGATGCCTGAACGCTGCGGGAGACAACAGCACACACGCAGCAGCCAACATCCAAACACCCAGGGCATGGGGCACAGCTCCAGGGACATGTCCACAGCCGGAGGGGGGGTGAGTACTACAGGGAGGGGACGAGCACCCGGTCCAGGTGACGCTACGAGTGGGTGTCCGAGGTTCAGGGTCTGGAGTCCGGTGAGGGGGACTCGCTGTGGCCAGGTGTGGGTGGGCAGGGTGGGGTTGGGGTTGGAGAGCGGGGGGGGGGGGGAATCAATGGGGGAATGGAGGGAGCCATCGCTGTTTGTCAGCCTAACACCCTGTCCCAATGCCTTACAGATACTGAACAGTATGGCAGGGATATTGGACCCAGAACCTGCTCTAGTGGAGCTGCTGCTCGGCCGGGCGGCTGGACGCCGGAGACGGCGGCAGCAGCGACTGCAGATGCTCGAGGCGGTGGCCCATGTGCCGGACCCCGCCCCACACCCTGAGGACACGGCCGCCCATCAGGCCAGGGAGGGACCCAGAGGGGGAGTCCCGCGACGGTCCAGGGTGTACAGGCGTCGCTGGTCTTTCAAACAAATGACCGTCAGCGTGTGTCGCTCCCGGTGGCCGTCAAGGTTACTGCAGCCCTGAACGTTTACCCCTCGGGATCCTCCCAGGGCTCGTGCGGGGAGCTCTGTGGCATCTCGTAGCCCACAGCCCACATCCCACAGCCCACAGCAGCATCCGGCAGGTCACGGAAGCCCTGTTTGCCCAGGCGGTAAACTGCATCATCTTCAACATGGATCAAGCCCAGCCAGATGCCCGGGCAGCAGGTTTCTCCGCCATTGCCAGGATGCCCCAGGTCCAGGGGGTAATAGATACCACGCCGGTCGCCCTGTGCTCACTGGGCATCTGGGAGTGCCTGACATTGACAGGAAGGGGTTCCACTCCCTCAACATACAGCTCATGTGTGACCACCAGATGAAGATCATGCACGTGTGTGCACGTTTCCTGGGGAGTGTGCACGGCAGCTACATCCTGGGGCAGTCGGTCATCCCCGGCCTCTTTGAGGGCCACCCCAGGATGGGCGGCGGGCTCGTGGGGGATAAGGGGTACCCGCTGAGGACCTGGTTAATAACGCCAGTACGGAGGCCAGAGACTGAAGCAGAGACCCGGTACAACAAGGCCGGTGTGGCCACCCGGCCTGTGATTGGGTGGTGTAACGGACTCCTCAAGGTGCGGTTCCGATGCCTCAACCACTCCAGAGGTGCCCGGCAGTAAACCCCCCGGAGGGTCACCCGCTTGGTGGCGGTCTGCTGTGCCCACCACAACCTGGCACAGTAGCGAGACACCGGGGAGGAACCTGAGGGCCAGCTGGAGCCTGGTTTACACTGGAGTGCTGAATTTGGGCTGCGTCACAGTGCTAAATTGGGAGATCGGTGACTGAGGGAGTTTGGTGAGGAGGGAGCAAGGTGCTCCTTTCCTTTCCTACATTTCCTCAAAGAGCGTGAGGGGAGCCTGGAGTTTACAAAGAGAGCATCTGACTGGGAGCAGAGTCGGAGAGCGGGGTTCCAGCTGGTTCACAGGGCAGCTACATTCTGTAAGGTAAGAGTTCTAGGGGCAGCAAGCTATATTTGTATCATCCACAGCAGATTCACCATTTTAGAGGGTTCACTCAAGAGGGCCTAATAGGTGTTTAATCCTTAATTGTTTATTTATTTTCCTTTTAAATCTCTTTGGGAATTCAGATCAGAGGGGATGGAGGCTAGGGCAGTTGCATGAAAATGAAAAATGAAAATGAATGAAATGAAAATAGCTTATTGTCACAAGTAGGCTTCAATGAAGTTACTGTGAAAAGCCCCTAGTCGCCACATTCCGGCGCCTGTCCGGGGAGGCTGGTACGGGAATCGAACCGTGCTGCTGGCCTGCTTGGTCTGCTTTAAAAGCCAGCGATTTAGCCTGGTGAGCTAAACCAGCCACCAGCATGCTCCTCCTGTAGGATGTGGGTGGGCGAGGGACATCACTAATGTCCCCACTGACTACACCAACGGGACGTGCACCCAACTCCAGCTCCTCGGAGACTGCGCTAGGGAACTGGAGCTGGATGAACTTCGGATCATCCGGGTGGCAGAGGAGGTAATAGAAAAGAGTTACAGGGAGGTAGCCACACCCAGGGTCCAGGACAAGAGTAGCTGGGTTACAGTCAGGGAAAGAAAACTAACAGGCAGACAGTGCAGGGATCCCTCGTGGCCGTTCCCCTTCAAAACAAGTACACCGTTTTGGATGCTGTTGGGGGGGCACCTACCAAGGGGAAGACCCTAGCGGCCAGGTCTTTGGCACTGAGCCTGGCTCTGTGGCTCAGAAGGGAAGGGGGAGAATAGAAAAGTAATAGTGATAGGAGACTCAATGGTTAGGGGACTAGATAGATTCTGTGGTCGCGAGCGAGACTCCCGGAAGGTATGTTGCCTCCCGGGTGCCAGGGCCAGGGATGTCTTGGATCAAGTCTACAGGATTCTTAAGGGGGAGGGGGAGCAACCAGAAGTTGTGGTGCACATAGGCACCAACGACATAGCTAAGAAAAGGGATGAGGATCTCAAAAGCGATTTTAGGGAGTTAGGTTGGAAGCTAAAGAGCAGGACGAGCAGAGTAATAATCTCAGAATTGCTACAGGTGCCACGTGCAAGTGAGGCAAGGAACAGAGAGCGAGTGCAGCTGAACACGCGGCTACAGGGCTGGTGCAGGAGGGAAGGCTTCAGATATGTGGATCATTCGGATATCTTCTGGGGAAGGTGGGACCTGTACATGAAGGACGGATTGCACCTAAACTGGAGGGGCACCAATATCCTGGGTGGGAGGTTTGCTGGAGCTCTTCGGGAGGGTTTAAACTAGTTTGGCAGGGGGATGGGAACCAGAGCTATGGATCAGAGGATAGGGTAGCTTTTGAACAGGCAGAAATAGTATGCAGCAAGTCTGTGAGGAAGGATAGACAGTTGATAGGGCAAAGTTGCACTCAGTGGAATGGGTTAAAGTGTGTCTGTTTCAATGCAAGGAGTGTCAGGAATAAGGGAGATGAACTTAGAGCATGGATCAGTACTTCGAACTACGATGTTGTGGCAATTACGGAGACGTGGATTTCACAGGGGCAGGAATGGTTGTTAGATGTTCTGAGGTTTAGATGTTTTAAGAAGAATAGGGAGGGAGGTAAAAGAGGGGGGGAGTGGCACTGTTAATTAGCGAGTGCACCACAGCTGCAGAAAAGGAGGTAGTCGAGGAGGGTTTGTCTACTGAGTCAGTATGGGTGGAAGTCAGAAACAAGAAAGGAGCAGTCACTTTATTGGGAGTTTTCTATAGACCCCCCAATAGCAGCAGAGAGATGGAGGAACAGATTGGGTGGCAGATCTTGGAAAGGTGCGGAAGTAATAGAATTGTTGTCATGAGTGACTTCAACTTCCCTAATATTGACTGGAACCTCCTTAGTGCAAATGGTTTGGATGGAGCAGATTTTGTCAGGTGTGTACAGGAAGGATTCCTGACTCAATATGTAGATAGGCCGACGAGGGGGGAGGCCATATTGGATTTGGTGCTCGGCAACAAACCAGGCCAGGTGTCAGATGTGGGAGAGCATTTCGGTGACAGTGACCACAACTCCTTGACCTTTACCATAGTCACGGAGAGGGATAGGAACAGACAGTACGGGAAGGTATTTAAATAATAATAATAATAATCGCTTATTGTCACAAGTAGGCTTCAATTAAGTTACTGTGAAAAACCCCTCGTCGCCACATTTCAGTGCCTGTTCGGGGAGGCCGGTACGGGAATTGAACCCGCGCTACTGCCTTGTTCTGCATTACAAGCCAGCTGTTTAGCCCACTGTGCTAAACCAGCACATAATTGGGGGAGGGGAAATTATACTGCTATTAGACAGGTGCTGAGGAGCATAAATTGGGTACAATTGTTCTCAGGGAAATGCACAACAGTAATGTAGAGGTTGTTTAAGGAGCACTTGCTGCGAGTGCTGAATAGTTTTGTCCCACTGAGACGAGGAAGGAATGGTGAGGTGAAGGAGCCTTGGATGACAAGAGAAGTGGAGCTTCTAGTCAAGAGGAAGAAGGAAGCTTACGTAAGATTGAGGAAACAAGGATCTGACTCGGCTCTAGAGGGATAGAAGGAAGCCAGGAAGGAACTCAAAAATGGACTGAGAAGAGCTAAAAGGGGGCATGAAAAAGCCCTGGCGGGAAGGATTAAGGAAAGCCCCAAGGCGTCTCTCAAATACGCCCACACACACTGACTCAAAAACTCACACATTCACTCTTACTCACACTCATGTACAGAACTCACTAATTCTCAAATACACACTCATACTCACTCTCACAGTCAGATATCCACTGACTCTCAAACACGCTCACACTCGCTCTCTCACACACAGTCATACTCACTTACACTAACACATTCCTTAACTCTCAGACACACCGCTTATACTCACCCACACTCAGTAATTTGCAAATACACACACTCAGAAGCACTCTGACACTCACTTACTCTCAGAACACACCCCCACACTCACTGGCTCTCACATATAAGCTCATTTACACACATATGCTCAAGCACATGCTCACACACATACATGTAATAATAATAATCACTTATTGTCGCACGTCGGCTTCAGTGAAGTTACTGTGAAAAGCCCTGAGTCGCCAAATTCTGGCAAAGCTGGTACGGGAATTGAACCGGCGCTGCTGGCCTTGTTCTGCATTACAAGCCAGCTGTTTAGCCCACTGTGCTAAACCAGCCCCACTCACTCACAAGCTAAGCATGTTCCCTTTTTAAATCAGAATTTACCAATCTGGCTTGCTTCGAGACATTGTTCGTGCTTTCATGATAAAGACTTCAATGCAAATTTTCACTGCGTTTAACATATGGCAATAAATTTATTTAGAACAAAACTTTATTCTGAATCAACATTGAGTGACCAAAGTAGAAATCTCTCTTTTTATTGTTCAGTCACCATTTGAGGAATAAAATTCTACAAATGGTTTGGATGTCCGTACAACGGTGAAATGCTGACATTGTGCGTTGCTGGAGGAGGTGCTGACGACCCGGGGACTGGAGAAGGGGGTAGTGTCGGTGGTGCACGGAGCTATTTTGGAAGAGGAGAAGGCACCCCTGGAAGGGATCAAACAAAGTGGGAGGAAGAGTTGGGAGAGGATATGGAGGAGGGGATCTGGTGCGAGTTGCTCCAGAGAATTGCTGCCTCCACCTCGTGTGTGAGGTTGGGGCTGATACAGCTGAAGGTGGTATATAGAGCGCACCTCACGAGGGCGAGGATGAGCCGATTCTTTGAAAGAATAGAGGATGTGTGTGAGCGTTGCGGGGGGGGGGGGAGCCCGCTAATCATGTTCATATGTTTTGGTCCTGTCCAAAGCTGGAGGATTACTGGAAGGAGGTTTTTAGGGTCATTTCTAAAGTGGTGCACGTGAAACTGGACCCGGGCCCCCGGGAGGCCATATTCGGGGTGTCGGACCAGCCGGGGTTGGAAACGGGTGCGGAGACAGATGTTGTAGCCTTCGCCTCGTTGATCGCCCGAAGGCGGATCCTGGTAGGGTGCAGAGCAGCCTCTCCACCCTGTGTCCTGGCGTGGCGGGGGGACCTGCTGGAATTCTTGACTCCTGAGAAGGTTAAGTTTGAACTGAGGGGAAGGACGGGGGGGTTCTACAATTCATGGGCATTATTCATTCTGCACTTTCAAGAACTGGATAACATCGAACATTAGTTGGGGGGGGGGGGATAGATGGGAGGGTTGGGGGGGGAGGGGAGCTGTGTGTGTTAATGGTGACTATGGGTGGATCCCTAATTCCTTTTTGTCACTTGTTTATGTTAACATGTGGGCTGATGTTTGGGGATTTGGTGGGAGGATGGGATCGTTGTTATTGATATGGGGATTGGCATATTCGTTACTGATTATTGTTTATTGTCGGTGGGTGTAAATTTGGGAGAAAATGTGAAAAAGGGGGAGAAAAAAAAAAATTAAAAAAAAAAGAAACTGGCTTCACCCACTGCAGATAACTGAATCACCACCATTTCCGATTCCAGTTTATCGAGTCTTCTCTTGGCTAAATCGCTGGCTTTTAAAGCAGACCAAGCAGGCCAGCAGCACGGTTCGATTCCCGTACCAGCCTCCCCGAACAGGTGCCGGAATGTGGCGACTAGGGGCTTTTCACAGTAACTTCATTGAAGCCTACTCGTGACAATAAGCGATTTTCATTTTTATTTCATTCCAGGCCGCCGACACCAATGGAAATGGAGTCTCCCCAGAGGCCAATACAACAAGCCCTTCAGCCACTGGCTACACCACGAGGATGTCTGATACCATCCACACTGAGGACACCATCCTGAGGGTATCTCCAGCACAGACAACTGGGACAACCATAGGCTCAGGGTGCCTGAGTCAACCAAGGACAAGGTTCAAGGACTAGTCTACAAATGGACTTGCTTTTTTTTAAAAGGGCGGGAAAAAGAGGCGCGATATGAAGGAAGTCACATGTGTGTAGGGTGGGAGTTCTCCCCTGGGGGCGGCCGAGCTGCTCAGTACTGTTCATAAACTCTTATTGTTAGTCCCTTGTCGTCAGTTATCACAATCCGATTACTGTGACAGCCTCTTTCTATACTGTTTGATTTTATGAACTCTTCACTAGACTCTGATCAATATGTGGCATAGACTTTCTGATAGGTAATGAAGATCAATATTACTGAAATTATTTTGCTGGCTGCTCACTATTTCCTCTTCTACTAGCATGTGGAATAGTTAAAGGGAATATTTTGAGCACATTTCAGCAAAAAAGGAGTCCACAGGATTCTTCCTCTTGGACAGTCCGTCAGGATGACTCACTTCCACTCCGAGCAGGTGGGTTCTGCGGTGGTCGAATCGTCCAATCCTGGGTCCGCGGACTCTGCCAGAGGTGTGGCGGGTGGTGTTTGATGAGGTGGGTGAGGTGGGACGCTCTGGATTCTACACCCTCCTTCCGCTGTTTACGCTTGGCCTCCGCATGCTCCACCCTGCGACGCTGAAGGTGATTGGCCCCTTCGCAGATGCTTTTTCTCCAGCATGTGCGTTCTAAGGCAGCGATTCCCATGTGCCAATGGGGATGTTGCATTTATTTAGGGCGGCTTTCAGAGTGTCCGTGTAGCATTTCCTCTGCCCTCCCAGTGATCAGTGCGGAGCTCGGAGTAGAGCACTTGTTTTGGGAGTCTTGTGTCGGGCGTGTGGGCAATGTGACCCGCCCATCGCAGCTGGTCGAGCGTGAGCAGTGCCTCGATCCTGGGAATATTGGCCTGGGAGAGGATGCTCACGTTGGAACGCCTTTCCTGCCAGTGGATTTTGCAGGATTTCGCAGAGGCAGCATCGGTGATGTCTCTCCGAGGATTTGAGGTGTCTGCTGTATATTGTCCATGTTTCTGATGCATACAGGTGGGCGGGAACCACGGCTGCTCTGCAGACCATGAGCTTGGTGCTAGGTCTGAGGTCTCGGTCTTTGAACACTCTGCCCCTCAGGCGGTCGAAGACTGCACTGGCGGATTGGAATCGATGTTGGATTTCATCCTGAATGTCTCCTTGCGCAGAGAGGAGGCTCCCGAGATATGGGGAATGATCCACATTGTTCAGGGGCTCACCGTGGATCTTGATGGTTGGGGGACGGTTTTGTGCGCAGGAGCGGCTGGTAGAGAAGCTTTGTTTTCCGGATGTTTAGTTTGAGGCCCATTCTCTTATATACCCCGGTGAATGCGCCGATGGTTTGTAGCTCGGCCTCTGAGTGTGTGCACACACAGGCATTGTGAAGTGAAGAAAGCACTTGACGAACTACATTCCACCATCAACAACCAAGAAACAAATCACCCTGAAGCCCTGACAGTCGTGGCTGGAGACTTCAACCAGGCCAACCTCAGGAAGGTCCTACCCAAACTCCATCAACATATCTCCTGCCCCACCAGAGGTGCAAACACCCTGGACCACTGCGACACGAGAATTAAAGGTGCCGACCGCTCCATTCCCCGACCTCACTGTGGCAAATCCAACCACAAGTCGGTATTCCTACTTCTGGCTAACAAACAGCAACACAAGCTGAGCCAATCAATAAAACCGTGCAGTGCTGGTCCGAGGAATCAGAGGACATTGTCCGCGACTGCTTGGAGTCTGTGGATTGGTCCATATTCAAGGCCGCAGCAGCTAACCTGGATGAGTACGCATCCACCGTCACAGACTTCATCAGTAAGTGTGTCGAGGACTGTGTACCGAAGAAGACAATACGGGTATTCCCCAATCGGAAACCCTGGCTCAACCAAAGGGTTCACTCCCTGCTGAAGTTCCGGACGGAGGCGTTGAAGTCTGACGACCCTGACCTATATAAGAAATCCAGGTACGACGTACGGAAAGCCATCAGGGATGCTAAAAGACGACTTCCGGTTGCGGCTATGCGGAGCTAAGCCTCACGTTCGGCAACTCCTGCTAGAAACGCACTTTGGGGCTCTTTTCAGGGCCCCCAATGAAGCTTTATCAACGATTTCCGACATGGGAAGGGGTCTGCAGTAGATCCCTACGGTCCTATGGTCCGGACCAGGAGTGGGGTGAGCAGAAAAGCGGTGGCACCGCCTCTGGAAAAGTGGGGAAAGGAAACAAAATGGCGGCCAGCGGAGCCCTCGAGGAGCTGAGGCAGTGGGCGCAGGAGCAGCAGGAGACTCTGCTGCGCTGCTTCCAGGAGCTTAAGGTGGAGCTGCTGGAGTCGCTGAAGGCTACCACCAGAGAGCTGATGGAGACTCAGACAGCCCAGGGGGCTGCGATCCGGGAGCTGCAGCAGCAGCAAGCCTCCGAAAGGGAGGATGAGGTCGTGGCCGTGGCGGGGAAGGTGGAGATGCACGAGGCGCTCCATAAAAGATGGCAGGAGCGGTTCGAGGAGCTGGACAACCGGTCGAGGCGGAAAAATTTACGGATTCTGGGCCTCAAGGAGGGGCTGGAGGGGTCGGACCTGGCGGCCTATGTGGTCGTTTTGTTGAACTCGCTGATGGGGGCTGGGTCCTTCCAGGGGCCCCTGGAGCTGGAGGGGGCCCACAGAATACTGGCTAGGAGGCCCAAGCTGAACGAGCCGCCGCGGGCGGTGTTGGTGAGGTTCCACCGGTTCGTTGACCGGGAGTGCGTGCTTCGGTGGGCCAAGAAGGAGCAGAGCAGCAAGTGGGAGAACATGGTGGTGCGGATCTTCCAGGACTGGAGTGCGGAGGTGGCTAAGCGGAGGGCCGGGTACAACCAGATGAAGGCGGTGCTCCACAGACAGAGTGTGAAGTTTGGCATGTTGCAGCCGGCGCGTCTGTGGGTCACCTACAAGGACCGGCACCATTATTTTGAGTCCCCGGAGGAGGCGTGGGCCTTTGTGCAGGCCGAGAAATTGGACTCAAACTGAGGGTCAGGGATGGGGGTTTTGTATGTAAATGTAACTGTGTCTATTTTTTTTGGAGGGGGGTTCTCTGTTTCATGCAGGATGTGTGTTAGCTTTAGGGTGGGTGGGACGATGTCTTTATGTCTTTTTGTATGGGTCTGGTGGACAGGTTCGGGCAGGGAGGTAAACTGGGAGTGTGGGGAGCTGGTGGTGGGGACTGGCAATGGGAGTTGCCCTAGAGGAGCCGGGGTTGGGCAGGGCGAAAGCGCGGGCTTTTGTCTGGTTTCCTCTGGAGGAGTAGCCCCACGTGGAGAGGGGTCGGAGGTGTGGCGGAGTCGCCGGGGTCAGCAGAAGTTAGTTGGCTCACAGGAGTGCTATGGAGGGGGGGGGGGGGGGGGGGGGGGGGGCGCGGCTAGGAGGGGTCCTAGCCTGGGGGGGGGGGGGGGGGGGGGGGGGTGGTGTACCGGGTTGCTGCTGAAACGATCAGGAAGGAGCTGGAGGATGCAGGGGGTGCTGGGGGGGGGGGGGGTTGCCGCCGTGGGGAACAGGTCGAGCGGGGACGCTGGCCAGTGGTGGGCAGGAGATGGGTTATGGCTAGTTGGCAGGGGAGGGGGGCAGGGAGTCCTCTGATCTGGCTGATAACCTGGAATGTGAGGGGGCTGAATGGGCCGGTCAAACGGGTCCGGGTGTTTGCGCATGTGGCCATGCTCCAAGAGACGCACCTGAAGGTGGCGGACCAGGTTCGACTGAGGAAGGGATGGGTGGGCCAAGTATTTAACTCAGGGCTGGATGAGAAAGGGGGGGGGGGGAAAGAGAGAGAGAGAGATCCTGGTGGGGAAGAAGGTGACATTTGAGGCGTTAAATGTGGTGGCTGAGAGTGGCGGGAGGTACGTGATGGTGAGTGGCAAGCTGCAGGGGGAGCGGGTGGTGTTGGTGAATGTTTACGCCCCAAATTGGGACGATGCGGGGTTTATGCGGCGCATGTTGGGCCGCATTCCGGATCTGGAGGCAGGGGGCCTGATCATGGGGGGGGGACTTCAACACGGTGCTGGATCCCCCATTGGATCGATCCAAGTCCCGGACGGGTAGGAGGCCGGCGGCGGCTAAGGTGTTGAGGGGGTTTATGGATCAGATGGGAGGGGTGGATCCCTGGAGGTTTGCAAGGCCAAGGGCCAGGGAATACTCGTTTTTCTCCCACGAGCATAAGGCCTATTCCAGGATTGATTTTTTTTGTCCTGAGCAGGGGGCTGGTTTCGAGGGTGGAGCAAGTGGAATACTCCGCCATTGCCATTTCGGACCATGCCCCGCACTGGGTGGACCTCGGGCTGGGGGAGGAGAGGGACCAACGTCCGCTCTGGCGCTTGGAGGTGGGGCTGCTGGCAGACGAGGAGGTGGGCGGGAGGGTTCGGGGGTGTATCGAGAGGTACCTGGAGGCCAATGACAACGGGGAGGTCCGAGTGGGGATGGTCTGGGAGGCATTGAAGGCGATGATTAGAGGGGAGTTGATTTCCATCCGAACCCATAGGGAGAGGGGGGAGCAGAGGGAGAGGGAGAGATTGGTGGGGGAGATGGTGCAGGTGGACAGGAGATATGCGGAGGCTCCGGAGGAGGGATTGCTGGGGGAGAGGCGTAGCCTTCAGGCCAGGTTCAATCTACTGACCACCAGAAAGGCGGAAGCTCAGTGGAGGAAAGCACAGGGGGGCGGTGTATGAATATGGGGAGACGGTGAGCAGGATGCTGGCGCATCAGCTCCGAAAGCGAGACGTGGCCAGGGAGATTGGGGGAGTGAAGGATAGAGATGGGAAGGTGGTGGGGAGGGGGGTAGATGTTAATGGGGTCTTTAGGGACTTTTATGGGGAATTGCACCGGTCTGAACCCCCGGTGGAGGGGGGGGGGGGGGGGGGGGGGGGGGGGGTGGGGGGGGGGGGGGGGGGAATGGGGCGCTTCTTGGACAAGCTGCAATTTCCGAAGGTGGAGGCGGGGCAGGTGGCGCCGGGGCCAGATGGTTTTCCGGCCAAATTTTATAAAATGTATGCGGGCCTGTTGGGCCTCCTGTTGGTCCGGACCTTTCACAAGGCAAGTGAGGAGGGGGCTTTGTCCCCAACTATGTCACGGGGGCTGATTTCCTTGATCCTTAAGCGGGACAAGGACTCTCTGCAGTGTGGGTCATATAGGCTGTGGTGAATGTAACTTGGTAATTCACACTGTATCTTTTTAAGTGCAGTAGCATTACCCGACCACTAGGGGGAGTAGATCTGGGAATGCTCAGGAGTTTGTACCGGGCTCCACCCGTGGCTCCGCCCATGACTCCGCCCATGACTCCTCCCCCTTGTGCTGCTGTATAAATACCCTTGTCCAGAGTCAGCCTGCAGTTCACCGAGAGTTCATCAACGGGTAACAGGCTGGCTCTGAAGTAAGCAGATTCAAACCAATGTTCATATCGGAAAGCACGTGTCTGGTGAATTGATGGTTCCATCAATTTAATCTACTTAAGAACAGTCAAGATCGATCATGGAATCGGCCCTCAAGCCTGGACGCCTGGAACTCGACCCACAGGATGCAGAGGCAAAATAAATCTTCTCCCACTGGCTGCGGTGCTTTAAGGCCTTCCTGGCAGAAGCGAGCACAGCCGAAACGACAGAGGAACAGAAGTTAAGTCTACTGCACGTGAGGGTGAGCCACAGAATCTCTACGCAACTAAACTCGGCCAGTTCATATACTGCAGCGCTAGCAGAACTCGTTAGGATATATGTAAGGCCCATTAACGAAGTTTACGCACGCCATGTGTTCACGACTCGCCGCCAGCGGCCTACAGAATCACTCGCCGAATTTTTAAGGGAGCTCAATAATTTGTCCAATGACTGTAACTATCAAGCGGTTACCGCGGCTGAACACAGAACTTGCAGTACGCGATGTTTTTGTAGCGGGCCTCAGGTCTAATTATGTGCGCCAACGACTGCTGGAAAAGGGGGCCCAAGACTTAGAAACAACTGTGGAAGTTGCTACCATGAAGGAGGTCTCCTTCCGCAGCCTTAACTCGTTCCCCGCGGATCCCGCGACCCAATCATGGGCCCCCGACCAGCGACTCCCCCAGGCCTGTGCTACGCGGCCACCCAGCCACTATGCTGCCCCAGCCACTATGCTGCCCCAGCCAGCCACTATGCTGCCCCAGCCACCATGCTGCCCCAGCCACTATGCTTCCCCAGCCAGCCACTATGCTGCACCAGCCAGCCACTATGCTGCACCAGCCACTATGCTGCCCCAGCCACTATGCTGCACCAGCCAGCCACTATGCTGCACCAGCCACTATGCTGCCCCAGCCACTATGCTGCACCAGCCAGCCACTATGCTGCTCCAGCCACTATGCTGCTCCAGCCACTATGCTGCTCCAGCCACTATGCTGATCCAGCCACTATGCTGCCCCAGCCACTATGCTGCTCCAGCCACTATGCTGCCCCAGCCACCATGCTGCCCCAGCCACTATGCTGCCCCAGCCACAATGCTGCCCCAGCCACTATGCTGCCCCAGCCACTATGCTGCCCCAGCCAGCCACCATGCTGCTCCAGCCAGCCACTATGCTGCTCCAGCCAGCCACTATGCTGCCCCAGCCAGCCACTATGCTGCCCCAGCCAGCCACTATGCTGCCCCAGCCACTATGCTGCTCCAGCCAGCCACTGTGCTGCCCCAGCCAGCCACTATGCTGCTCCAGCCTGCCATTTCTGCGGCCAGAATCAGCACCCGCAGCAGCACTGCCCGGCCCGCAACGCAGCCTGCAGCAGCTGCGGGCGGAAAGGTCACTACGTAAGAGTGTGCCTCGCAAAAAGGGCCCCAGCTTCCAACTCCACAGCGGCACAAAATAATCGCTCCCCACACCCGCAGGCCCGCGGGGCCCGAAACGCTGCCACCTATGCCTCGTCTCCGCCCCCTCCCGCCACGTGCGACTCATGGGGTCCGCCATCTTGGACGCCACCTTCCTCGCCGCCCGCCACGTGCGATCCACGGGCCCGACCTGCATCTCCGCGCTCGGAGAACTCATCGGAAGAGTACGACTACGAACTCAGAGGGCAGTCATCACGGGGCCACTCCAGCACAGCTGATCGAGCCGCCGACTACCCACAACTCAGCGCAGTCACTCTGGACCAATCATGCCCGAAGCATCTGCAAAATTCGATGGCAGAGGTCCACATCAACGGGTACAAAACGCCATGCCTCTTCGACTTCGGGAGCACGGAGAGCTTCATACACCCAGACCTGGTAAGACGCTGTTCACTCCCCATTTTCCCCGTGCAGCAAACTATCGCGCTCGCTTCAGGCTCCCACTCGGTCCAGATCCAGGGGCGCACCGCCACGACACTCACAATCCGAGGCGCTAGCTACTCAAAATTCCAACTCTACGTTCTGCCCGACCTCTGCGCGACCTCTTATTAGGCCTAGACTTTCACTGTAACCTTAAGAGCCTCACCCTCAGCTTCGGTGGGCCCCTGCCCCCACTCACTATCTGCAGCCTCGCTACGCTGTGAATCCCCCCCCCCCCTCCTCTCTTCGCCAATCTCACAAAGGACTGTAAACCCGTAGCCACTCGTAGCAGGCGATATAGCCTGCAGGATAGGGTATTTATCAGAGCAGAGGTCCGAAGGCTTCTCAGTGAGGGGATTATAGAGGCCAGCAATAATCCCTGGAGAGCTCAGGTGGTGGTCGTCAAGACCGGGGAAAAATCCCGCATGGTTGTCGACTGTAGTCAGACCATAAATAGATTTACGCTCCTTGACGCGTATCCCCTCCCCAGGATTGCAGACATGGTAAACCAGATCGCCCAGTACCGGCTCTTTTCCACGGTGGATCTGAAGTCTGCATACCACCAGCTCCCAATCCGCCCGGAGGACCGCCAGTACACGGCATTCGAGGCCGATGGCCGCCTCTTCCATTTCCTCCGGGTCCCTTTCGGCGTCACTAATGGGGTCTCGGTGTTCCAACGAGCAATGGACCGAATGGTGGACCAGTACGGGCTCCGTGCTATTAGGTCCCTTTTGTGCACAGCGACCAATCAGACCCCTCACGAGAGGCTCTTCATATTTTCCAGGGGCACTACCACGGGGGTCTCACTTCCGGCATGGTTGAGGACACCGGGCCCCATACTCCTGAGGAAACACGTCAGGGCGCACAAAACTGACCCCCTTGTTGAGAAGGTGCGCCTGCTCCACTCCAACCCCCAGTACGCATTCGTTGAGTTCTCTGACGGCCGTCAGGACACGGTTTCCCTCCGGGATCTGGCACCCGCCGGATCCAGCGCCCCCTCTACCCCCACAGAAGGACCTCTCACCCTACACCCCATGCTGCCGCCCCCTCGCGCCCCCGAGCCCACGGGCTCACTCCACCAGTTCCGCGCACGCGCGCCGGCCAGCCCCCAGCGCCCCCAGTCCCCGGTCGAACCAGGAGAGTATGAAGCTCGGATACAACCCTCTCTGGAGTCCGCCATCGTACCCCAGCACACAACACCCATCCAGCCACCGCAAGAGGCTGCAACCCCGGTGCTCCGCAGATCACAGCGAACAGTTCAACCACCGGACAGACTGACTTTGTAGACCACCACCCCCGCCGGACTTGATTTTTTTGCAGGGAGTGAATGTGGTGAATGTAACTTGGTAATTCACACTGTATCTTTGTAAGTGCAGTAGCGTTACCCGACCACTAGGGGGAGTAGCTCTGGGAATGCTCAGGAGTTTGTACAGGGCTCCACCCTTGGCTCCACCCACGACTCCTCCCCCTTGTGCTGCTGTATAAATACCCTTGTCCAGAGTCAGCCTGCAGTTCACCTAGAGTTCATCAACGGGTAACAGGCTGGCTCTGAAGTAAGTAGGTTAAAACCACTGTTCATATCGGAAAGCACATGTCTGGTGAATTGATGGTTCCATAGGCCGATCTTGCTGCTAAATGTAGACGCCAAGCTGTTGGCAAAGATCTTAGCTACTAGGATAGAGGATTGTGTGCCGGGGGTCATTCATGAGGACCAGACGGGGTTTGTAAAGGGAAGGCAGTTGAATACCAACACACAAAGGATTCTGAATGTCATTATGATGCCGGCTGTGGAAGGGGAGGCGGAGATAGTGGTGGCATTAGACACGGAGAAGGCCTTTGATAGGGTTGAGTGGGGGTATCTGTGGGAGGTGTTGGAAAGGTTTGGGTTTGGGGAGGGGTTTGTCCGTTGGGTGAGGCTGCTTTATGAGGCCCCGATGGCGAGTGTAGCCACGAATAGGAGGAGGTCGGAGTACTTTCGGCTGCACCGGGGGACGAGACAGGGGTGTCCCCTGTCCCCCTTGCTCTTTGCATTGGCAATTGAGACCCTGGCCATGGCGTTGAGGGAGTCGGGGAACTGGAGGGGCCTGGTGCGGGGTGGGGAGGAGCATCGAGTGTCGCTGTATGCGGACGACCTGTTGCTGTATGTGGTGGACCCGGTGGGGGGGATGCCGGAGGTGATGAGGATTCTCAGCGAATTTGGGGGCTTTTCTGGGTATAAGCTCAACTTGGGTAAGAGCGAGCTGTTCGTGGTGCACCCGGGGGATCAGGAGGAGGGGATTGGTAGGCTCCCATTGAAGCAGGCAGGGAGGCGCTTCAGGTACCTAGGGGTCCAGGTGGCGGGGAGCTGGGGGGTCCTGCATAAGCTTAACCTCACAAGGTTGGTGGAGCAAATGGAGGAGGAGTTTAAAAGGTGGGATATGTTACCGCTGGCGGGTAGGGTGCAGTCCGTCAAGATGACGGTGCTGCAGAGGTTTTTGTTCCTGTTCCAGTGCCTCCCCATCCTTATCCCGAAGGCCTTTTTTAGGAGGGTCAACAGCAGTATCACGGGATTTGTATGGGTGCATGGGACTCCGAGTGTGAGAAGGGTGTTTTTGGAGCGGGGCAGGGATGGGGGGGGGGGGGGGGGGGGCTGGCGCTGCCCAACCTCTGTGGGTACTATTGGGCTGCCAACGCAGTGATGGTGCGTAAGTGGGTAATGGACGGGGAAGGGGCAGCATGGAAGAGGATGGAGATGGCGTCCTGTGTGGACATGAGCCTGGAGGCGCTGGTAACGGCGCTGTTGCCGCTCCCTCCAACGAGGTATACCACGAGCTCGGTGGTGGCGGCTACCCTCAAAATTTGGGGGCAATGGAGACGGCATAGGGGGGAGGTGGGGGGCTCGATGGAATCCCCAATATGGGGGAACCACCGGTTTGTTCCAGGGAGCATCGATGGCGGATTTCTGGGCTGGCACAGGGTAGGGGTTAGTAGGTTGAGGGACCTGTTTGTGGACGGGAGGTGCACAAGCTTGGTGGAGTTAGAGGGGAAGTTTGGGCTCCCCCCCGGGGAACATGTTTAGGTACATGCAGGTTAGGGCGTTTGCCAGGCGGCAGGTGGAGGGGTTCCCTCTGTTGCCCCCATGTGGTGTACGGGACAGGGTGCTCTCAGGGGTGTGGGTTGGAGGAGGGAGGATTTTGGACGTGCACCGCGTAATGCAGGAGGTAGACGAGGCCTCGGTGGAGGAGCTGAAGGGTAAATGGGAAGAGGAGCTGGGTGAGGAGATTGAGGAGGGGACGTGGGCGGATGCCCTGGAGAGAGTGAATTCCTCCTCTTCCTGTGCGAGGCTTAGCCTCATACAGTTCAAGGTGCTGCATAGGGCCCACATGACTGGGTCGAGGATGAGCAGGTTTTTCGGGGGAGAGGACAGGTGTGCTAGGTGCTCGGGGAGCCCAGCGAACCACGCCCATACGTTTTTGGCGTGCCCAGCACTGGGGGAGTTTTGGAAGGGGGTAGCAAGGACGATGTCGAGGGTGGTAGGATCCAGGGTCAAGCCAGGCTAGGAACTCGTAATTTTTGGGGTTGCAGTGGAGCCGGGAGTGCAGGAGGCGAAAGAGGCCGGTGTTCTGGCCTTTGCGTCCCTAGTAGCCCGGCGGAGGATCTTGCTCCAATGGAAGGATGCGAGGCCCCCAAGCGTGGAGGCCTGGATCAATGATATGGCGGGGTTCATTAAATTGGAGAAGTTGAAATTTGCCCTGAGGGGATCAGTACAAGGGTTCTTTAGGCGGTGGCAGCCTTTCCTGGACTTCCTGGCGGAACAGTAGGGAAATAGGCCGGCAGCAGCAGCTACCCGGGGGGGGGGGGGGGGGGGGTTGTTCGTTCGGTCGGAGGGAGAATTGTGTACATGGGTTTGTTGGATATGGCGGGTGTTATCTCTTTCCGTTTTGTTGTTTGCTTTTTTTTGTTTTTGTAGTTGCTTTTGCAGTTAGGTGGTTGTTGTTCTTGGTTTTTACCATGGTTGCTTTGTTAATATTGTTTTGTTGTTTATATTTTGTGAAAACCTTAAAAAAATTATTTTTTAAAACAAAGACGCCAAAAGACAAAACCACATCAAACGAGAGTCCCCAGCCAACAACACTAACCCACAATGACTATGGCAGGGCCTACACAAGATTACAGGCTACAAAGCAAGGCCAGGTGGAATATCTGGGGCTGGAGCATCCCTACCTGATGATCTGAACAAGTTCTATGCCCGCTTTGAGCAGACAGCCAATGTATCAGTGCCACCCATCCCAACAACCCTGGGCACACCCATACCCACTATTACAGCCTCAGGTAAGAGCTGCCTTCTTGAAAGTGAATCCGCGGAAAGCGACGGGCCCCGACGGAGTCCCTGGGCGAGCACTCGGCCTGCACAGACCAGCTGGCGTGTGTATTCACAGATATCTTCACCACCTCACTCCTCCGCTCTGAGGTCCCCTCCCTCCTTCAAGAAGGCCACCATAATCCCAGTACCAAAGAAGAACAAGGTAGCCTGCCTCAACGACTACCGACCGGTGGCCCTGACGTCTGTTATCATGAAATGCTTCGAGAGGCTAGTCATGAGATGGATCACTGCCAGCCTCCCAGACCGTCTCCATCCACTGCAGTTTGTCTATCACCGCAACCGGTCCACAGCAGACGTTATCTCACTGGCTCTGCAATCAACACTCGAACACCTCGACAACAACGACACCTATGTAAGACTGCTGTTCATAGACTACGGTTCTGCCTTCAACACCATTATCCTAGCAAGACTAATAACCAAACTCTGCAATCTTGGACTTGACCCGTCCCTGTGCAGCTGGATCCTTGACTTCCTCACCCACAGACCGCAATCTGTCAGGATCGGCAACAGCATCTCCTCCGCAATTGTCCTCAACACTGGGGCCCCGCAAGGATGTGTGCTCAGTCCTCTACTGTACTCCCTATACATGACTGTGTGGCAAGATTCAACTCCAATTCAGTCTATAAGTTTGCGGATGATACGACTGTGGTGGGCCGTATCTCAAACAACGATGAATCAGACCACAGGAGGAGGATAAATCACTTGGTTGCATGGTGTACCGAAAACAACCTCTCTCTAAATGTCAGAAAGACCAAGGAACTGATCATCGACTTCAGGAAGCGCAGCACGACACACACTCCCGTC